>NC_053392.1:417872568-418233299 GCF_905171765.1 Bufo bufo | reverse complement strand
AGACCAAATTGAATTGTGGTCAATCAATAATATGTATTAGGGGGGTCCCTGGAATAAAGCTCAACCTGCTATATCTCTTAGCTGATCAAAAATAAAATAATGAAAAATTGGCTGGCTATATAATACCAATAAACCTCTATTTTCACAAAATATATATACAGTTATAAATCCTAATACATACAAATAAGAATATAACAATAAATAAAAAATGGTAAAAGATAAATGTAGTCACGGTCCCACTGTATTTTAGTGCGGAGGTCTCGCACTATTCACAGTTATACTCATATATAGCAGCAGTATAACCAAGGTCAGCCGAATGTTTTATTTATATATATATATATATATATATATATATATAAATAATGCAAAAAAACTACTGGCAGCACCACCTTGGAAGCAATTGAGGGCGGGTGCAAAGTCCAAGTACGGTAACTGGATCTTACCCACTTGTAGATAATGGAAAAAATTGGACTGCACTCCAGACGGTTTCTTCAGTAAAACAACAGGTAGTGTTTATTCACTCATGTGGTAGCAGCAAAAAAGCGACGTCTCGGCTCAACATGAGCCTTTCTCAACATGAGCCTAAAACACTACCTGTTGTTTTACTGAAGAAACCGTCTGGAGTGCAGTCCAATTTTTTCTATTATATATATATATATATATATATATATATATATATTAGGCTTCTTCAAAGTATCATTTTTAGTTGGTATAGTATCAAATAGCTGTTTCATGTGTAATATTGTTGTATCGATACATTTTCATAATTGCCACTTAAAGTTCCATAGACACCAAATTATGATTGCACAGTTTCTCCGCCGCTGTTTGTTCTCTCAGTTCAACATACAGCAATCTTCACACGTTGTTAGATTAGAAAGACTTCAATGCCAATTGCTTACCCACATGCAGTAATGTTGATTGCTGTATTTGTTGATAATTTCATACATAAATGCTTTGAGTCAGTGTCGGACTGGGGTGCCTGAACCCACCAGTGGAAATTATTCTAGGGGCCCACCCTACAGCTACCAAACAGAAATATTAGTTGTTCATTTTTCAGGCTCATGCACATGAATATTTGCAGTTTAGCACACAATACAGTGTGCAAAACAGAACGGTATTGTGCACTGCTCTATATCAGATTGTTTCTCATTAAGCATCTCATTGTAGTTGATAATCTGATCTGGTAAGGTCCCTTTACACAGGGCAACAAAGCAGGGGATTGTTGGGAAGGAAGCATTCCTTTCCGACAATTGCCTGCTCTTCAATGGAGGAGAACGCTGTATTTACATGCAGTGATCACTACTGTCATTGTTCTTCGTCCTCTCTTGTATAGGGAGAGGAATTACCAGTAGAAAGAGGGAGGTGCTCATGCCGCTCTACAGAGCACTAGTGAGACCTCATTTGGAGTATTGTGTGCAGTACTGGAGACCATATCTCCAGAAGGATATTGATACTTTGGAGAGAGTTCAGAGAAGAGCTACAGAGCTACTAAACTGGTACATGGATTGCAGGATAAAACTTACCAGGAAAGGTTAAAGGACCTTAACATGTATAGCTTGGAAGAAAGACGAGACAGAGGGGATATGATAGAAACTTTTAAATACATAAAGGGAATCAACAAGGTAAAAGAGGAGAGAATATTTAAAGGGAATCTGTCACCAGAATCATCACCATTAAACTAAAACTATTGTCTTGTAGCACATACTACCTCCTTTCCAGATGTGATTTTCTTTCCTTGCTGCTTGGTTTCTATCTTGAAAAAATCCACTTTATTCCTTATGCAAATGAGCTAGTAAGGTGCCCAGAGGGG
The DNA here is from genome assembly GCF_905171765.1 of Bufo bufo. Taxonomy (NCBI): domain Eukaryota; kingdom Metazoa; phylum Chordata; class Amphibia; order Anura; family Bufonidae; genus Bufo; species Bufo bufo. The sequence goes on along the minus strand of NC_053392.1, from coordinate 418,231,489 downwards.
CGTTATTTTTGTTCAAAGGCGCCCAGGAACACCCCCATTGAGTGCCCAGGCCCGCCCTACAGCAGAGCCCAAGCACACCTCTCCTCGGCTCATACTCTACGCCCCCAGCACCGCTGTCATCCCCACCCCCCCATATCACTAACAGCAGAGAAACCCGCCCATCCTTATGTATCCTTGTACTTTTATCATATTCTTATATGCATATATAAATACATATGCATATGTATCCATGATTATTTTCTATACGGTCCGGACCTAAAAGAAAAGCGCAAGTATCCACTCTGGAAGCAACCGGCGGCCATTGAAATATCCAACTTGAAAGGGAAAGCCAAGTTGCTGCAAATTGGATTAACTATTTATTAAAATCTATGAGACTTATGGGGATTCGCTCTGGTAGACAGGGTGTGCGGACCTGTCATCAACTTTATGCTGATCATACAAAAAGCAGAATAAAGTAGAGACTAGGGATGAGCGAACCCGAACTGTATAGTTCGGGTTCGTACCGAATTTTGGGGTGTCCGTGACACGGACCCGAACATTTTCATAAAAGTCCGGGTTCGAGTTCGGTGCTTTCTTGGCGCTTTTTGAAAGGCTGCAAAGCAGCCAATCAACAAGCATCATACTACTTGCCCCAAGAGGCCATCACAGCCATGCCTACTATTGGCATGGCTGTGATTGGCCAGTGCAGCATGTGAACCAGCCTCTATATAAGCTTGGGTCACGTAGCGCTGCACGTCACTCTGCTAATACAAGTGTAGGGAGAGGTTGCAGCTGCGACGTTAGGGCGAGATTAGGCAGTGATTAACTCCTCCAAAAGACTTCATTCAGTGATCGATCTACAGCTGTGGATCATTGAACTGCTGCTATTCAATTGCTCAGTGTTTTTAGGGTGCCCAGAGCGTTTTTTTAGTCACTTTTTTCTGGGGTGATTGGCGGCCATTTTGTGGCTTGCTTGTGCGCCAGCACAAGCTGCCAACAAGTACATTTAACCATCAATAGTGTGGTTATTTTTTGCTATATCCTACATCAGGGTCAAGCTTTCATCAAGTGCATTTAACCATCAATAGTGTGGTTATTTTTTGGCCATATACTACATCAGGGGCAAGCTGACCTTGTCACCCAAGTGCATTTAACCATCAATAGTGTGGTTATTTTTTGCTATATCCTACATCAGGGTCAAGCTTTCATCAAGTGCATTTAACCATCAATAGTGTTATTTTTTGGCCATATACTACATCAGGGGCAAGCTGACCTTGTCACCCAAGTGCATTTAACCATCAATAGTGTGGTTATTTTTTGGCCATATACTACATCAGGGGCAAGTTGAGCCTGTCACCCAGCGCCTAAAAAATAGGCCTCACATTTATATTAATTCAAATCTGTCATTACTGCTTTAGCTGGTCAAGTTATTTAGTGTCCGTCAAAGCACAGTTTTTGTTCTGGGTTGAAAAACAAATCCCAAATTTGCAATTCTCAAAATTAGTGGTTTCTGCTGTATCAGGCCTACTTTAAATCTATCCCTAAAAGGGTATATTAGATTCAAGGTGCTGATAGGGTAATTCTCAAGAACTTCACACACACGCTACAGTGCAGATCCAAGTCTAATTCTGTGATTAAATGTATACCTGTCACCCAGCGCCTAAAAAATAGGCCTCACATTTATATTCATCCAAATCTGTCATTACTGGTGTGCCTGTATTAGTGTAATACGGTACCTAAATAGATAGCCAGATAGTGTTAGGTGTCTGTAAAAAAAAAGGCCTGAATTTGAATTCAATACATTGGCCCGAATAATATTTTTCTTATTGTGGTGAACGGTAACAATGAGGAAAACATCTAGTAAGGGATGCGGACGCGGACATGGTCGTGGTGGTGTTAGTGGACCCTCTGGTGCTGGGAGAGGACGTGGCCGTTCTGCCACAGCCACACGTCCTAGTGTACCAACTACCTCAGGTCCCAGTAGCCGCCAGAATTTACAGGGATATTTGGTGGGGCCCAATGCCGTTCTAAGGATGGTAAGGCCTGAGCAGGTACAGGCATTAGTCAATTGGGTGGCCGACAGTGCATCCAGCACGTTCACATTATCTCCCACCCAGTCTTCTGCAGAAAGCGCACAGATGGTGCATGAAAACCAAGCCCATCAGTCTGTCACATCACCCCTGTCATATCAGGGGTCTGCCACATCTGTCATATCAGGGAAACTGTCTGAGCCTCAAGTTATGCAGCAGTCTCTTATGCTGTTTGAAGACTCTGCTGGCAAGGTTTCCCAAGGGCATCCACCTAGCCCTTCCCCAGGGGTGAACGCACAACCACTTATGTTTCCTGATGATGAGGACATGGGAATACCACCTCAGCACGTCTCTGATGATGACGAAACACAGGTGCCAACTGCTGCGTCTTTCTGCAGTGTGCAGACTGAACAGGAGGTCAGGGATCAAAACTGGGTGGAAGACGATTCAGGGGACGATGAGGTCCTAGACCCCACATGGAATGAAGGTCGTGCCACTGACTTTCACAGTTCAGAGGAAGAGGCAGTGGTGAGACCGAGCCAACAGCGTAGCAAAAGACAAAGAGGGAGCAGTGGGCAAAAGCAGAACACCCGCCGCCAAGAGACTCCGCCTGCTACTGACCGCTGCCATCTGGGACCGAGCACCCCAAAGGCAGCTTCAAGGAGTTCCCTGGCATGGCACTTCTTCAAACAATGTGCTGACGACAAGACCCGAGTGGTTTGCACGCTGTGCCATCAGAGCCTGAAGCGAGGCATTAACGTTCTGAACCTTAGCACAACCTGCATGACCAGGCACCTGCATGCAAAGCATGAACTGCAGTGGAGTAAACCCCTTAAAAACAAGGAAGTCACTCAGGCTCCCCCTGCTACCTCTTCTGCTGCTGCCGCCTCGGCCTCTTCTGCTGCTGCCGCCGCCTCAGCCTCTTCCTCTGCCTCTGGAGGAACGTTGGCACCTGCTGCCCAGCAAACATGGGATGTACCACCAACACCACCACCTGCGTCACCAAGCATCTCAACCATGTCACACGGCAGCGTTCAGCTCTCCATCTCACAAACATTTGAGAGAAAGCGTAAATTCCCACCTAGCCACCCTCGATCCCTGGCCCTGAATGCCAGCATTTCTAAACTACTGGCCTATGAAATGCTGTCATTTAGGCTGGTGGACACAGACAGCTTCAAACAGCTCATGTCGCTTGCTGTTCCACAGTATGTTGTTCCCAGCCGGCACTACTTCTCCAAGAGAGCCGTGCCTTCCCTGCACAACCAAGTATCCGATAAAATCAAGTGTGCACTGCGCAACGACATCTGTGGCAAGGTCCACCTAACCACAGATACGTGGACCAGTAAGCACGGCCAGGGACGCTATATCTCCCTAACTGCACACTGGGTAAATGTAGTGGCGGCTGGGCCCCAGGCAGAGAGCTGTTTGGCGCACGTCCTTCCGCCGCCAAGGATCGCAGGGCAACATTCTTTGCCTCCTGTCTCGTCCTCCTCCTCAGCTTCCTCCTCCTCTTCTTCCACCTGCTCATCCAGTCAGCCACACACCTTCACCACCAACTTCAGCACAGCCCAGGGGAAAACGTCAGCAGGCCGTTCTGAAACTCATATGTTTGGGGGACAGGCCCCACACCGCACAGGAGTTGTGGGGGGGTATAGAACAACAGACCGATGAGTGGTTGCTGGCGGTGAGCCTCAAGCCCGGCCTGGTGGTGTGCGATAATGGGCGAAATCTCGTTGCAGCTCTGGGACTAGCCGGTTTGACGCACATCCCTTGCCTGGCGCATGTGCTGAATTTGGTGGTGCAGAAGTTCATTCACAACTATCCCGACATGTCAGAGCTGCTGCATAAAGTGCGGGCCGTCTGTTCGCGCTTCCGGCGTTCACATCCTGCCGCTGCTCGCCTGTCTGCGCTACAGCGTAACTTCGGCCTTCCCGCTCACCGCCTCATATGCGACGTGCCCACCAGGTGGAACTCCACCTTGCACATGCTGGACAGACTGTGCGAGCAGCAGCAGGCCATAGTGGAGTTTCAGCTGCAGCACGCACGGGTCAGTCGCACTGCGGAACACCACTTCACCACCAATGACTGGGCCTCCATGCGAGACCTGTGTGCCCTGTTGCGCTGTTTCGAGTACTCCACCAACATGGCCAGTGGCGATGACGCCGTGATCAGCGTTACAATACCACTTCTATGTCTCCTTGAGAAAACACTTAGGGCGATGATGGAAGAGGAGGTGGCCCAGGAGGAGGAGGAGGAGGAAGAAGGGTCATTTTTAGCACTTTCTGGCCAGTCTCTTCGAAGTGACTCAGAGGGAGGTTTATTGCAACAGCAGAGGCCAGGTACAAATGTGGCCAGACAGGGCCCACTACTGGAGGACGAGGATGAGGAGGAGGTGGAGGAGGATGAGGATGAAGCAGGTTCACAGCGGGGTGGCACCCAACACAGCTCGGGCCTATCACTGGTGCGTGGCTGGGGGGAAACGCAGGACGATGACGATACGCCTCCCACAGAGGACAGCTTGTCCTTACCTCTGGGCAGCCTGGCACACATGAGCGACTACATGCTGCAGTGCCTGTGCAACGACAGCAGAGTTGCCCACATTTTAACGTGTGCGGACTACTGGGTTGCCACCCTGCTGGATCCACGGTACAAAGACAATGTGCCCACCTTACTTCATGCACTGGAGCGTGATAGTAAGATGCGCGAGTACAAGCGCACGTTGGTAGACGCGCTACTGAGAGCATTCCCAAATGTCACAGGGGAACAAGTGGAAGCCCAAGGCGAAGGCAGAGGAGGAGCAAGAGGTCGCCAACGCAGCTGTGTCACGGCCAGCTCCTCTGAGGGCAGGGTTAGCATGGCAGAGATGTGGAAAAGTTTTGTCACCACGCCACAGCTAACTGCACCACCACCTGATACGGAACGTGTTAGCAGGAGGCAACATTTCAATAACATGGTGGAACAGTACCTGTGCACACCCCTCCACGTACTGACTGATGGTTCGTCCCCATTCAACTTCTGGGTCTCCAAATTGTCCACGTGGCCAGAGCTAGCCTTTTATGCCTTGGAGGTGCTTGCCTGCCCGGCGGCCATCGTTTTGTCTGAACGTGTATTCAGCACGGCAGGGGGCGTCATTACAGACAAACGCAGCCGCCGGTCTACAGCCAATATGGACAAGCTGACGTTCATAAAAATGAACCAGGCATGGATCCCACAGGACCTGTCCATCCCTTGTACAGATTAGACATTAACTACCTCCCCTTAACAATATATTATTGTACTCCAGGGCACTTCCTCCTTCAATCCTATTTTTATTTTCATTTTACCATTATATTGCGGGGCAACCCAAAGTTGAATGAACCTCTCCTCTGTCTGGGTGCCGGGGCCTAAAAATATCTGACAGTGGCCTGTTCCAGTGGTGGGTGACATGAAGCCTGATTCTCTGCTATGACATGAAGACTGATTCTCTGCTGACATGAAGCCTGAATCTCTGTTATGGGACCTCTCTCCTCTGCCTGGGTGCCTGGGCCTAAATATGTGACAGTGGCCTGTTCCAGTGGTGGGTGACGTGAAGCCTGATTCTCTGCTATGACATGAAGACTGATTCTCTGCTGACATGAAGCCCGATTCTCTGTTTCTGGACCTCTCTCCTCTGCCTGGGCCTAAATATCTGACAATGGACTGTTCCAGTGTTGGGTGACGTAAAGCATGATTCTCTGCTAGGACATGCAGACTGATTCTCTGCTGACATGAAGCCAGATTCTCTGTTACGGGACCTCTCTCCTCTGCCTGGGTCTAAATATCTGACAATGGACTGTTCCAGTGTTGGGTGACGTAAAGCATGATTCTCTGCTATGACATGCAGACTGATTCTCTGCTGACATGAAGCCGGAATCTCTGTTATGGGACCTCTCTCCTCTGTCTGGGTGCCGGGGCCTAAAAATATCTGACAGTGGCCTGTTCCAGTGGTGGGTGACGTGAAGCCTGATTCTCTGCTATGACATGAAGACTGATTCTTTGCTGACATGAAGCCAGATTCTCTGTTACGGGACCTCTCTTCTCTGCCTGGGTGCCTGGGCCTAAATATCTGACAATGGACTGTTCCAGTGTTGGGTGACGTAAAGCCTGATTCTCTGCTATGACATGCAGACTGATTCTCTGCTGACATGAAGCCAGATTCTCTGTTATGGGACCTCTCTCCTCTGCCTGGGTGCCTGGGCCTAAATATCTGACAATGGACTGTTCCAGTGTTGGGTGACGTAAAGCATGATTCTCTGCTAGGACATGCAGACTGATTCTCTGCTGACATGAAGCCAGATTCTCTGTTACGGGACCTCTCTCCTCTGCCTGGGTCTAAATATCTGACAATGGACTGTTCCAGTGTTGGGTGACGTAAAGCATGATTCTCTGCTATGACATGCAGACTGATTCTCTGCTGGCATGAAGCCAGATTCTCTGTTACGGGACCTCTCTCCTCTGCCTGTGTTCCGGGGCCTAAATATATGACAATGGACTGTTACAGTGGTGGGTGACTTGAAGCCTGATTCTCTGCTGACGTGAAGCCAGATTCTCTGCTATGGGACCTCTCTCCAATTGATATTGGTTAATTTTTATTTATTTTATTTTAATTCATTTCCCTATCCACATTTGTTTGCAGGGGATTTACCTACATGTTGCTGCCTTTTGCAGCCCTCTAGCTCTTTCCTGGGCTGTTTTACAGCCTTTTTAGTGCCAAAAAGTTCAGGTCCCCATTGACTTCAATGGGGTTCGGGTTCGGGACGAAGTTCGGGTCGGGTTTGGATCCCGAACACGAACATTTCCGGGAAGTTCGGCCGAACTTCTCGAACCCGAACATCCAGGTGTTCACTCAACTCTAGTAGAGACAGATGAGTTGATTTCAGCGGTCATTTATAATTAAAAAATAAGTGGTTTGCCGAGAACCAACATCACAATCATTGCAGACTAGGCCTGGAAAAGAGTCACGGACACATAAGAAAAGTCATGGTTATTCATGAATTCTTGCTCTCCCTGCCCACCTGCTGATGATTGACAGTCTAATACCTAGATTTCTCACTTCCTATCTAGGAGAGAACTGCCAATCATCAGCAGATGGGTGAGAGTGCAGGAGATTATGAATAACCATGACTCTTCTCAGGTAGATTTGACTCTTTTCAAGGCCTGTGCTGCAATGATTATGATGCTGGTTTTTGGCAACCAGTTGCTTTTAACTCATGAGTGACACACTGCTGAAATCAGCATTGCTGTCACTGTTTTATGCTGCCCTCAGTAAGGTGAGCAGAAAGTTTATGACAGGCTCCCTTTAGATCAAACTTCTGTGTTTATTCACGCATAAAGTAAAAACAAAACGTCACTTTGCAGTCTTTGTGTTAGTTCACACACAATGGAAAGTCCACATAGCAAAAAATCACCATGGTGGCAGTTCTGCCTCAAAGTCCAAATACAGGCTTTAGGCGGCCTGATCACCTGACACGAGTCTCCGGTCTCCAGCCCAGCACATGCCTCAGATCCCAGCACACAGACTTCCTGAGCTCAACTGTCGGACAGAGGTAATCCTTTCCACCTGGCAGTGCTGGCTGGTTTTATGACTTGCAAAACCCGGCCTGGAACGTAGGGAGTAGTCACGGACCTAGCACTTTGACTACTCCCAGTAAGAGACTTTCCCGATACTACAAATCAAGGTGTCAAACAGCTACTGCTGCTGACGCATGAAAACTGACTCTTACTCCACCAAGGCCAGGAACCTCAGTGACACATACCTTTCGTCAACGACGGTCCCTTGCGCCTTCCTATATACCTCCCCCCTTTGTTCAACCCTGAGGGGGTGAACACTTGCCAGACAGTGTACCCGGGACAGGGCATCCGCGTTTCCCTGCAAGCGGCCTGCCCTGTGTTCCACTGAGAACTTGAAGTTCTGTAATGACAAGAACCATCTGGTGATCCGAGCTTTCCTCTCTTTGGCCTGGCTCATCCACTTGAGAGGGGAGTGTTCGGTCACCAGACGCAGGCACTCTCTCCTCATTATACTGTACCTGGTCTCGGATTGGGTGAGTTTGCAGCTCAGAAAAAAAACGGGATGTTCATCCCCATTGATTTCCTGAGAGAGTACAGCTCCGAGGGCTACTTCAGAGGCATCGTTCTGTACCAAACTCTCTCTTGAAGTCCCGCACAGAACCGACTTAAATGCGGAAAAAGCATCTTCCACCTGGTCATTCCAGCGGACCATCACAGACTTCTGTCTCTTCAAGAGCCCTGTCAACAGAGCCGCTAAAGTGGCAAAATGGGGAACGAACCTCATAATAGCCCACCATTCCCAAGAATGACTTTACTTGCCTAGTGGTGACAGGTCTGAGCCAATTTCATATTGCCTCTATTTTCTTCACTTGTGGTTTGATGAGTCCGCGCCCAATGACATACCCCAGGTACTTAGTCTCTTCTAACCCTATCGCACATTTTTTGGGGATAGCGGTTAGTCCCGCCTTCCGAAGGGAGTCCACTACAGTCTGCACTTTTGGTAGGTGACTTTCCCAGTTGGTTGACAATATCGTCCACATAATGTGGACACAGCACAATGTCCATAAGACGTTGAAAAGTGGCGGGGGCACCATGCAGACCAAAGGGTAGCACCTTGTACTGATACAGCCCTTCAGGTGTGATGAAGGCAGTTTTCTCTTTGGCAGCCTCCGTTAAGCGCACCTGTCAGTACCCTTTCGTGAGCTCCAAAACATTAAAAATAATGGGCTTGTCCTAACCTCTCGATAAGCTCATCCACCCGGGGCCTGGGATACGCATCGAATTTGGAAATCTTGTTCAGTTTACGAAAATCGTTACAGAACCGTAACATTCGTCTGGCATGGGTATTAAGATTAGAGGACTGGCCAACTCACTTTTAGACTTCTCAATGACATCTAGTAGCAGCATTAACTGCACTTCCTCCGAGATGGCTTGTCGCCGAGCCTCCGGTACCCGGTAGGGTTTTAACCGGACTTTGGCCTGAGGTTCTGTGACAATGTCATGCTGGATTGTGGAAGTGCGTCCAGGGAGGTCCGAGAAAACATCCGTGTTCCGACTAACGAACACTCTGGTCTCCTGAGCCTGTTTAGAGGAGAGGCTGTCAGCAATATTTACTATGGCAGCCGCTTCCCTTGCTTCAGACAGAGGGGCCGAAACTGCTTCCCCTGGAAAACCTGGCCGCGGGCTGTCTTCAGTACAGGTTTCCCTATCTTTCCACGGTTTGAGTAAATTCACATGGTACACCTGCTCGGCTTTCGCGGCTGGTGTACCTTGTAATTTAGGTCTCCAATTTTCTCACCTTGTAGGGGCCCCTGCCACCTGGCCAGGAACTTACTGTCCATGGTCGGCACTAGAACCAAAACCCGATCAGCCGGCTTAAAGATCCGGACCTGAGCCTGCCAATTATAGACCAGACTCTGGGCTTGCCGAGCTGCCTCCATATGCTCCCTAACAAGAAGCAAAATGGTCTCTATCCACTGTTGCATCTTGGTAACATACTCCAGGACACTTTTATGCGGAGTGGGTTGCTGTTCCCATGCCTCTTCGGCTACGTCCAACAAACCGCGAGGATGTCTGCCATATAGCAATTCGAAGGGCGAGAACCCAGTAGAGGCCTGGGGTACCTCTCACACAGCGAACATGAGATAGGGCAGAAGAAGGTCCCAGTCCTTCCCATCTTTAGACACCACCATTTTTAATGTTTTATTAAACCTTTCAACCAGACTGTCCGTTAGAGGATAGTAAACGTACGACCGTAACTATTTTATATAAAGCAACTTACAGAGCTCCCACATGACCTTAGACATAAAAGGGGTCCCCTGGTCAGTCAGAACCTCTTTAGGTAGCCCCATACGGTAGAACATGTCCATTAGCTCCTTAACTATAAGTTTAGCCGATGTATGTCGCAGTGGCACCGCCTCCGGGTACAGAGTGGTGTAGTCTAGGACGACCAAGATGTGTTGGTGTCCTCTGGCGGACTTCAGTACTGGGCCTACGAGGTCCATAGCGATACGCTCAAACAGTACCTCGATGATTGGGAGAGGTACCAAGTGACTATGGAAAAGGTGCTGGGGGCTAGTTGCCTGGCAGGTCGGGCAAGACATACAGAATTCGTCCACCTCCATAAACACACTGGGCCAGTAAACCAGTAAAACAGTTGTAGAATCCGGTCCTGTGTTTTCTGCATTCCCAGATGACCCCCGAGAACATGTTGGTGGGCTAACTCTAACACGAGTGTGAGATAAGCCTGGGGCACCACCAACTGTTCAATGGGTTCACACCGCAGCTGGTTTATCTGATACAACATATCCTGCTGAACCACAAAACGGGGGAACACCCGACTCTGCCCCAGCTTGTTGTAGTTCACCATCTACTATTAATACATTTTCACAGGCAAGGGGGTCCCGGTGTTGTGCAGTATCAAAATTATCCCAGGAGACATTGAGGTCTGCCAGTTCAGACCCCGGCGGCAAGTCCTCTACGTCTCCCACCATTACACTCAGTGGGGTTGTCTCCCCCTCTTCCACTGAAGTGGCGGTCACCCCTACCACTGGCCCATCAGCCTCGGGTTCCCAGGGTCTGGCCTCCCCCTGGAGCCAGGCCACTCTGCTGGGGTTACCCCTGTCTCATAGGTATCAGTCACTCTCGTAGTAGGCCATAGTGCCAGGAAACCCGGGAAGTCTCTCCCTATTATAAGTTCGGAGTGTAAATTTAGGGCAACTGCTACTCCGTGAGTCCACCTTCTGGACCCTGTGGTTAGAAACACCAGGGCGGTGGGATAGTCTTAAGTCTCCATGGATGCATATGACCCCGACTTTCCGGCCAGTATACTCCGTGGACCGTAACAGGGGAGCCCAGCAGAGCCTCCGCTGGAGTGTCTTCCACTTCCACAAGGCAAAAATGGTTTAGAGTTTCTGGGGTAACTGCTGCACACAGCTTCCTGCATATAACGACTGACGGTAGCCATAGTTAGTATCCATGGGTTCCACCTGATGTGGACAGTCAGCTCTTACTTGGACAGGCTCCTGACGCCGCCAGCAGGCTACCGGAGCCAGGTTCGTAGGGGGTACATCCTGGGTGGGTTTAGTTGGTACAAGTCGCCGAGTCTGGGATGGAGATTTACGGGGTTTGACTGCCCCCTCCTAAAAGAACCCCCTGTACGATTCTTAGTAGCCTCGTAGCACTCCACCATTTCCAGGAGACACCTCCAGAACATATCAGCCAATAGTCTATCCAGCATAGCCGTGGGACTCAGCACATCAGGCTGTAGCCACTTTTGCAAGAGGTGGAGTAAGTCGTAATACTGGGGTCTCGCAGGATCCGCCGGCTTAAACCCCCACTGATGTACCCGCTGGGCCCGGACCAACACATTCACCCCAAGTCCTGCCAAAATCTCACCCTTTACTTTTTGGTAGTCGGCCGCTTGATCATCCGGCAAGTCGAAATACACTCGCTAGGAATCGGATGCCAGGAACGGAGTGACAACCTCAGCCCACTGGTCTCGAGGCAGCTTCTACCTGATGGCCACTTTCTCGTACATCACCAGGTAGGTTTCGATGTCGTCTGCAGGGGTCATCTTAGCAATCACGGCACTGACTGCTTTCCAGGCATCATGAACGTTCGGGGTTGATCCTGCTGTCTGCAAAGCCATCACATGTTGTAGCAGCAACTGGTTGGTCTCCTGCTGCTGCTGCTTATTAGCCTCACGTTGGTGCAGGTTTGTGTCTCACTGCTGCAGATTAGCCTCCATGAGGGCCTTCACAACAGTCTCCATTTTGTAATACAGCTGGTTTAATGTACGGCATACAACCGTGCCTGGAAAATTGCAGAACCCAAAAATATCAGCATTCGCGCCAGCCTCACTGCTCTTGCCCACATCCTCCACCAATTGTGGGGATTCGCTCTGGTAGACAGGGTGTGCGGACGCAGGACAGGGGAAAATTACCAGTTCTTAAATCAAACTTCAGTTTTTATTCACACATAAAGCAAAAACAAAATGTCACTTTGCAGTCTTGGTGTTAGTTCACACACAATGGAAAGTCCACATAGCAACAATCACCTTGGTGGCAAGTTCTGCCTCAGAAAGTCCAAATACAGGCTTTAGGTGGCCTGTTGCCCTGACACACGGGTCTCCACTCTCCAGTCCAGCACAGGCCTCAGATCCCAGCACACAGACCTCCTGAGCTCCACTGTCAGACGGAGGCAGTGCTGGCTGGTTTTAGCCTGGCAAAACCCGCCTGGAAAGTGGGGAGTAGTGAACCACCCAGCACTTTGACTATTCCCAGTAAGATCAGCTATTACAGCTATACTAAATAGCAAGGTGTCAAACAGCTACTGCTGCTGACACATGAAAACTGGCTCTTACTCCACCGAGGCCAGGAACCTCGGTGATACATACATTCCGTCAACGACTGTCCCTTGCGCCTTCCTACAGACTGTAGTAATAAAAATAAACAAACATACTATAAAGTTAATTATTCAGCGCTCAAGTAGAAAGAGGTACAGCCCCACGTATCTCTGGACTGATAAGCTCGTCTCTAAGTACTGTAAGTGAATGTTACACTATGTAACACTACTGCGGTGAATAAACCAAGACATTAGCATCAAACTTGGCTGTTAAGATTTACCTCGCTCCTCACTGTGTATTGTGATATGTTCTGGGCGTTGCTGCTTACTATGAGTCAGCGCTTGCCTGTTTAATCAGTTAACCCCTTTTGTTCAACACTCTGGAGTTATTGTCTTGATCTCCTGGAATACCTTTAAACGAGGATTATGGATTAAATGTAATTGTACAAATCTGTGTGAACAGTATGTGTGTTTGTATTAATGTGTATGTTTTTTGTATATATATTTGTGTGCATTTGTGTATATTAATGTGTATGTTTTAAGTGTGTATGTGTACAGTCGTATGTGTGTGTGTACATGCTCGGACTGCCCTACAGGGGTACAGGAGAATCCCCCGATGGGCCGCTGAGCAAGGTGGGCTCCTAGTCTCCCACTCCCTGCACAAGTGGCACATAACACATTAGATTTACTGCACTACATACACTGCTCAAAAAAATAAAGGGAACACAAAAATAACATCCTAGATCTGAATTAATTAAATATTAAATACTTTGTTCTTTACATAGTTGAATGTGCTGACAACAAAATCACACAAAAATAAAAAAATGGAAATCAAATTTTTTAACCCATGGAGGTCTGGATTTGGAGTCACACTCAAAATTAAAGTGGAAAAACACACTACAGGCTGATCCAACTTTGATGTAATGTCCTTAAAACAAGTCAAAATGAGGCTCAGTAGTGTGTGTGTGGCCTCCACGTGCCTGTATGACCTCCCTACAACGCCTGTGCATGCTCCTGATGAGGTGGCGGACGGTCTCCTAAGGGATCTCCTCCCAGACCTGGACTAAAGCATCTGCCAACTCCTGGACAGTCTGTGGTGCAACGTGACGTTGGTGGATAGAGCGAGACATGATGTCCCAGATGTGCTTAATAGGATTCAGGTCTGGGGAACGGGCGGGCCAGTCCATAGCATCAATGCCTTTGTCTTGCAGGAACTACTGACACACTCCAGCCACATGAGGTCTAGCATTGTCTTGCATTAAGAGGAACCCAGGGCCAACCGCACCAGCATATGGTCTCACAAGGGGTCTGAGGATCTCATCTCGGTACCTAATGGCAGTCAGGCTACCTCTGGCGAGCACATGGAGGGCTGTGCGGCCCTCCAAAGAAATGCCACCCCACAACATTACTGACCCAATGCCAAACCGGTCATGCTGGAGGATGTTGCAGGCAGCAGAACGTTCTCCACGGCGTCTCCAGACTCTGTTACGTCTGTCACATGTGCTCAGTGTGAACCTGCTTTCATCTGTGAAGAGCACAGGGCGCCAGTGGCGAATTTGCCAATCTTGGTGTTCTCTGGCAAATGCCAAACATCCTGCACGGTGTTGGGCTGTAAGCACAACCCCCACCTGTGGACGTCGGGCCCTCATATCACCCTCATGGAGTCTGTTTCTGACCGTTTGAGCAGACACATGGACATTTGTGGCCTGCTGGAGGTCATTTTGCAGGGCTCTGGCAGTGCTCCTCCTGTTCCTCCTTGCACAAAGGCGGAGGTAGCGGTCCTGCTGCTGGGTTGTTGCCCTCCTACGGCCTCCTCCACGTCTCCTGATGTACTGGCCTGTCTCCTGGTAGCGCCTCAATGCTCTGGACACTACGCTGACAGACACAGCAAACCTTCTTGCCACAGCTCGCATTGATGTGCCATCCTGGATAAGCTGCACTACCTGAGCCACTTGTGTGGGTTGTAGACTCCGTCTCATGCTACCACTAGAGTGAAAGCACCGCCAGCATTCAAAAGTGACCAAAACATCAGCCAGGAAGCATAGGAACTGAGAAGTAATCTGTGGTCACCACCTGCAGAACCACTCCTTTATTGGGGGTGTCTTGCTAATTGCCTATAATTTCCACCTGTTGTCTATCCCAACAGCATGTGAAATTGATTGTCACTCAGTGTTGCTTCCTCAGTGGACAGTTTGATTTCACAGAAGTGTGATCGACTTGGAGTTACATTGTGTTGTTTAAGTGTTCCCTTTATTTTTTTGAGCAGTGTATATATATTCAATGTACCGCACCTCAACCAGCCTATGTTCATATAAAAAACTTGTTAGATTAGTTATTATATTTGAATGTATCCATCCGGTGGGCCCCCAAAATAAATGTTACTGGTGGGTCCGAACTACCCCAGTCCGACACTGTGTGTGTATTCATGTGAGTGTGTGCATGTATTATCTTTTGCTTCACTCATCAGATGATATCATAGATCGCTGAATACATGTAATTGGGGGGCGCATCATCTGTGCATTGTGATACCTGCGCTCCTCTGTAACATCACCAGTTCACACTGGGCCAGATGACAAACTCAGCTCAGTATATTATTGATTATGTTGTCTTTTTTTATTGCTTTTCCTTTAGAAGCTTATGATGTTCTCGGGTTCACATATACAGTCCTGCATTAAGATACTGGCGTGGAGGATGTACAAGCCACAAGTGGGGTGCACACACACACACACACACACACACACACATCACCTACAAGCACAAATGTACAATTTTACAGTTTTGTTTATTTTTCTTATAAATAAATCTTTATTACATTTAAAAATTGTTCAACAGTTTTTTCTTACATTGTATACAATTTCCCAACCCCCCTCCCTTTGCCCGCCACTTGCCCCTTCTCAAAATGAGAAGAGAGGAAAAAAATTAATAAATAAAGTATTAATTCTCCTCTTCCCCGTCCCGAACCTCCTCCTCATATACAGTCAGGTCCATAAATATCAGGACATCAACACAATTCTAACATTTTTGGCTCTATAAACCACCACAATGGATTTGAAATGAAACTAAGATTTGCTTTAACTGCAGACTGTTAGCTTTAATTTGAGGGTATTTACAGCCAAATCAGGTGAACGGTGCAGGAATTACAACAGTTTGCATATGTGCCTCCCACTTGTTAACCACCTGCCATCTGGGCCATTTGCCCCCTTCCTGACCAGGCCAAATTTAGCAAAACTGACATATCTCACTTTATGTGGTAATAACTTTGGAACGCCTTTATTTATCCAAGTCATTCAGAGATTGTTAACTCGTGACACATGGTACTTCATGATAGTCATAAATTTGAGTCAAAATATTTCACCTTTATTTATGAAAAAATCCCAAATTTTCTAAATTTCAATTTCTCTGCTTTTAAAACAGAAAGTGATACCTCATAAAATATTTATTATTTAACATTCCCCATATGTCTACTTTATGTTGGCATCATTTTGGAAATGTCATTTTATTTTTTTAGGACGTTAGAAGGCTTAGAAGTTTAGAAGCAATTCTTCAAATTTTTAAGAAAATTGCCAAAACCCACTTTTTAAGGACCAGTTCAGGTCTGAAGTCACTTTGTGGGGCCTACATAGTGGATACCCCCATAAATGACCGCATTGTAGAAACTACACCCCTCAAGGTATTCAAAACCGATTTTACTAACTTTGTTAACCCTTTAGGCGTTCCACAAGAATTAAAGGAAAATGGAGATCAAATTTTTAAATTTTACTTTTTTGGCAGATTTTCCATTTTAATAAAAAAAATTCTTTAACACATCGATGGTTAACAGCCAAACAAAACTCAATATTTATTACCCAGATTCTGCGGTTTACAGAAACACCCCACATGTGGACATAAACTGCTGTATGGACACGGCAGGGCGCAGAAGAAAAGGAACTCCACATGGTTTTTAGATGCCATGTCCCATTTGAAGCCCCCTGATGCACCCTTACAGTAGAAACTCCCAAGAAGTGACCCCATTTTGGAAACTAGGGGATAAGGTGCCAGTTTTATTAGTACTATTTTTGGGTACATATGATTTTTTGATCATTCATTATAACACTTTATGGGGCAAGGTGACCAAAAAATTGGTTGTTTTAGCACAGTTTCTATTTATTTATTTTTACAGCGTTCACCTGAGGGGTTCAGTCAAGTGACATTTTTATAGAGCAGATTGTTACGGACGTGGCGATACCCAATATGTATACTTTTTCTCATTTATTAAAGTTTTACACAATAATAGCATTTTTGAAACAAACAAATTATGTTTTAATGTGTCCATGTTCTGAGAGCTATAGTTTTTTTATTTTTTGAGAGATTTTCTTATGTAGGGGCTCATTTTTTGCGGGATGAGGTGACGGTTTTATTGGTACTATTTTGTGGGACATACGCGTTTTTTGATCACTTGGTATTGCACCTTTTGTGATGCAAGGTGACAAAAATTGCTTGTTTTGACATTTTATTTTATTTTTTTACGGTGTTCACCCGAGGGGTTAGGTCATGTGATATTTTAATAGAGCTGGTTTTTACGGACGCGGCAATACCAAATGTCTATTTTATTTTATTTTTTCTATTTTTAACATTTTTTTTTCATTCCTTACTTGTGGACTTTTTTTTTTTTATATGTGAAACTTTTTTTTATTTTTTTATTTTCAACCTTTTATTTTTATTTTTTTTATTTTACACTTTTTTTTATTTTTTTGGCCATATACTACATCAGGGGCAAGCTGACCTTGTCACCCAAGTGCATTTAACCATCAATAGTGTGGTTATTTTTTGGCCATATACTACATCAGGGGCAAGTTGAGCCTGTCACCCAGCGCCTAAAAAATAGGCCTCACATTTATATTAATTCAAATCTGTCATTACTGCTTTAGCTGGTCAAGTTATTTAGTGTCCGTCAAAGCACAGTTTTTGTTCTGGGTTGAAAAACAAATCCCAAATTTGCAATTCTCAAAATTAGTGGTTTCTGCTGTATCAGGCCTACTTTAAATCTATCCCTAAAAGGGTATATTAGATTCAAGGTGCTGATAGGGTAATTCTCAAGAACTTCACACACACGCTACAGTGCAGATCCAAGTCTAATTCTGTGATTAAATGTATACCTGTCACCCAGCGCCTAAAAAATAGGCCTCACATTTATATTCATCCAAATCTGTCATTACTGGTGTGCCTGTATTAGTGTAATACGGTACCTAAATAGATAGCCAGATAGTGTTAGGTGTCTGTAAAAAAAAAGGCCTGAATTTGAATTCAATACATTGGCCCGAATAATATTTTTCTTATTGTGGTGAACGGTAACAATGAGGAAAACATCTAGTAAGGGATGCGGACGCGGACATGGTCGTGGTGGTGTTAGTGGACCCTCTGGTGCTGGGAGAGGACGTGGCCGTTCTGCCACAGCCACACGTCCTAGTGTACCAACTACCTCAGGTCCCAGTAGCCGCCAGAATTTACAGGGATATTTGGTGGGGCCCAATGCCGTTCTAAGGATGGTAAGGCCTGAGCAGGTACAGGCATTAGTCAATTGGGTGGCCGACAGTGCATCCAGCACGTTCACATTATCTCCCACCCAGTCTTCTGCAGAAAGCGCACAGATGGTGCATGAAAACCAAGCCCATCAGTCTGTCACATCACCCCTGTCATATCAGGGGTCTGCCACATCTGTCATATCAGGGAAACTGTCTGAGCCTCAAGTTATGCAGCAGTCTCTTATGCTGTTTGAAGACTCTGCTGGCAAGGTTTCCCAAGGGCATCCACCTAGCCCTTCCCCAGGGGTGAACGCACAACCACTTATGTTTCCTGATGATGAGGACATGGGAATACCACCTCAGCACGTCTCTGATGATGACGAAACACAGGTGCCAACTGCTGCGTCTTTCTGCAGTGTGCAGACTGAACAGGAGGTCAGGGATCAAAACTGGGTGGAAGACGATTCAGGGGACGATGAGGTCCTAGACCCCACATGGAATGAAGGTCGTGCCACTGACTTTCACAGTTCAGAGGAAGAGGCAGTGGTGAGACCGAGCCAACAGCGTAGCAAAAGACAAAGAGGGAGCAGTGGGCAAAAGCAGAACACCCGCCGCCAAGAGACTCCGCCTGCTACTGACCGCTGCCATCTGGGACCGAGCACCCCAAAGGCAGCTTCAAGGAGTTCCCTGGCATGGCACTTCTTCAAACAATGTGCTGACGACAAGACCCGAGTGGTTTGCACGCTGTGCCATCAGAGCCTGAAGCGAGGCATTAACGTTCTGAACCTTAGCACAACCTGCATGACCAGGCACCTGCATGCAAAGCATGAACTGCAGTGGAGTAAACCCCTTAAAAACAAGGAAGTCACTCAGGCTCCCCCTGCTACCTCTTCTGCTGCTGCCGCCTCGGCCTCTTCTGCTGCTGCCGCCGCCTCAGCCTCTTCCTCTGCCTCTGGAGGAACGTTGGCACCTGCTGCCCAGCAAACATGGGATGTACCACCAACACCACCACCTGCGTCACCAAGCATCTCAACCATGTCACACGGCAGCGTTCAGCTCTCCATCTCACAAACATTTGAGAGAAAGCGTAAATTCCCACCTAGCCACCCTCGATCCCTGGCCCTGAATGCCAGCATTTCTAAACTACTGGCCTATGAAATGCTGTCATTTAGGCTGGTGGACACAGACAGCTTCAAACAGCTCATGTCGCTTGCTGTTCCACAGTATGTTGTTCCCAGCCGGCACTACTTCTCCAAGAGAGCCGTGCCTTCCCTGCACAACCAAGTATCCGATAAAATCAAGTGTGCACTGCGCAACGACATCTGTGGCAAGGTCCACCTAACCACAGATACGTGGACCAGTAAGCACGGCCAGGGACGCTATATCTCCCTAACTGCACACTGGGTAAATGTAGTGGCGGCTGGGCCCCAGGCAGAGAGCTGTTTGGCGCACGTCCTTCCGCCGCCAAGGATCGCAGGGCAACATTCTTTGCCTCCTGTCTCGTCCTCCTCCTCAGCTTCCTCCTCCTCTTCTTCCACCTGCTCATCCAGTCAGCCACACACCTTCACCACCAACTTCAGCACAGCCCAGGGGAAAACGTCAGCAGGCCGTTCTGAAACTCATATGTTTGGGGGACAGGCCCCACACCGCACAGGAGTTGTGGGGGGGTATAGAACAACAGACCGATGAGTGGTTGCTGGCGGTGAGCCTCAAGCCCGGCCTGGTGGTGTGCGATAATGGGCGAAATCTCGTTGCAGCTCTGGGACTAGCCGGTTTGACGCACATCCCTTGCCTGGCGCATGTGCTGAATTTGGTGGTGCAGAAGTTCATTCACAACTATCCCGACATGTCAGAGCTGCTGCATAAAGTGCGGGCCGTCTGTTCGCGCTTCCGGCGTTCACATCCTGCCGCTGCTCGCCTGTCTGCGCTACAGCGTAACTTCGGCCTTCCCGCTCACCGCCTCATATGCGACGTGCCCACCAGGTGGAACTCCACCTTGCACATGCTGGACAGACTGTGCGAGCAGCAGCAGGCCATAGTGGAGTTTCAGCTGCAGCACGCACGGGTCAGTCGCACTGCGGAACACCACTTCACCACCAATGACTGGGCCTCCATGCGAGACCTGTGTGCCCTGTTGCGCTGTTTCGAGTACTCCACCAACATGGCCAGTGGCGATGACGCCGTGATCAGCGTTACAATACCACTTCTATGTCTCCTTGAGAAAACACTTAGGGCGATGATGGAAGAGGAGGTGGCCCAGGAGGAGGAGGAGGAGGAAAAAGGGTCATTTTTAGCACTTTCTGGCCAGTCTCTTCGAAGTGACTCAGAGGGAGGTTTATTGCAACAGCAGAGGCCAGGTACAAATGTGGCCAGACAGGGCCCACTACTGGAGGACGAGGATGAGGAGGAGGTGGAGGAGGATGAGGATGAAGCAGGTTCACAGCGGGGTGGCACCCAACACAGCTCGGGCCTATCACTGGTGCGTGGCTGGGGGGAAACGCAGGACGATGACGATACGCCTCCCACAGAGGACAGCTTGTCCTTACCTCTGGGCAGCCTGGCACACATGAGCGACTACATGCTGCAGTGCCTGTGCAACGACAGCAGAGTTGCCCACATTTTAACGTGTGCGGACTACTGGGTTGCCACCCTGCTGGATCCACGGTACAAAGACAATGTGCCCACCTTACTTCATGCACTGGAGCGTGATAGTAAGATGCGCGAGTACAAGCGCACGTTGGTAGACGCGCTACTGAGAGCATTCCCAAATGTCACAGGGGAACAAGTGGAAGCCCAAGGCGAAGGCAGAGGAGGAGCAAGAGGTCGCCAACGCAGCTGTGTCACGGCCAGCTCCTCTGAGGGCAGGGTTAGCATGGCAGAGATGTGGAAAAGTTTTGTCACCACGCCACAGCTAACTGCACCACCACCTGATACGGAACGTGTTAGCAGGAGGCAACATTTCAATAACATGGTGGAACAGTACCTGTGCACACCCCTCCACGTACTGACTGATGGTTCGTCCCCATTCAACTTCTGGGTCTCCAAATTGTCCACGTGGCCAGAGCTAGCCTTTTATGCCTTGGAGGTGCTTGCCTGCCCGGCGGCCATCGTTTTGTCTGAACGTGTATTCAGCACGGCAGGGGGCGTCATTACAGACAAACGCAGCCGCCGGTCTACAGCCAATATGGACAAGCTGACGTTCATAAAAATGAACCAGGCATGGATCCCACAGGACCTGTCCATCCCTTGTACAGATTAGACATTAACTACCTCCCCTTAACAATATATTATTGTACTCCAGGGCACTTCCTCCTTCAATCCTATTTTTATTTTCATTTTACCATTATATTGCGGGGCAACCCAAAGTTGAATGAACCTCTCCTCTGTCTGGGTGCCGGGGCCTAAAAATATCTGACAGTGGCCTGTTCCAGTGGTGGGTGACATGAAGCCTGATTCTCTGCTATGACATGAAGACTGATTCTCTGCTGACATGAAGCCTGAATCTCTGTTATGGGACCTCTCTCCTCTGCCTGGGTGCCTGGGCCTAAATATGTGACAGTGGCCTGTTCCAGTGGTGGGTGACGTGAAGCCTGATTCTCTGCTATGACATGAAGACTGATTCTCTGCTGACATGAAGCCCGATTCTCTGTTTCTGGACCTCTCTCCTCTGCCTGGGCCTAAATATCTGACAATGGACTGTTCCAGTGTTGGGTGACGTAAAGCATGATTCTCTGCTAGGACATGCAGACTGATTCTCTGCTGACATGAAGCCAGATTCTCTGTTACGGGACCTCTCTCCTCTGCCTGGGTCTAAATATCTGACAATGGACTGTTCCAGTGTTGGGTGACGTAAAGCATGATTCTCTGCTATGACATGCAGACTGATTCTCTGCTGACATGAAGCCGGAATCTCTGTTATGGGACCTCTCTCCTCTGTCTGGGTGCCGGGGCCTAAAAATATCTGACAGTGGCCTGTTCCAGTGGTGGGTGACGTGAAGCCTGATTCTCTGCTATGACATGAAGACTGATTCTTTGCTGACATGAAGCCAGATTCTCTGTTACGGGACCTCTCTTCTCTGCCTGGGTGCCTGGGCCTAAATATCTGACAATGGACTGTTCCAGTGTTGGGTGACGTAAAGCCTGATTCTCTGCTATGACATGCAGACTGATTCTCTGCTGACATGAAGCCAGATTCTCTGTTATGGGACCTCTCTCCTCTGCCTGGGTGCCTGGGCCTAAATATCTGACAATGGACTGTTCCAGTGTTGGGTGACGTAAAGCATGATTCTCTGCTAGGACATGCAGACTGATTCTCTGCTGACATGAAGCCAGATTCTCTGTTACGGGACCTCTCTCCTCTGCCTGGGTCTAAATATCTGACAATGGACTGTTCCAGTGTTGGGTGACGTAAAGCATGATTCTCTGCTATGACATGCAGACTGATTCTCTGCTGGCATGAAGCCAGATTCTCTGTTACGGGACCTCTCTCCTCTGCCTGTGTTCCGGGGCCTAAATATATGACAATGGACTGTTACAGTGGTGGGTGACTTGAAGCCTGATTCTCTGCTGACGTGAAGCCAGATTCTCTGCTATGGGACCTCTCTCCAATTGATATTGGTTAATTTTTATTTATTTTATTTTAATTCATTTCCCTATCCACATTTGTTTGCAGGGGATTTACCTACATGTTGCTGCCTTTTGCAGCCCTCTAGCTCTTTCCTGGGCTGTTTTACAGCCTTTTTAGTGCCAAAAAGTTCAGGTCCCCATTGACTTCAATGGGGTTCGGGTTCGGGACGAAGTTCGGGTCGGGTTTGGATCCCGAACACGAACATTTCCGGGAAGTTCGGCCGAACTTCTCGAACCCGAACATCCAGGTGTTCACTCAACTCTAGTAGAGACAGATGAGTTGATTTCAGCGGTCATTTATAATTAAAAAATAAGTGGTTTGCCGAGAACCAACATCACAATCATTGCAGACTAGGCCTGGAAAAGAGTCACGGACACATAAGAAAAGTCATGGTTATTCATGAATTCTTGCTCTCCCTGCCCACCTGCTGATGATTGACAGTCTAATACCTAGATTTCTCACTTCCTATCTAGGAGAGAACTGCCAATCATCAGCAGATGGGTGAGAGTGCAGGAGATTATGAATAACCATGACTCTTCTCAGGTAGATTTGACTCTTTTCAAGGCCTGTGCTGCAATGATTATGATGCTGGTTTTTGGCAACCAGTTGCTTTTAACTCATGAGTGACACACTGCTGAAATCAGCATTGCTGTCACTGTTTTATGCTGCCCTCAGTAAGGTGAGCAGAAAGTTTATGACAGGCTCCCTTTAGATCAAACTTCTGTGTTTATTCACGCATAAAGTAAAAACAAAACGTCACTTTGCAGTCTTTGTGTTAGTTCACACACAATGGAAAGTCCACATAGCAAAAAATCACCATGGTGGCAGTTCTGCCTCAAAGTCCAAATACAGGCTTTAGGCGGCCTGATCACCTGACACGAGTCTCCGGTCTCCAGCCCAGCACATGCCTCAGATCCCAGCACACAGACTTCCTGAGCTCAACTGTCGGACAGAGGTAATCCTTTCCACCTGGCAGTGCTGGCTGGTTTTATGACTTGCAAAACCCGGCTGGAACGTAGGGAGTAGTCACGGACCTAGCACTTTGACTACTCCCAGTAAGAGACTTTCCCGATACTACAAATCAAGGTGTCAAACAGCTACTGCTGCTGACGCATGAAAACTGACTCTTACTCCACCAAGGCCAGGAACCTCAGTGACACATACCTTTCGTCAACGACGGTCCCTTGCGCCTTCCTATATACCTCCCCCCTTTGTTCAACCCTGAGGGGGTGAACACTTGCCAGACAGTGTACCCGGGACAGGGCATCCGCGTTTCCCTGCAAGCGGCCTGCCCTGTGTTCCACTGAGAACTTGAAGTTCTGTAATGACAAGAACCATCTGGTGATCCGAGCTTTCCTCTCTTTGGCCTGGCTCATCCACTTGAGAGGGGAGTGTTCGGTCACCAGACGCAGGCACTCTCTCCTCATTATACTGTACCTGGTCTCGGATTGGGTGAGTTTGCAGCTCAGAAAAAAAACGGGATGTTCATCCCCATTGATTTCCTGAGAGAGTACAGCTCCGAGGGCTACTTCAGAGGCATCGTTCTGTACCAAACTCTCTCTTGAAGTCCCGCACAGAACCGACTTAAATGCGGAAAAAGCATCTTCCACCTGGTCATTCCAGCGGACCATCACAGACTTCTGTCTCTTCAAGAGCCCTGTCAACAGAGCCGCTAAAGTGGCAAAATGGGGAACGAACCTCATAATAGCCCACCATTCCCAAGAATGACTTTACTTGCCTAGTGGTGACAGGTCTGAGCCAATTTCATATTGCCTCTATTTTCTTCACTTGTGGTTTGATGAGTCCGCGCCCAATGACATACCCCAGGTACTTAGTCTCTTCTAACCCTATCGCACATTTTTTGGGGATAGCGGTTAGTCCCGCCTTCCGAAGGGAGTCCACTACAGTCTGCACTTTTGGTAGGTGACTTTCCCAGTTGGTTGACAATATCGTCCACATAATGTGGACACAGCACAATGTCCATAAGACGTTGAAAAGTGGCGGGGGCACCATGCAGACCAAAGGGTAGCACCTTGTACTGATACAGCCCTTCAGGTGTGATGAAGGCAGTTTTCTCTTTGGCAGCCTCCGTTAAGCGCACCTGTCAGTACCCTTTCGTGAGCTCCAAAACATTAAAAATAATGGGCTTGTCCTAACCTCTCGATAAGCTCATCCACCCGGGGCCTGGGATACGCATCGAATTTGGAAATCTTGTTCAGTTTACGAAAATCGTTACAGAACCGTAACATTCGTCTGGCATGGGTATTAAGATTAGAGGACTGGCCAACTCACTTTTAGACTTCTCAATGACATCTAGTAGCAGCATTAACTGCACTTCCTCCGAGATGGCTTGTCGCCGAGCCTCCGGTACCCGGTAGGGTTTTAACCGGACTTTGGCCTGAGGTTCTGTGACAATGTCATGCTGGATTGTGGAAGTGCGTCCAGGGAGGTCCGAGAAAACATCCGTGTTCCGACTAACGAACACTCTGGTCTCCTGAGCCTGTTTAGAGGAGAGGCTGTCAGCAATATTTACTATGGCAGCCGCTTCCCTTGCTTCAGACAGAGGGGCCGAAACTGCTTCCCCTGGAAAACCTGGCCGCGGGCTGTCTTCAGTACAGGTTTCCCTATCTTTCCACGGTTTGAGTAAATTCACATGGTACACCTGCTCGGCTTTCGCGGCTGGTGTACCTTGTAATTTAGGTCTCCAATTTTCTCACCTTGTAGGGGCCCCTGCCACCTGGCCAGGAACTTACTGTCCATGGTCGGCACTAGAACCAAAACCCGATCAGCCGGGTTAAAGATCCGGACCTGAGCCTGCCAATTATAGACCAGACTCTGGGCTTGCCGAGCTGCCTCCATATGCTCCCTAACAAGAAGCAAAATGGTCTCTATCCACTGTTGCATCTTGGTAACATACTCCAGGACACTTTTATGCGGAGTGGGTTGCTGTTCCCATGCCTCTTCGGCTACGTCCAACAAACCGCGAGGATGTCTGCCATATAGCAATTCGAAGGGCGAGAACCCAGTAGAGGCCTGGGGTACCTCTCACACAGCGAACATGAGATAGGGCAGAAGAAGGTCCCAGTCCTTCCCATCTTTAGACACCACCATTTTTAATGTTTTATTAAACCTTTCAACCAGACTGTCCGTTAGAGGATAGTAAACGTACGACCGTAACTATTTTATATAAAGCAACTTACAGAGCTCCCACATGACCTTAGACATAAAAGGGGTCCCCTGGTCAGTCAGAACCTCTTTAGGTAGCCCCATACGGTAGAACATGTCCATTAGCTCCTTAACTATAAGTTTAGCCGATGTATGTCGCAGTGGCACCGCCTCCGGGTACAGAGTGGTGTAGTCTAGGACGACCAAGATGTGTTGGTGTCCTCTGGCGGACTTCAGTACTGGGCCTACGAGGTCCATAGCGATACGCTCAAACAGTACCTCGATGATTGGGAGAGGTACCAAGTGACTATGGAAAAGGTGCTGGGGGCTAGTTGCCTGGCAGGTCGGGCAAGACATACAGAATTCGTCCACCTCCATAAACACACTGGGCCAGTAAACCAGTAAAACAGTTGTAGAATCCGGTCCTGTGTTTTCTGCATTCCCAGATGACCCCCGAGAACATGTTGGTGGGCTAACTCTAACACGAGTGTGAGATAAGCCTGGGGCACCACCAACTGTTCAATGGGTTCACACCGCAGGTGGTTTATCTGATACAACATATCCTGCTGAACCACAAAACGGGGGAACACCCGACTCTGCCCCAGCTTGTTGTAGTTCACCATCTACTATTAATACATTTTCACAGGCAAGGGGGTCCCGGTGTTGTGCAGTATCAAAATTATCCCAGGAGACATTGAGGTCTGCCAGTTCAGACCCCGGCGGCAAGTCCTCTACGTCTCCCACCATTACACTCAGTGGGGTTGTCTCCCCCTCTTCCACTGAAGTGGCGGTCACCCCTACCACTGGCCCATCAGCCTCGGGTTCCCAGGGTCTGGCCTCCCCCTGGAGCCAGGCCACTCTGCTGGGGTTACCCCTGTCTCATAGGTATCAGTCACTCTCGTAGTAGGCCATAGTGCCAGGAAACCCGGGAAGTCTCTCCCTATTATAAGTTCGGAGTGTAAATTTAGGGCAACTGCTACTCCGTGAGTCCACCTTCTGGACCCTGTGGTTAGAAACACCAGGGCGGTGGGATAGTCTTAAGTCTCCATGGATGCATATGACCCCGACTTTCCGGCCAGTATACTCCGTGGACCGTAACAGGGGAGCCCAGCAGAGCCTCCGCTGGAGTGTCTTCCACTTCCACAAGGCAAAAATGGTTTAGAGTTTCTGGGGTAACTGCTGCACACAGCTTCCTGCATATAACGACTGACGGTAGCCATAGTTAGTATCCATGGGTTCCACCTGATGTGGACAGTCAGCTCTTACTTGGATAGGCTCCTGACGCCGCCAGCAGGCTACCGGAGCCAGGTTCGTAGGGGGTACATCCTGGGTGGGTTTAGTTGGTACAAGTCGCCGAGTCTGGGATGGAGATTTACGGGGTTTGACTGCCCCCTCCTAAAAGAACCCCCTGTACGATTCTTAGTAGCCTCGTAGCACTCCACCATTTCCAGGAGACACCTCCAGAACATATCAGCCAATAGTCTATCCAGCATAGCCGTGGGACTCAGCACATCAGGCTGTAGCCACTTTTGCAAGAGGTGGAGTAAGTCGTAATACTGGGGTCTCGCAGGATCCGCCGGCTTAAACCCCCACTGATGTACCCGCTGGGCCCGGACCAACACATTCACCCCAAGTCCTGCCAAAATCTCACCCTTTACTTTTTGGTAGTCGGCCGCTTGATCATCCGGCAAGTCGAAATACACTCGCTAGGAATCGGATGCCAGGAACGGAGTGACAACCTCAGCCCACTGGTCTCGAGGCAGCTTCTACCTGATGGCCACTTTCTCGTACATCACCAGGTAGGTTTCGATGTCGTCTGCAGGGGTCATCTTAGCAATCACGGCACTGACTGCTTTCCAGGCATCATGAACGTTCGGGGTTGATCCTGCTGTCTGCAAAGCCATCACATGTTGTAGCAGCAACTGGTTGGTCTCCTGCTGCTGCTGCTTATTAGCCTCACGTTGGTGCAGGTTTGTGTCTCACTGCTGCAGATTAGCCTCCATGAGGGCCTTCACAACAGTCTCCATTTTGTAATACAGCTGGTTTAATGTACGGCATACAACCGTGCCTGGAAAATTGCAGAACCCAAAAATATCAGCATTCGCGCCAGCCTCACTGCTCTTGCCCACATCCTCCACCAATTGTGGGGATTCGCTCTGGTAGACAGGGTGTGCGGACGCAGGACAGGGGAAAATTACCAGTTCTTAAATCAAACTTCAGTTTTTATTCACACATAAAGCAAAAACAAAATGTCACTTTGCAGTCTTGGTGTTAGTTCACACACAATGGAAAGTCCACATAGCAACAATCACCTTGGTGGCAAGTTCTGCCTCAGAAAGTCCAAATACAGGCTTTAGGTGGCCTGTTGCCCTGACACACGGGTCTCCACTCTCCAGTCCAGCACAGGCCTCAGATCCCAGCACACAGACCTCCTGAGCTCCACTGTCAGACGGAGGCAGTGCTGGCTGGTTTTAGCCTGGCAAAACCCGCCTGGAAAGTGGGGAGTAGTGAACCACCCAGCACTTTGACTATTCCCAGTAAGATCAGCTATTACAGCTATACTAAATAGCAAGGTGTCAAACAGCTACTGCTGCTGACACATGAAAACTGGCTCTTACTCCACCGAGGCCAGGAACCTCGGTGATACATACATTCCGTCAACGACTGTCCCTTGCGCCTTCCTACAGACTGTAGTAATAAAAATAAACAAACATACTATAAAGTTAATTATTCAGCGCTCAAGTAGAAAGAGGTACAGCCCCACGTATCTCTGGACTGATAAGCTCGTCTCTAAGTACTGTAAGTGAATGTTACACTATGTAACACTACTGCGGTGAATAAACCAAGACATTAGCATCAAACTTGGCTGTTAAGATTTACCTCGCTCCTCACTGTGTATTGTGATATGTTCTGGGCGTTGCTGCTTACTATGAGTCAGCGCTTGCCTGTTTAATCAGTTAACCCCTTTTGTTCAACACTCTGGAGTTATTGTCTTGATCTCCTGGAATACCTTTAAACGAGGATTATGGATTAAATGTAATTGTACAAATCTGTGTGAACAGTATGTGTGTTTGTATTAATGTGTATGTTTTTTGTATATATATTTGTGTGCATTTGTGTATATTAATGTGTATGTTTTAAGTGTGTATGTGTACAGTCGTATGTGTGTGTGTACATGCTCGGACTGCCCTACAGGGGTACAGGAGAATCCCCCGATGGGCCGCTGAGCAAGGTGGGCTCCTAGTCTCCCACTCCCTGCACAAGTGGCACATAACACATTAGATTTACTGCACTACATACACTGCTCAAAAAAATAAAGGGAACACAAAAATAACATCCTAGATCTGAATTAATTAAATATTAAATACTTTGTTCTTTACATAGTTGAATGTGCTGACAACAAAATCACACAAAAATAAAAAAATGGAAATCAAATTTTTTAACCCATGGAGGTCTGGATTTGGAGTCACACTCAAAATTAAAGTGGAAAAACACACTACAGGCTGATCCAACTTTGATGTAATGTCCTTAAAACAAGTCAAAATGAGGCTCAGTAGTGTGTGTGTGGCCTCCACGTGCCTGTATGACCTCCCTACAACGCCTGTGCATGCTCCTGATGAGGTGGCGGACGGTCTCCTAAGGGATCTCCTCCCAGACCTGGACTAAAGCATCTGCCAACTCCTGGACAGTCTGTGGTGCAACGTTACGTTGGTGGATAGAGCGAGACATGATGTCCCAGATGTGCTTAATAGGATTCAGGTCTGGGGAACGGGCGGGCCAGTCCATAGCATCAATGCCTTTGTCTTGCAGGAACTACTGACACACTCCAGCCACATGAGGTCTAGCATTGTCTTGCATTAAGAGGAACCCAGGGCCAACCGCACCAGCATATGGTCTCACAAGGGGTCTGAGGATCTCATCTCGGTACCTAATGGCAGTCAGGCTACCTCTGGCGAGCACATGGAGGGCTGTGCGGCCCTCCAAAGAAATGCCACCCCACAACATTACTGACCCAATGCCAAACCGGTCATGCTGGAGGATGTTGCAGGCAGCAGAACGTTCTCCACGGCGTCTCCAGACTCTGTTACGTCTGTCACATGTGCTCAGTGTGAACCTGCTTTCATCTGTGAAGAGCACAGGGCGCCAGTGGCGAATTTGCCAATCTTGGTGTTCTCTGGCAAATGCCAAACATCCTGCACGGTGTTGGGCTGTAAGCACAACCCCCACCTGTGGACGTCGGGCCCTCATATCACCCTCATGGAGTCTGTTTCTGACCGTTTGAGCAGACACATGGACATTTGTGGCCTGCTGGAGGTCATTTTGCAGGGCTCTGGCAGTGCTCCTCCTGTTCCTCCTTGCACAAAGGCGGAGGTAGCGGTCCTGCTGCTGGGTTGTTGCCCTCCTACGGCCTCCTCCACGTCTCCTGATGTACTGGCCTGTCTCCTGGTAGCGCCTCAATGCTCTGGACACTACGCTGACAGACACAGCAAACCTTCTTGCCACAGCTCGCATTGATGTGCCATCCTGGATAAGCTGCACTACCTGAGCCACTTGTGTGGGTTGTAGACTCCGTCTCATGCTACCACTAGAGTGAAAGCACCGCCAGCATTCAAAAGTGACCAAAACATCAGCCAGGAAGCATAGGAACTGAGAAGTAATCTGTGGTCACCACCTGCAGAACCACTCCTTTATTGGGGGTGTCTTGCTAATTGCCTATAATTTCCACCTGTTGTCTATCCCAACAGCATGTGAAATTGATTGTCACTCAGTGTTGCTTCCTCAGTGGACAGTTTGATTTCACAGAAGTGTGATCGACTTGGAGTTACATTGTGTTGTTTAAGTGTTCCCTTTATTTTTTTGAGCAGTGTATATATATTCAATGTACCGCACCTCAACCAGCCTATGTTCATATAAAAAACTTGTTAGATTAGTTATTATATTTGAATGTATCCATCCGGTGGGCCCCCAAAATAAATGTTACTGGTGGGTCCGAACTACCCCAGTCCGACACTGTGTGTGTATTCATGTGAGTGTGTGCATGTATTATCTTTTGCTTCACTCATCAGATGATATCATAGATCGCTGAATACAAGTAATTGGGGGGCGCATCATCTGTGCATTGTGATACCTGCGCTCCTCTGTAACATCACCAGTTCACACTGGGCCAGATGACAAACTCAGCTCAGTATATTATTGATTATGTTGTCTTTTTTTATTGCTTTTCCTTTAGAAGCTTATGATGTTCTCGGGTTCACATATACAGTCCTGCATTAAGATACTGGCGTGGAGGATGTACAAGCCACAAGTGGGGTGCACACACACACACACACACACACACACACACACACATCACCTACAAGCACAAATGTACAATTTTACAGTTTTGTTTATTTTTCTTATAAATAAATCTTTATTACATTTAAAAATTGTTCAACAGTTTTTTCTTACATTGTATACAATTTCCCAACCCCCCTCCCTTTGCCCGCCACTTGCCCCTTCTCAAAATGAGAAGAGAGGAAAAAAATTAATAAATAAAGTATTAATTCTCCTCTTCCCCGTCCCGAACCTCCTCCTCATATACAGTCAGGTCCATAAATATCAGGACATCAACACAATTCTAACATTTTTGGCTCTATAAACCACCACAATGGATTTGAAATGAAACTAAGATTTGCTTTAACTGCAGACTGTTAGCTTTAATTTGAGGGTATTTACAGCCAAATCAGGTGAACGGTGCAGGAATTACAACAGTTTGCATATGTGCCTCCCACTTGTTAACCACCTGCCATCTGGGCCATTTGCCCCCTTCCTGACCAGGCCAAATTTAGCAAAACTGACATATCTCACTTTATGTGGTAATAACTTTGGAACGCCTTTATTTATCCAAGTCATTCAGAGATTGTTAACTCGTGACACATTGTACTTCATGATAGTCATAAATTTGAGTCTAAATATTTCACCTTTATTTATGAAAAAATCCCAAATTTACCCAAAAATTTGAAAAATTTGCAATTTTCTAAATTTCAATTTCTCTGCTTTTAAAACAGAAAGTGATACCTCATAAAATATTTATTATTTAACATTCCCCATATGTCTACTTTATGTTGGCATCATTTTGGAAATGTCATTTTATTTTTTTAGGACGTTAGAAGGCTTAGAAGTTTAGAAGCAATTCTTCAAATTTTTAAGAAAATTGCCAAAACCCACTTTTTAAGGACCAGTTCAGGTCTGAAGTCACTTTGTGGGGCCTACATAGTGGATACCCCCATAAATGACCGCATTGTAGAAACTACACCCCTCAAGGTATTCAAAACCGATTTTACTAACTTTGTTAACCCTTTAGGCGTTCCACAAGAATTAAAGGAAAATGGAGATCAAATTTTTAAATTTTACTTTTTTGGCAGATTTTCCATTTTAATAAAAAAAATTCTTTAACACATCGATGGTTAACAGCCAAACAAAACTCAATATTTATTACCCAGATTCTGCGGTTTACAGAAACACCCCACATGTGGACATAAACTGCTGTATGGACACGGCAGGGCGCAGAAGAAAAGGAACTCCACATGGTTTTTAGATGCCATGTCCCATTTGAAGCCCCCTGATGCACCCTTACAGTAGAAACTCCCAAGAAGTGACCCCATTTTGGAAACTAGGGGATAAGGTGCCAGTTTTATTAGTACTATTTTTGGGTACATATGATTTTTTGATCATTCATTATAACACTTTATGGGGCAAGGTGACCAAAAAATTGGTTGTTTTAGCACAGTTTCTATTTATTTATTTTTACAGCGTTCACCTGAGGGGTTCAGTCAAGTGACATTTTTATAGAGCAGATTGTTACGGACGTGGCGATACCCAATATGTATACTTTTTCTCATTTATTAAAGTTTTACACAATAATAGCATTTTTGAAACAAACAAATTATGTTTTAATGTGTCCATGTTCTGAGAGCTATAGTTTTTTTATTTTTTGAGAGATTTTCTTATGTAGGGGCTCATTTTTTGCGGGATGAGGTGACGGTTTTATTGGTACTATTTTGTGGGACATACGCGTTTTTTGATCACTTGGTATTGCACCTTTTGTGATGCAAGGTGACAAAAATTGCTTGTTTTGACATTTTATTTTATTTTTTTACGGTGTTCACCCGAGGGGTTAGGTCATGTGATATTTTAATAGAGCTGGTTTTTACGGACGCGGCAATACCAAATGTCTATTTTATTTTATTTTTTCTATTTTTAACATTTTTTTTTCATTCCTTACTTGTGGACTTTTTTTTTTTTATATGTGAAACTTTTTTTTATTTTTTTATTTTCAACCTTTTATTTTTATTTTTTTTATTTTACACTTTTCGTCCCCCATAAGGTCATACAAGACCTCTGGGGGACATTTACTTCACTTTTTCTTTTTTTTTTTCACTGTTGATTTCTCCTGTAACTGGGGCTGACATAGTAGCCCCAGTTACAGGACAAATGCACCCCTAGAGAGGCTGTACAGCAGCAATCCAGCGCTGTACAGCCTCAGAGCAGGGCTGATCGAGGTCTCTGAGAGACCTCACACAGCCCCTGCACTCTCCGGTCACGGCGGTCACATGACCGCCAGGCCGGAACAGGAAGCGCATAGCGCTTCCTGATCTGCATACACAGCGCTCGGTGAGCGCTGTGTCTGCAGCGATCCTGAAGGCAGGGACACCTGGGCACTGTCCCTGCCTTCTCTAAGGGTTGCCCTGCTGTCACTGACAGCGGGCAACCCGATCAGCAGCTGCACGATTAGCGTGCAGCTGCTATTTCTGAAAGGACGTTTTAAAACGTGCTTTCAGAAATAGAGGTCCACCCATAGGACGTTTATATCCTATGGGCGGACGTAAAGCGGTTAAGGAACCAAAAGTAATGGGACAGAATAATAATCATAAATCAAACTTTCACTTTTTAATACTTGGTTGCAAATCCTTTGCAGTCAATTACAGCTTGAAGTCTGGAACGCATAGACATCACCAGACGCTGGGTTTCATCACTGGTGATGCTCTGCCAGGCCTCTACTGCAACGGTCTTCAGTTCCTGCTTGTTCTTGGGGCATTTTTCCTTCAGTTTTGTCTTCAGCAAGTGAAATGCATGCTTAATCGGATTTAGGTCAGGTGATTGACTTGGCTATTGCATAACATTCCACTTATTTCCCTTAAAAAACTCTTTGGTTGCTTTTGCAGTATGCTTTGGGTCATTGGCCATCTGCACTGTGAAGCACCGTCCAATGAGATCTGAAGCATTTGGCTGAATATGAGCAGATAATATTTCCCAAAACACTTCAGAATTCATCCTGCTGCTTTTGTCAGCAGTCACATCATCAATAAATACAAGAGAACCAGTTCCATTGGCAGCCATACATGCCCACGCCATGACACTACCACCACCATGCTTCACTGATGAGGTGGTATGCTTAGGATCATGAGCAGTTCCTTTCCTTCTCCATACTCTTCTCTTCCCATCACTCTGGTACAAGTTGATCTTGGTCTCATCTGTCCATAGAATGTTGTTCCAGAACTGTGAAGGCTTTTTAGATGTCGTTTGGCAAACTGTAATCTGGCCTTACTGTTTTTGAGGCTCACCAATGGTTTACATCTTGTGGTGAACCCTCTGTATTCACTCTGGTGAAGTCTTCTCTTGATTGTTGACTTTGACACACATACACCTACCTCATGGAGAGTGTTCTTGATCTGGCCCACAGTTGTTAAGGGTGTTTTCTTCACCAGGGAAAGAATTCTTCGGTCATCCACCACAGTTGTTTTCTGTGCTCTTCCGGGTCTTTTGGTGTTGCTGAGCTCACTGGTGCGTTCCTTCTTTTTAAGAATGTTCCAAACAATTGTTTTGGCCACGCCTAATGTTTTTGCTATCTCTCTGATGGGTTTGTTTTATTTTTTTCAGCCTAATGATGGCTTGCTTCGCTGATAATGACAGCTCTTTGGATCTCATCTTGAGAGTTGACAGCAACAGATTCCAAATGCAAATAGCACACTAGAAATGAACTCTGGACCTTTTATCTGCTCATTGTAATTGGGATAATGAGGGAATAACACACACCTGGCCATGGAACAGCAGATAAGCCAATTGTCCCATTACTTTTGGTTCCTTAACAAGTGGTAGGCACATATGCAAACTTTTGTAATTCCTACACCGTTCACCTGATTTGGATGTAAATACCCTCAAATTAAAGCTGACAGTCTGCAGTTAAAGCACATCTTGTTTGTTTCATTTCAAATCCATTGTGGTGATGTATAGAGCCAAAATTTTTACAATTATGTTGATGTCCCAATATTTATGTACCTGGCTGTACCATCTCCCCCACCTCCCCACCTCCCCTGGACCCGACTCTCTCTCCCCAAAACTCAGTTTTTATTTAACCATTCCTACCATAACCTGGCAAATCTATGTTTTTTCTTAATCCCTACCAAATGAAATTCCTCTCTGGCAAGTGAGACTCTGGTGAAATTCTCCCATTCTTTAACCGTGGGAACAGCACTCCCCCCCCCCAATGTCCAACAATGCATTTCCTGGCCTGGAACAAGAGTTTAGATGCTATCTCTCTATGTTGGGGGGCATCCACTCCATCCATCACCCCCAAAATACATTTCTCAAAATGCCTAGGCACTTTAAACCGGTGGTATTCCTCTATTTTTTCATTAACCTTTACCCAATACTCTTGAATTTTTACACATGTCCATAATATATGTATATCGTCCGCTCCTATCTCTCCACATTTTTGACAAGTAAAGACTTTAGATTTGTAGCACTTCATTAACATCTTGGGAGAGTAGTAAAGACAATACAATATATTAAATTGAGTAATTCTATGGGAAAAGTTCCATGAGACCTTATTCTTTGCCTGTATAGCCAATTCCCAAAAATCTTCCCGTTGGAGATTCAAGACCCCCTGCCATTTATACATTAGACTGTCAACTGCTCTTCTCTTGATCTTTTGGTGCAACAGGCTTTGGTATATTCTTGAAACCAGTTTCCTACCTGGTATTAATTTGGTGATATTAACCAAAGGCTGCGGTAGGACAGTTATTTGTGTGCCTTTTCCTAACATCTTATTCAATGCTTGTTTTAGTTGTAAGTAAAAAAAACTCAACTCTATATTTTTCAGTTGGTATTTCCCTTTAAGCTCTTCATAGGGGATTATGTCCCCCTCTTCCCATACCTGGCCTAGTTTATATATTCCATGTTTCCACCAAATTTTCTGTTCAATTGACTTTAATTCTGTGAGATTAATATTGTCTCACAGTATGGTGTCAACATGGTAAGCAGTCTGGGACCACAGTTCTTTTGCCGCCTTCCAACTTTTAACCATCAACACAAATAAAGGTATCTTATTACATCCCTGTTGGACCAAAGTACCCGCTTCTAATATTTGAAAAATATTACATTTTTCAAATCTTTTATTAATCCCTGCTATTATATTCTTATATCTTTGCGTATTACTCCATGTTATCATATTTTTTATAATCCCAGAAATGAAATAAAGTTCCAAATCTGGTACAATATTTGTGCCTTTATCCTCGTTTTTTTCCCTCACCATATTAAATCCGTTAATAAACTGGCTATTATTTTGAAAAATCTTTTGGGGATTATCACCGCTGTATTCCACAAAATATAATTCAAAGCGGGTAATAAACATATTTTCACCAAGAAGATACGACCAGCCATCGAAACATACAGTCTTTTCCATACCTCTATTTTCTTCCTAATTTCCTGTATTTTGGGGACCATGTTCAGCCAGACATAATCGTTGGGGTTTGGGGTGATCTGAATACCCAGGTATTTAACAGGTTCATTGATCATCTTAATTTGCAACAGTCCCGGTCTAAAATTGTTCAGAGGATCAATCGGGACACAAGCTGATTTAGACCAGTTTATACCGAGTCCAGCATATTTACCATACTGATCAAATACTTGAAAAATCCTGTTAAGTGATCCATGTGAACCCACAAACAGCATATCATCCGCATATAAAGCAATTTTTTCCTCATGAGTACTATACCTAAACCCCACAATTTTTTTTATCTTGCCTGATCATGTCTGCAAGCGCCTCCATAGCTATAGCAAATAGATGGGAAAGGGGGCATATCCCTGTCTAACCCCTCTGCCAATGTGTATGTTTTCAGAATATTCTCCATTTACTATCACACTTGCAGAAATTTCAGTATATAGTAACTTTACCCATGAAACAAAACAGTCGCAAAAATCCAATTTTCTTCAATGTGTTGATCAAAAAGGGCCATTCTATCGTGTCAAAAGCCTTTGAGGCGTCTATAGTTACTATCATCCGTTCTCCACAATTTGTAGGTTCAAGCTGGGTATTCACAAAATATCTCATGAGGTTCTCAGTTGTAGTTTTCCCTGACATGAACCCGTTTGATCCTCATGAACAAGCACCGAGACCACACTCTACAAGACCACAAGTCTAGTTGCCAGAATCTTAGCTAATATTTTATTATCAGTATTGATTAATGAAATAGGACGATATGAGTCCATAAAAGCTGGATCCTTGCCAGGTTTTAAGATAAGTGTAATTGAGGCTTCTCGCAGGGAATCTGGCAATTTTCCTCTCTGCTTCGAGGTCTCCCACATCATAAGCAGTTTTGATACTAATATTTCTTTATATTGGGCATAAACCTCAAACGGAATACCATCCATTCCTGGGGCCTTGTTCTTCGTTATCCTGGATAACGTATCCTTCACTTCTAAAGGGGTTAAAGGAACTTCCAGTGACTTACATTGATCTATTGTTAACCTAAAAATAGTAATTTCATTGTATCTGTTCTGAGTTTTTATTTATCTTACTACTATATATGTCTGCAAACTATTTTTGAAGCAATTCTATTTTAGCTGTTTGTTCAGTTATTTTATGTCCCGTTTCATCGACTAGGCAATAGATATAATTTTATATTTTTTGAGCCGCTACCAAGGCCGCTAACTTTTTTCCTGGTATATGTTCATGAATATAATTATCCCTTACATAGTTTTTTTTTGATGTTCTGCCAGTAAAAACAGTTTGTCCTTTAATTTGGAAGCTCGCTCTATCCACAGTATAATTTTGCTCTGTAGGGTTCTCAATGTGCTTTTTTCCCCCCCGTTTTTTTTCTGTCTCTTTTTCCAGAATTTCCTCTCTTATTCCTTTCTTATATATTACTGTATATTTTGTAATAATCCCTCTGATAAAGGCCTTGGCAGCCTCCCATACCATATTAACTGCCACTGAACCATCGTTCATCTCAAAAAACTCTATTATCTCTCCCAAGATCTTACTGTGTATATCCATCATATTTTTCCATCCTATATTTATATTCATTCCTTTTTTTTTTGTGTTTTTATATTTATATTAATTGGGTTGTAGTCCGAAATTCCACATTGCCCATATTTAACCCTTACAATATCTAGTGAACCTTTCTTATTTGTGAAAACTAAATCAATCCGTGATAGACTCCTATGAGTCTTTGAAAAGCACGAATATTTTCTTAAATTTGGATACATAACCCTCCAAATATCAATCCATCCCATCTCCTCTGATATTTTTTAATTTAGATCCCATGCAGGGACCTTGAGTGTTCCCTATTCTACATCTATCTAATCTTACATCCATTACATTATTAAAATCCCCCATAACTAAGAGTGGTTTATCATCCGCCTTAAGTGCAATATCATATATTTTTAATAGGACGTCAATTTTGAAGGGTGGCGGTATATACACACTTGCTATTAACCATGCTCTACCTTCCAATACACAATCCAGCAATACATAACAGCCCCCCTATCTGTAATTACTTTCACTATTTTTATATCTATATCCCGGTGTATTAATATGCTCACCCCTCTCGCATATGATGAATAGACTGAATGGAAAGAGTGCTGCATCCACGGTCTAAAAACCCCAGCCATCGTCTCGCCTGTCAAGTGTGTTTCTTGCAAACAGTCTATAGCAGGGAGAAACCTATGTATTGCATCAAAAACAGCAACTCTCTTTAAACCCCTACTCAGCCCCCTAATATTCCATGAAATAATTCTCATATAATTCATTCTTGGATCTACCCATTTCCAGGATATTATTCAGGACCCCCAGGGGTGGGAGGGAGAAGAGGAACTACGTGATGAGAGAAGAGGAGTAAAAAAAGAAAAAAAAAAGCAGCAGCACGCATAACCCCTACCATCCCATCCCTCCTGAATGACCCAGAATGGCCTCAGCCCTGGTTCTCTAACTTAGCATTTCCCCCTCTCGGCCCACGCCCAGCCCGGTTGCCACTCAGCTCTTTATCTTTTCTTTAGCCCATTCTCCAGCCGCTTCTGCTGTATCAACGCACTCGAGTATTTTCGCACTCTATCCTCAACTTAGCCGGAAACATCATCGAGTATTTCACATTTTTTGAACGCAACATTTTTTTCACATCAGTAAACAGACTTCTTTCATTTGCCGTTTCCTTTGCATAGTCAGAAAATAACATTACTGTTGTACCTGAATACTCCAGCCTCCCTCTTTTCCTTGAAATACGTAATATCTCCTCCGTATCCCTAACCGATAGTAAATTAAGAATTATTGCTCTCGGTCTCATTCCTGAAGGAGGTATCTTTGCTGACAGTCTGAATGCTTGCTCCACAAAGTTTTTATAATCGGAGATGTCCTGTCCCAATTGCTCCATCAGTTACGTTTGAATGAAGGCGCGGGGGTCTCGCCCCTCCGCGCCCTCTGGGATTCCCAGACATCTCAGATTGACCCTCCTAGACTATTTTCTAAATACACTAATTTATTGTTCAATTCCCTATTTTCTTCCTTTAAGCATTCTTTCTCTTTAACCATAATCTGCAATAGGTCCTCCACTTCTGATGTTCTTTTCTCAACTTCTATCAGCCTATCTTTATATTTCTGTAGGTCAATCCTGAGGAGTCCCACCGATTCCCTAATATTTCCAGTCTGGAGAGAGAGGTCCTGTATCGCCATATTGCATTTTTTTTTTTCTTGGAATCTATCTTGCAGGCTGGGAGCCTGCTCCTCTTTTTTAGAGGCATTTTCCTCCACTTCCTTCAGCTGTTTATTACCTCTCTCCCCAGGCTGAAAAACCTCCCCAGACAACACCAAGCCAGGGTCTTCTGCCAGGAGAGATTCACCCTCCTGGCCTAAAGTCACGTCCTCCCTTTTTTTTCTTTGTGGGGCTAGTTTGACAACGCATGTTGGTCAAAAGTAGTTGCTTGGATCTTTAAATTTTTTTGGGCATTGGGGAAATTGAAGTATTTAGCTCCAGTTGCCCCTTAGCCCTCTTCCCCGTACCCGGTCTCGCCATCTCCTACCCTCACCACTGTCCCCACTGTTTCTCTCTCCCTCCCCACCTTCCCTCCTCCTCTCCACCCACACCCGTCACTCCAGGTTAAACTACCGTTATCAGACATGCAAGAGGGGAAAGTTAGCATACAACCCCCAAATACAACATGTATTAGACAACGGTGAAGCACTTCGTAATTATCCTACACAGGCGCTTACACTTGCTCTACCCAACGCTGCGGTACCGCAGCGGAATCACCACCGCTGCTAATCAAAGAAATGATGTGTGTAATATGTCTATTAGGTACTGCACAATATACTTCCTGTATAGCTCCCCTACCTGTCAGTACTCACGAGCCCGCAGTGTACATTGACTCAGATACGCACAGATTGGTAAATACCTGCTTTCTGGGTGTTCATCTGTTTGGCTGTCTGTCCTGCGTCTTTCTTGATTTTCTTTTTCTTTTGTCACGTCCAGGATAAAGGGAGGTACAGAAGGCTGGACCCTATTGGTTTAGACTTAATATTGAGCTTGCCCCGGCCGGTGGCACAGCTCAATATTTTGAAAAGGCTGCTTGCGTGACGTCACGGCAAGAGCTACGGTAGGCTAGGAGGACCAAAATTAACCCAACGCGTTTCGAATAGTACGCTATTCTTCGTCAGGGATGTTTATTCTGGCTCCTGGTGCTGCTTTTAAAGGTCTGTGTCTCCTCCCTTCTTTAACCCCTTCACCCCTTGCGCATTGGTTTTACTGATTATTCAAAAGCAAATAATTCAATTTCTGAATTTAACCCTGAAGGTACCAGTGTGTTTAGGTTAAATATCCAGCGACTTTCTGCTCTAGACATTTTTTTTATGAAATCTCCTCCTCTTTTGTCTTTTTTGACCATAAATGTGGTACCACTGCTGTTTCCGCCATGTTTGTCTTTATAGTGTCTAGAGAGGATGTCCTTCGTATTTTCTTCCAATGATGTAAATATGCTCCCCTATTCTTTTACTTATAGTTCTTTTTGTACGCCCTATGTATGTTTTTTTGCATGGACATATTATGGCATATATTACACCCTGGCTCCAACAGGTCATATGGTCCCTTATTTTGTATGTTGCTGTGTCCCCTGTCCATTCATTTTTTATTTGCATATTTGTATGCTGTTTTCTGTTTATTTTTAATTTTCTGCAGACCCCGCAGAAACCGCACGGGAAGAAACCTCCCTTTGCATTCTTTATTCCCACTTGTTATTTGGCTTTCACTCTTCTTGCTCACGCATTTATTTGTTGGGGCTACATGGCTTCCCACATTTTTTGCCTTTCTGTAAATGAATTTAGGGTTTAAGGTGCAAACCTTTTTTGGCTCCTATAAAAGTCTGAAATATTCAATAAAGATGATGGCATACAATTCACACATGTCAAGGACACACTGAGGGAATTAGAACAACTCCTGATTCTTGAAATGAAGGACCGCTGGGCGATCACCTCATTGGAGAAATATTTTGAATGGGACATTATACCTAAGGGACTAAAAATAGAAAAAAACTTTATCAGGAGACATGGGAGAGAATGGCATAATAAACGAATGGGAACATATGTTCCACGAATTTTCCCGCAATGCGATCAAATTCATCATCAACAAAAGGGGAGAAAGATTAAGAAAAACCAACAAAGTAATTATGGCAACTTTTGAGACACTGAGACCCTGGAAAGACCATGCCAGCATTTACCAACTTGTAGAAAATATAAAAAGAAGGATACACCAAAAAGAGGAAGAAATAAGAGAGAAGAAGAGCAGAAAATTCAATCGCGACGCGTTACCAAAACATCTGACAGTATAGCACTCAGAATTCTTTCCACACATTGGATGAATGCAGACACAGCCAAGCAGAGGAATGTACATCCATCTTCACGGTACATGAGGAAGATGAGGAGGAAGAGGGGGATAACCAAATAGAACAACAAATACCCATAACCCCAGAAGTTATAATCAGAAGACAGAACGGAGCCACTGACAGAAATGAGATACAGACAGACAATCGCTATGAGGCCTTAACAAACTATGAAACGGACGAGGAAGAGATAGCTTCCCTATATCAACAGAACAGAACACAAAAAGAGAAAAACAGGAGAAACTAAATTCATCAAAAGACAACGTAATAGGGGACAAAAAATGCAATACTGAAGGAGGGAGGATGAAGAATACGAATAACAGTCATAATACTGGGAAAGAAAAAACGAGAACATCAAACCAGACAATGACAACAAGAAATATACAGAGAAACAAACCCCAAGAACGGGACAGAGGACGCAATGAACACAGGGAGAAAAGAACAACAATAAAGAAAACAGTAAAACAGGATTTTTTCTTGAGAAGAAAAAGTACAAGAGGGGCAGTAGAGGAGAGAAACCCGCCCAAAAGAAAAAACTGAAACAAAAGGAGGCCAAATTAGGGACAGGACAGAAGATTTTCAACCTAAGTGGGTACACATTAACAAAAGGGGAACAAGAAATTTTGGAAAAGGGCCTAAAGTTTGCACACAGTACATTGTTTAATAAATTCGAAGCATTTATAGGGGTCTGCAAATTTATGAGAAGATTGGCCCTAAAGAAATATTTCATAAAAAAACAACAAAACAACAATAGGGAAAGGAGTGACAAGATAGATCAACCTAACGATAAAGAAAAAACAGAATCAGAAAAAGAAAAAGATTGCACAGAAGATGGATATAAGCACACTGCTCTAAATACCAAATCCAAATACCACCCAGTGCAAGAATATTCCCAAGCACTTAGCAGTTTTATGAACATGGTCATAAAGGAGATATGCAAAATTAGGAGTCCTAAAAAACACAGGAAAAAACACCTGGGAAACATATCCGATGCAGAAAGAGAGGCACTAACCAAAATGCAGGAAAATGAAAAAATCATCTTAAGACCTGCTGATAAGGGGGGGGGGGAATTGTAATAATGGACAAAGACAAATACCTACAGGAAGCATACAAATTATTAGGGGACAAAAAAACCTACAGAATACTGAAGAATGACCCCACAGAAATGTTCAAGAAGGAATTGAGTCAACTAGTCAAAAAGGGCAAAGAAGAAGCCATCCTAAATAAAAAAAGAGGCTGAATATGTGGAAATTAAACAACCAAGAATTGCAGCATTCTACCACAATCCGAAGATACACAAAAGTACAATAGATCCCCCGGGAAGACCAATAGTGTCAGGAGTGGAATGCCTGACGAGCAACTTAGCCAAATACATAGACTGCTTCCTACAACCATGTGTAAACCTGTTACCAACACATC
Source organism: Bufo bufo (assembly GCF_905171765.1). NCBI lineage: Eukaryota > Metazoa > Chordata > Amphibia > Anura > Bufonidae > Bufo > Bufo bufo. The sequence continues at coordinate 418,188,209 of NC_053392.1, read as the reverse complement.
TAAAAGATACCCAACATATTTAGAATATCCTAAATCAGGTCAAATGGGAACCAAACTACATTCTAGGGACCCTGGACGTAAAATCACTATACACCATCATTGAAAATTAAAAAGGATGCGATACAGTTAAAATATGCCTACAAAACCAGGGAATTCTCGCAGAAAAACAGATTGATTTTATTGGAGAGTGCATCATGTTTATTTTAAAAAGAAATAATTTTTTTATTCGAGGACAAATTTTATATACCTGTTTGGTTTACCCCTCCATCAATTCCGCAGTTACCGGCACCCTCTCTCCCTTCAAGCCCAACCTTGGATCTTTCCCAAGGCTGTCCCCTTAATCTGCCTCCCACGTCATTCCCATCACTATCAACATCATTGAACCCTAAAGAGACTTAACTATCCCTTTTGGAAGACTCCCTCATCACTCTGCATAATACAAGCCACTCAGACGATATACAAACCTCTCCTCATTATATTGCTAACCGATCGACTTCTTTTTTATCGCTACCCGGGGCATTGACACCGGAAGCAACGTATGTTCTCAAACAACCATCAGGCAGGTCAATGATGATACCAGATTTCTTCAAGCCAAGGACCGACCTTCCCCTAAAGGGGCTCAAAAGAAAAAATACAGGAGAGGACGAAGAGGAGTAACAGGAACCCGCGGGACCAGAAAAAATAAAGGATGCGGAAGAACCGAAACAGAACTCACACAGCCTGAAGAGGAACAAAACCTCACTACTGTAAAAATATTTAATCTTTTTGGCTTTAGCCTCTCTGCACCACAGATGTCAGTTCTCCAGAGGGGCTTATCCTTTTGTCCAGCAGAAAGGTACAATGATTTTGACCTTTTTGTGGATCTCAATACATTCATTAGGAACGTCACACTTCAAAGGCATTTCGTCATCCAATCTAAACTACCCAAGACAAAAAAAGAAGAGGAACCCCCGGTAGATACAAGAGCAAAGAATACTCCTCACACTGATCTGAAACCTAAATCCACGTTTAATCCCACATACCACAGCGGAAACCACATTAACACCTTTTATTCCCTGGTTTCCAAAGAGTCAAGAAATATCAACAAGACCACCAAGGTCAAGAATAACCTAACGAAAGAAGAAAAAGATGCATTAAAAAAGGAACTAAACAATAATGACCTATTATTAATCAGGAGTGCGGACAAGGAAGGCGGAATAGTTTTACAAAATAAAAATGATTATATAATGGAAGCAAATAAGTAACTGAATGACCCTCTGTATTATGAACTCCTCTCATATAATCCAGTTACAGAAGATCAAAAGAAGTTGAATACCTTGCTGAAACAGGCTGAAGAAAACAAAATTATCACCAAAACAGAAAAGGAGTACATAACAGTTGAACATCCAAATACAGCACTTTTTTTTACCACCTACCGAAGATTCATAAAAACACCAAGAATCCTTCAGGTCAACCGATTATTTCAGGAATAAACTCTCTCACCAGTAATCTCTCCCATTATGTAGACCTATTTCTGCAAAGCCACGTTACAAATCTCCCCTCTTACCTGAGAGATTTCACACAACTAATTAGTTCCCTTAAAAATATCATTTGGGAACCCCAATATAGTTGGCTTACATTGGATGTCGCAGCCCTTTATACGAATATTCCACATGCAGTGGGCATTGAAACTGAAAAACACTTCCTAGAAATGGATGACCGTCTCTCCGATAAGCACAAGAAATTCATACTGGATGCGATTCACTTTATCCTTACGAATAACACCTTTACTTTCGAAGGAAAGATCTATAGACAGCAAAACGGGACCGCAATGGGGCCGAGCTTCGCCAACTTATACATGGGCTGCTTCGAAGATGAATTCATTTATTCCAGTCACAATTGGAGGAACAATATCATCTTTTACAAACGGTATATTGATGACCTCATTGTGATTTGGAACGGCCCCAAAGAAGAAGCTCAGGCATTTGTCACCTATCTTAACACAAACAGATGGAACCTTTCATTCACCTCCAATCTGACAACCACATCCATCGAATATCTAGACTTGATCCTTTATTCAGAGGATAAGACCATCAAGTCCAAGACATTTTTCAAAAGGGTTGACGGAAATAGCTACCTTGACTATAGGAGCGCCCACTACAAAAAGTGGAAAGACAATATCCCGTTCAGCCAATTCAAGCGCATCAGAAGGAATTGTACGGATGAGGACGATTTTCTCTCTCAGAGCAATATATTACGGTCTAGGTTCACTAAGAAAAAATACCCAGAAAGAATTATACAAAATGCGTTTTTTTTCGGGCAAAAAATCAAAGCCAGGAAGAATGCCTGAATATAAAAAAGAAAAACGGGCAGACCGAGACATCCAAAATTGCAGAATATAAGACATCTTTTATCACAACCTTCAATCCTAACCATGCAACTCTAAGAACCATTCTATCAAAACATTGGCACATCTTGAAAGATGACCCATATTTGAAAGACCTGATACCATCAAAACCCCGTATCACCTTCAGAAGAGCAAAAACTCTGAAGAACATACTCGCACCGAGTAAACTTAAGAAGAAAAAGAACATCAATACAATTTCAGCCAGTCTAACGTGTCAGCTGAAATTCAAAGGCAGCTATAAATGCAATCATAGACTATGCAAATGCTGCGATAATATTTCAAACCACGTCCAGTCCTTCAGGAGCAACCTGACGGGAAAGGAACATCCGATCAAAAGCCTCATGAATTGCTCATCAACTTATGTCATATACTTGATAGAATGCGAATGTGGGCTACAATATATAGGCCGCACCATCCAGACACAGAGAAAGATTGAATAAACATCGATGGAATATCTCACGGGGCTACCTCCAACATAGTGTGTCCCGTCATTTCCTACCTTTCCACTACCCATAATAAAGATGCTTCCAAACTAATAATAACACCTATTGAGACCGTTCTAGAAACAGCCTCTGATAGATTCCGGACATTACAGAAGAGGGAGATGTATTGGATATTCAAACTCCAAACCTTGGAACTGTACGGACTCAACGAGTCCTTGGAGAGCAAATGTTTCTGACCGGCCCGGTTTAAATCAGACCATCCCCCACATCCCAGTGCCCCCCATTACACACATCCGCCCCCCCAACCACTTTCCACATACACACTCCGGGCACACCCCTCTGGCCTATCCCCTCGCCCCCACCTACACTTCGCTTCCTGTCCCTTTTCCCTCCCCACCCCCCTCCCCATCCTACACCCTTGTCATCCGTCCTATCCATACCCTCCTCAACCCCTTTAGGTTGGATTTCAGTGGGTTCACCCAAATGCTATCCCTAGACCAGTTATTATCCCCTTCCACACCTACCGAAATTGCAACCCATTCCTCCCTGTAGGATTTTTATTTATTTTTTCCTTTTGCCCTCCCTCCCCACCCGCTGTCATCAATTTATTCTGCTTCAAGACATCGATCTCCCCGTCACTACCCCTGTAACTAACAGCCACTACCATCTTTTTAGCATCTGTCTAGAACATTTAATTGGCATTGCGATTTTCTGATAAAGTCCCGTACACGCTTGTAATGGACCGTTTCAGCAGACAAGGGGTTAAAATCCGTTTAGGCGATATGCCCCTTTCTGAGAGACAGGCACAGCTACTGCAGAACACCAACTCCCGAACTGGATACAAAGTAGCACTCCAAACTGGAACCTCACGAATAGCTGCTAGCAGACGAACAGGAATCAGCTTACACTCCTGGCAATCAGTCTCTAACAGCATACAGCGGATACCCTCAATAACGAGACAAGGCTCCGTGTTGAGGGTCAAGCAGTGGTCTGAGGTGCTGGCACACCCAGCCTGGTTTTTATTACAGTCTTTTCAAATACAGGACCGCCCACAGGGAGGTATAAAACAACCAATCACATATCGGTTACATCCCACATATTCCCTGCCCTTATCCTGAGAGGAAACTCAATTACACATACAGTTAAAACATACTTTCTACCTAACTTTCATAACTCTAAAACCATACATCACATTCACATAATAATTACATATTCACAATCAATCCATTCAGGGGAGCAACATATTAAAAAATGGCATGAATCAGACCAGGGGTTGAAAAGTTAGTAAAAGTATCTTTTGGGCCCTGGCTGGCAGCATGGCAATCTGGCTCAAGCAGGTTTTACAGAGACAATACATCCCCACAATGCATCATGGTTTCCTCCTCTCTGCCCTGGAGACACCCGAGGCGTAATCCAATTATCTCTCAAGACAAAGAGAAATCACCAATACACATGTGCAGACAACAGGACAGACATCACCATTTAAACACACAATGGGACAATGGCACAATAGAAACACACCCAGCATATTCCTCCCAAGCTGACAAGTTACACTTATTATAAATTGTTACAACTTTGTGAGTTTACATTGGCCATACATATAACTTACATCAATTTAAACAGTATAACTTGGGGACAAACCTATCCAAAATTCACTTGAATAGGTTCAGGGGTTTGAAAGTTAGTATGGGCCATAATCCTGAGGCAAGAGGCTGATAAACAGGCCTCTCCAAAACCCAGTGGCGAGGTTGGTTTCGCCACAACGCTGATTCCAGATTTGCTTTTGCCATCAGCGCTAATGAATTCTGATCCCCTTCTCTGTCCCTGTCCAGCTCTCTCCCATCCACCTCTCCGTGCACCGCTTGCAACTCCGCCCCTCCACGGACGCTCCTCCAATGAGGTTAGTCAGGTCCTCCCACACAACTCCTTTTAACCCACACCAGTGTACGCGCTACACAGGTCAGCTTCCTCCTCGTGTCATTCGGATTCAGCCGCGGCACCCGCTCTGCTGATCCGACTCAGGTAAGATACACCCCGGCATCAGAGTTTCTTCTCATCATTTTAGCAGCCACATCCCCAAGCCACATTATTGTTTACATAGCATATGACTATACCAACAGCCCCTGATTGCTAGCCCACATGCCCTCAGTTATTATATATACATATATATGTCCACTTATTTATATCCCTCCAGTTTCTTGCTCTGTTGGCAGTAATACCTAGATATATGTTGACTTTCATCTTTACTCTGGTCCTAATGAAGAAATACAGATTTTTGGTGTCTCTATCAGTTGTGATAACATCACACTAATATAGTATGGACCCTTCTAGGTTATGTGCCCAGTCCTGGCACAATATAGTAGTTTTTTTACTCCAGCAGTGGACAACTATTTACCATTGGTCTCCCAAACTACAATCCTCTAAATATATGCGATATTGGTCATTCTATAAATTTTTTATATATATGCACTCTCTCTGGCTTTTTTAGGCCACAAGCTGCCATGTACAGTACAGACCAAAAGTTTGGACACACCTTCTCATTCAAAGAGTTTTCTTTATTTTCATGACTATGAAAATTGTAGATTCACACTGAAGGCATCAAAACTATGAATTAACACATGTGGAATTATATACATAACAAACAAGTGTGAAACAACAGAAAATATGTCATATTCTAGGTTGTTCAAAGTAGCCACCTTTTGCTTTGATTACTGCTTTGCACACTCTTGGCATTCTCTTGATGAGCTTCAAGAGGTAGTCCCCTGAAATGGTTTTCACTTCACAGGTGTGCCCTGTCAGGTTTAATAAGTGGGATTTTTTGCCTTAGAAATGTTGTTGGGACCATCAGTTGCGTTGAGGAGAAGTCAGGTGGATACACAGCTGATAGTCCTACTGAATAGACTGTTAGAATTTGTGATATGGCAAGAAAAAAGCAGCTAAGTAAAGAAAAACGAGTGGCCATCATTACTTTAAGAAATGAAGGTCAGTCAGTCAGCCAAAAAATTGGGAAAACTTTGAAAGTAAGGGCTATTTGACCATGAAGGAGAGTGATGGGGTGCTGCACCAGATGACCTGGCCTCCACAGTCACCGGTCCTGAACCCAATCGAGATGGTTTGGGGTGAGCTGGACCGCAGAGTGAAGGCAAAAGGGCCAACAAGTGCTAAGCATCTTTGGAAACTCCTTCAAGACTGTTGGAAGACCATTTCAGGGGACTACCTCTTGAAGCTCATCAAGAGAATGCCAAGAGTGTGCAAAGCAGTAATCAAAGCAAAAGGTGGCTACTTTGAAGAACCTAGAATATGACATATTTTCAATTGTTTCACACTTGTTTGTTATGTATATAATTCCACATGTGTTAATTCATAGTTTTGATGCCTTCATAGTCATGAAAATAAAGAAAACTCTTTGAATGAGAAGGTGTGTCCAAACTTTTGGTCTGTACTGTATATGTGATATTCGTTATGAATTTTATATGTAATTTTTTTTATTATATGTATATACAATTCTTCATATATATGTAGTTCATATTTTAATTTCATTTTTATTTATTTATTATATATTATTTATTATTTTGTATTGTTATACATTATTATTGATTATTTTTTATCTCCATCCTTTTCTTTTTTTAACATTCTATATTTATTGTCATACAATTGTTACAAATCCTTTTATATAGATAGATACACCTGTATTGTGTCCTCCCATACGTGTCCTTTTTTCATTTTATTAATCCACTTTCCAGACTTGATAAAGGGGTCCCCAGTACCCCAAAACGCGTTGTCTATGAATAAAGCGAAAAATAGCTGAAACCTAAATATTGTCTACGACCGGTTGTGTTAGTGCGCCCCCTAAGGTCCACACGCTCAACATAAAGTCCAGCGTCCCGTTTCTTCTACCGTTACCCGAGTGGCAGGGTGGCTCCTCCCCAAGGTGATCGGACGAATCTAGACTGCACCAACCGTTGCAATTCTCTGCTTTCGGCTTTCATTGTGGTTGCGCCCAAATTGGTGCAACCCCAATAGGTGAGCAAACCACCTCCTATAGTAGAATTTATCTTTTATTGAACATACTCACCCTATGAGCGCCTTTCTCTATTTTATTCGCCACCATTTGCCAAATTTTATATACAGCAGTGGGGTACCGCGATGGCGACGAGATTTTCACCGGGGTTCGCAAACATATACGTAGGCCAGTGGGAACATCAGATCATCTACCCCCACGGCGAGCTCCGGGCGAATCTCGTCCTATGGAAACGTTTCATAGATGACATTATATTCATCTGGGCGGGGGGAATTCCATACATTTTTTAGCGAAATTAATAAAAATGAATCAACTTTCTAGATCTCACCATTTACATAGAGGATGGAAGCATACAAACCAAAACATATAACAAACCAACGGATGTAAACAGCCTCATCTCCCGTGAGAGCTGCCACCTCCCACAGTGGTTGGAAAACATCCCAAATAGCCAATTTATGAGAATAAAACGCAATTGCACAAAGGAGGAGGAATACCAAACAGAAGCAGACAAAATGCAGGAGAAATTTGAGCAGAGAGGCTACAACAAAGATAAACTACTAGCACAGGATGAGTTGATAGGAAAACTGGACAGACAGGAGTTAATAAACAAAAAGAAGAAAAAACAAGAAGAGAACAATACAGAGGTGGGACCCTTTGAAATACCACCCATCATCACACAGTTTAACGGCAAAGCAGGAATATTGAGAAGGATTATTAGAAAACATTGGGAAACCCTGAAGGAAGACAAAATAATAGGAGACCAGATCCCCAAAAACCCTAAATTCATTTAGGCTACTTTCACACTAGCGTTGTTTGAATCCGGCATTCAATTCCGTCACCGGAAATGCCCGCCGGATCCGGAAAAACGTGTGAAAACGGATTACATTTGAATCCTGATCAGGATTTTGATCACAATGAAAAAATGCATTGGAAAAAACGGATCCGCCATTTATGGACTTTAACTTTTTTTTCAAATTTTTCAGGTTTAACATGCAAAAGCCGGATCCGGTTTGACGGAACACACGGCGCCGGATCCGGCGTTAATGCAAGTCAATGGGAAAAAGGCCAGATCCGGCATTCAGTCAAAGTGTTCCGGATTTTTGGCCGGAGGTAAAAATACAACATGCTACGGTTTTCTGAAAAGCCTGATCAGTCAAAAAGACTGAACTGAAGACATCCTGATGCATCCTGAACGGATTACTCTCCATTCAGAATGCATGGGGATAAAACTGATCAGTTCTTTTCCGGATTTGAGCCCCTAGGACGGAACTCAGCGCCGGAAAAGAAAAACGCTAGTGTGAAAGTACCCTTACAGAAAGGAAAAAATGTGGGAAGCCATGTAGCCCCAACAAATAAATGTGTGAGCAAGAAGAGTGAAAGCCAAATAACAAGTGGGAATAAAGAATGCAAACCGGAGGGAGGTTTCTTCCCGTGCGGTTTCTGCGGGGTCTGCAGAAAGTTAAAAATAAACAGAAAACAGCATACAAATATGCAAATAAAAAATGAATGGACAGGGGACACAGCAACATACAAAATAAGGGACCGTATGACCTGTAGGAGCCTGGGTGTAATATATGCCATAATATGTCCATGCAAAAAAACATACATAGGGCGTACAAAAAGAACTATAAGTAAAAGAATAGGGGAGCATATTTACAACATTGGAAGAAAATATGAAGGACATCCTCTCTCTAGACACTATAAAGACAAACATGGCAGAAACAGCAGTGGTACCACATTTTGTGGGATAGAAATGGTCAAAAAAGACAAAAGAGGAGAAGATTTGATTAAAAAAATGTCTAGAGCAGAAAGTCGCTGGATATTTAACCTAAACACACTGGTACCTTCAGGGTTAAATTCAGAAATTGAATTGCTTTTGAATAATCCATAAAACCAACGCGCGAGGGGTGAAGGGGTTAAAGAAGGGAGGAGACACGGACCTTTAAAAGCAGCAACAGGAGCCAGAATAAACATCCCTGACGAAGAATAGCGTACTATTCGAAACGCGTTGGAGGATTTTGGTCCTCCTAGTCTACCGTAGCTCATGCCGTGATGTCACGCAGCGCTCCGTGCGAGCGCGAGTAAGCGGCCTTTTCAAAAAATTGAGCTGTGCCACCGGCCGGGGCAAGCTCAATATTAAGCCTAAACCAATAGGGTCCAGCCTCCTGTACCTCCCTTTATCCTGGACGTGACAAAAGAAAAAGAAAATCAAGAAAGACGCAGGACAGACGGCCAAACAGATGAACACCCAGAAAGCAGGTATTTACCAATCTGTGGGTATCTGATTCACTGTACACTGCGGGCTCGTGAGTACTGACGGGTAGGGGAGCTATACAGGAAGTACATCGCGCAGTACTTAATAGACATGTATTAGACAACATTCATATGTTCACAATTCAACCAATTCCGCTTCCAAGTATCCGTTATCAATCAGCAGTTCATCTTTATCTTTAATGCGGTGTAGTACAGATAATTGGTCAGAAGCTGTGCCGTTTGTAGGACTGGTGATTTTAATAGATGATCTCATAAGAGCCTCTGGCAATCCCTTAATTGTTAGAGATAGTTGAATTAGTGCATATTAGTTTCTGTTCATGCATATATTCTGTTAGTTCTCTGGTTTAATTATCGGGTAGTCGTCCAGATACATTAGGGATTAACACATAGCAAGGGATTAACCACTTTCCTTTATAAACCGCCAGCCATTTCAACTTTTACCGATTCCAGCAGCAAAAGCTGTTCACAACATCACAGTTTAACTCACCCTGCACTCCAACCAGTCAATTGTGAACTGCCCCTGCCACCTGCAAGCCCCAGAATGACAACACACCCTCCACTCCTTCAGCCCGGAGCTGCAGCCAACGACACTCCTTCACCTCTGCCTTGGACTAAATTCTAGGCGACGGCCAGAGGGGGAGGGGGGAGAGGGGGACCACCCAAATCCCACATGTGTATTTTAGGACCCGTTATCGTGGCCCCCTCAACCCCCCCTGCACCCTCATCCAATATTAAATAGACCAGCTTCGGCAGAGAATAAAGAGCATATATTTTTCGGTACCAAGAACCAGGGGGAGGTGGGGAGAAAAACACTCACGCCCGTCGAGTCGGTAACTTGCGCTCCTTGGTCTTGTCTACGACTCCACTCAACTCCCGGTCTCCTGATGTCGGGGAGCCTTCTATGTATTCACTGCACTTGCGGAGGGGGAGAACAACTAGCAGGTGGCAGGGCAGCATCAGACAGCGAGAATACACTCTACTAAACAACGAGGAGGAAGGGAGATCAGCAACCCAGACAAGCCCGGGAATGGTAACCAGGGCAGCCTCGGGAGAATAGCCAGAGCGGCAGGTAGAACATCCTCCAGGTGGTCAGTGGGACGGCTGCAAGCCGTGGTTAAGAGCGGCTTCAGAGCTTGGGCCCGACCGGCTTCACATCGGGCTGAAACGGCCAGAGTGAGAGTGCTGACGTCACCTACGTACGTCCGCACGCATGCTCCTCCTATCCTATGATGCCATATCAGCGTACATTTTACAGTTTGATAGTTTTTTTTTGCTTAGGTCGATGTAGCAGGGCCGGGTTGGTTGTTAAGCAAGGAGATACTGTATTACACATCGATGGATATTACTCTATTGTGAAAGCTTCTGACAGTTACGAAAGCACGCAGCCCTCAGAGAGTTCAATGACAAATTCGGCTCTGCCACATCTGTCCAGGTCTGTGTCTGGGTCATATATGACATTCATTGCTGCACAATTGTCTTTTATATTTAGGTATACAGTATATATTTGTATTCTTTGTTTTTTACACTTGTGCAGCGCTTAATAATATCATACTTGGTTTGGAGTGCGCCAGTATGATATAGACCCAGACCTGGACAGATGTAGCAGAGCCGAATTTGAACTCTCTGAGGGCTGCGTGCTTTCGTAACTCTGAGGCTTTCATGATGGAGTCTGCTGGCGGTCTTGTGTAATATCTCCTTGCTTAACAACAAACCCGGCTCTGCTACATCGACCTACTGTAGGCAAAAAAAAACATAAAACTGTAAAATGTACATTGCTCTTGTAGGTGATGTGTGTGGCTCCCTGTGGCTGCAGCAGGGAGCTGCTTGCAGACTGGTTGCATAAGAGAGTGTGGAAATACCTGGGGTACAGCAGGTTACATGCTGCAGTAACCCCTGGACATGCTTTGGACGGCCTGTATTTATATCCTAGGTGGATTTACAATATAAATTTACACACACCTACGCTGCCAGTACAAGGTTTACTGCCTGCCTCACCGCAAGTTCAAAAGCGTTAGTATACTGTATGTCAATACAAAAACAGCTCCATGCGCCATCTGCTGTTTACAAACCCAAATTGCACCCTGATTTTTCTCACTGCTCTATTTACGCGCTTCGTTCTCAAATGAAACACAATATCGCTCTGCGCTCACGCGATTCTAGTTGCTGGCACTGCTACATCTGTATGTGGGAGATTAGGTTTATTTTTATTATCGGATTAATCATATGGTATTTAAACATGGTTATATGCAAAATGGCTGTTTTCGTATTCAATTATTGTATAGTTGTTACCTGTTTCGGCGATCACATGGTCACGTGGTACAACGGCATGGAGTTGTCACGGGTGAAGTTTGCAGATAGCTGGAACTTATGAATAAACGAGCGACTGGCTTTATCCCAAACTAAGGAGCTTATAGGTGAGCCGTATAAAACCCTAAGAGCTCTCCCTGACTGCTATGCACATGCAAGGGTCTCGATGGTAGACGATTGCATGCCCATGTACCTAAGTCTGTGTGACACCTGAAAACCCTATAATAGTGAGGGGACACGACCATCGGCTTCCTGCACTTAATACGGAGTCAGGGCCACGAAGAATCAAGCCAGCAAGAAAACACAATAAAGTAAAGGACTTATCTGAGCAAACAGCAGAAGCAGCCTCCAGCAGTGAACACTTCATCCAGGAAGTAGTATAAACCACAAAGTGAGGCAGTATGGGAGGGAATATAAAGGAAGACGATTAGTCTAAATAAGTGACACCTAGCAGAGGGAAAGGAGATGAAAAAGTGAAACCAAAATAAAGAACATCATATAAGAGATAGAGAAGAACACCTGACAGACCTTCTCACAGAACTGGCGGTGACAGTACCCCTCCCTCTACGAGTGGACTCCGGACACTCAGAGCCCACCTTCTCAGGATTAGACCTATGGAAAGCCCTGATGAGACGAGTGGCCTTAATGTCCGCCACTGGGACCCACATCCTCTCCTCAGGACCATAACCCTCCCAATGAACGAGGTACTGAAGAGAACCGCAGATAATAATAAATGACAAAGACGAGGAAAATCTCTCCTCATCAGGTAAACCAGAAGACCCCTCTCCAGAGAATGTCGCAAACTGTGGATGAAACCCATATGCACCAAAAAATGGTGACTTATCAGAGGACTCCTGACGACGGTTATTTAAAGCAAACTCAGCAAGGGACAAAAAAGAATACCAATCCTCCTGATTCTCCGCCACAAAACAGCGCAGATATGTCTCCAGATTCTGATTGACGCGTTCGGTCTGACCATTCGACTGCGGGTGAAAAGTAGAAGAGAGCAACAACCGAACCCCCAAGCGAGAACAGAAGGCCTTCCAGAATCTGGAAACAAATTACGTGCCCCTATCAGAAACGATGTCTGAAGGAATGCCATGAAATTTAACAATATGATCAACAAATGCGTGCGCCAGCGTCTTAGCATTAGGTAACCCAGGAAAGGGAATGAAATGTGCCATTTTGCTAAAACGGTCCACTACCACCAGAATCACAGTCTTCTCCGAGGAACGAGGCAGGTCTGTAATGAAGTCCATGGACAGATGCGTCCAAGGACGGGAAGGAATGGGTAACGGGAGGAGAGAACCCGATGGCCGTGAATGAGGGACCTTGGCACGAGCGCAGGTCTCACAGGCTGCCACAAAACCCTCAACCGTCTTACGAAGATCCGGCCACCAGAATCTCCGAGCAATGAGATCCACTGTGGCTCTACTCCCTGGGTGCCCAGCAAGGACAGTATCGTAGTGCTCCTTAAAAACCTTGTGTCGTAAAGCGAGAGGCACAAACAACCTCCCAGGAGGACAAAGATCAGGAGCCTCTGCCTGGGCTGCCTGAACCTCTGCCTCCAATTCAGGATAAAGAGCAGAGTTCCCCCCTCCCGGAAAACAACGTGACAGGGCATCCGCCTTCACATTTTTAACCCCAGGGCGGAATGTAACAACAAAATTAAACCTAGAAAAGAACAAAGACCATCTGGCCTGTCTCGAGTTCAGACTCTTGGCCGATTCATGCCCCTTTGAAAAAGCCGAGCGAAATGCTCGTCGGGGTGCGCTCACCAAGGCGCTAAGGTTTGTCCCCCTCTACATGCTTGATTGGTGTTTTACATGCCTGTTGTGGTCATTTGGGTTCCAGATGGATTTGGCACATGTGTGTCTGATGTTTTTGATATTGATATTACATATTATTTCCAATAACCGTTGCAACTTGGTTGGTATGTTATCACCTGTATGACTATCACAATGCATACTTTCCTTTGGCCTGCTGGGGAGATTTCTTATCTCTGCACTTATAATAATGCAGGACATTAGGAGGGGTGCATTGTCTATCTGATTGTCCTTTATGAGACTATTTAATAAAATATTTGTTATTTATGTATATGTGTGTTTTTGTTTTTTGGGTATATTGAGTTTATGCATACACATGATTTTTTCATCCTTGTTGATGATTATTTTGGTTACGATTCCAAGTCGGCCAGATTCTTATGGTCGGTAAACACAGTAATAGGGTGTCTGGCTCCCTCTAACTAATGGCGCCATTCCTCAAAAGCTAATTTGATGGCCAACAACTCCCTATCTCCCACATCGTAATTTCTCTCTGCAGAGGATAGTTTCCTTGAGAAAAAGGCACACGGTCGCCATTTGGCAGGAGAGGGACCATGAGATAAGACCGCACCCACACCCACTTCAGAAGCATCCACCTCAACAATAAAAAGTAGAGACATCAGGTTGTACCAAAATGTGGGAGCGGAAGCAAAACTCTCTTTAATAGTAGAAAAGGCTTTAAGCGCATCTACCGACCACGAGGAAAAATCCACCCCCTTTTTAGTCATATCAGTGAGTGGCTTAACAACAGAGGAATAATTCAAAATGAACTTTCTGTAATAATTGGCAAAACCCAAAAACCGCATCAGCACCTTCTGATTCTCAGGAAGCTCCCAATCAAGCACAGCGCGGACCTTCTCAGGGTCCATCCGAAAACCAGAAGCGGAGAGAAGAAAACCAAGAAATTGAATCTCCGGAACCGCAAACACACATTTTTCCAGTTTAGCGTACAATTTATTCTCCTGCAGAATCAGCAAGACCCGACATAGGTGGTCCCAATGAGTCTTGAAATCAGGAGAAAAAATCCAAATGTCATCTAGATACACCAGTACAAATTTCCCCATTGAATGATAAAAAAATGCTGTTGACAAAATGTTGGAAGACGGCCGGAGCATTCATCAAACCAAAGGGCATAACCAAATTCTTGAAATGACCCTCAGAGGAATTGAAGGCCGTCTTCCATTCGTCCCCTTCCCTGACCCTGACTAGGTTGTATGCCCCTCTTTAATCCAACTTAGAAAAAACTTTAGCCCCAACAATCTGGTTAAACAGGTCCGGGATCAGAGGAAGCAGATATGGGTCACGAATCGTGATACGGTTCAGCTCCCTGAAATCCAGACAAGGTCTTAAAGAAGCATCCTTTTTCGTAACAAAAAAACCCCAGCGGCAACAGGTGACTTCGAGGGTCGGATGTGTCCCTTTCTCAGGCTCTCAGAGATATAAGTATGCATAGCGACCCTTTCAGGTTGGGAGAGATTGTATAGTCGTGATTTTGCCAGTTTGGCGCCTGAGATGAGATTAATAGGGCAGTAGTACTCCCGGTGAGGGGGCAACTCCTGGACACCACTCTCGGAAAACACATCCAAAAATTCTGAGAGAAAAGATGGCACAGTCTTGGTAGAAACCTCTGAAAGAGATGCCGTGAAGCAATTCTCTCTGCAAAACTCACTCCAACCATTTATTTGCCTTGCTTGCCAATCAATGATGGGGTTATGTTTAGTGAGCCATGGTAGCCCCAACACTAGAGGAGTAGGTAATCCGCTTAAGACGAAACATGACATAGCCTCAACATGAGCTCACCCACAGTCAAACGGATATTGTGAACTATACCCTTTAACGATCTTTGAGAAAGTGGAGCGGAATCGATAGCAAAAACAGGTATATCCTTTTCCAAAGTGCATACCTGGAAACCATGCGTTGTTGCATATTGATTATCAATGAGATTGACAGCTGCTCCACTATCTACAAAAATCTCACAAACACTGTTCTTGCTGTGTAGCGCCACCCTGGCAGGTAGGAGAAAACGGGAACTACAAGTAAATGGCAAACCTTCAATTTCCGCATCAAGCTTGCTAATAGTAGCAAATGGAAAGGTTTTATAGTTTTTTTTGTTTTGTTTTTATTACCCTCAGAAAACTCCATGAATCTCCTAGAGGGGCAAACATTAGCTAAATGATTTATACCCCCACAACAGAAACAAACCCTCCTCTGAGAGCTGAATCCTCTACTATCAGAGGCAAGCAAACCCAGCTGCATGGCCTCCTCCTCAGAGGGCATTGAGACAGACCCCTGCGCACTGAATGAGACAGCCCCACTGTCCTTGGGCTTAATATGACAGGAAAGAGTTGTCTCCTCTCGCTCTCTAAGACGCCTGTCAATACGAACAGCTAGAGACATGGCTGACTAACGACGCTGTTCTCTCATGAAAAGCGAATGCATCTTTCAATCTTTCCGAAAGACCATGGCAAAATTGACTTCGGAGTGCAGCATCATTCCAACCAGTATCAGCTGCCCATCTCTGAAATTCAGAACAATATATCTCTGCGGAGTGCTTACCCTGGCATAAAAAACGCAGTTTAGATTCAGCCAGAGCAATACGATCCGGGTCATCATATATCTGCCCCAGGGCTACAAAAAATTCATCCACCGATCAGAGGGGCCGTGCCCCCACCAGCAGCGAAAAGGCCCATGACTGAGCGTTATCCCTGAGCAGCGAGATGATGATCCCCACCCTCAGCTCCTCATCACCAGAGGAATGGGGAAGTAGGTGAAAAATGGAGTTTGCAAGCCTCTCTAAAGCGAACAAAATTCTCACTACCCCCGGAGAACGTATCCGTAAGAGATATCTTAGGCTCGGAACAAACTCCATGAATGCCAGCAGAACCAGTCACCTGAAACTGAGACACAGTTTTACGGAGATCTGCTACCTCCAGCGAAAGACCTTGCATGCGGTCAATCAAGGCTGAAACCGGATCCATGCTTAAGACGGTTATGGCGGTTTATAATGTCACGGGTGAAGTTTGCAGATAGCTGGAACTTATGAATAAACGAGTGACTGGCTTTATCCCAAACTAAGGAGCTTATAGGTGAGTCCTATAAAACCCTAAGAGCTCTCCCTGACTGCTATGCACATGCAAGGGTCTTTGTGACACCTGAAAACCCTATAATAGTGAGGGGGCACGACCACCGGCTCCCTGCACTTAATACGGACGGAGTCAGGGTCACCTAGAATCAAGCCAGCAAGGAAACACAATAAAGTAAAGGACTTATCTGAGCAAACAGCAGAAGCAGCCTTCAGCAGTGAACACTTCATCCAGGAAGTAGTATAAACCACAAAGTGAGGCAGTATGGGAGGGAATATAAAGGAAGACGATTAGTCTAAATAAGTGACACCTGGCAGAAGGAAAGGAGATGAGAAAGTGAAACCAAAACAAAGAACATCATACAAGAGGTAGAAAAGAACGTCTGCCAGACCTTCTCACAGAACTGGCGGTGACAGGAGTGTTTCGCCGGGGCATTCCCATGCTCTCTGGGCATGCACCCATCTTTGATGGCTGAGGGCATTCCCACTTGTTCTGGGCATGTGTCTGAGCTACACGGTAGCCATCTTTAATGTTCTGACTCCACTGAGCCAGCTTATGGGCATCCGGATTATCCCGTGGTGTTATCACGATACATTGTGATATGTATTTTTGCACAGCCAATAGAAGTATAGATCTGCCGGTCAGGTAATGTGGCTGGGTGGACTATACTGTCGGATGTGACCTGGCACCATGTGTTCATGGCGCTTTAGCAGTATACTATGTTTGATATCCAGATGACTCTCTCAGGTGATTTGTGTAATCCTTGATTTATTAAGGTATATATAGACAACCATTACACTGTCCCTCATTTCCCCTGACGAAGCCATTTGGCGAAATCTGTTGGGTAAGTGAGGGACACTGGTATGGCAGAGGAATTTTGGGTTTGTACATGGTTTATTATTTAATACTATTGTTGGATATATGCTTATACTACTTTATCAACAGAATTACTCTTCTTATGTGAACAATGATGTGTTACTATGGTCTTTGCCCGCTCTGATATACAGAGCAATTTTACTAGCCTTTTTCCAGTGGTCCTTCACGGGTCCTATTTTTGTAATGTGAACTCTTTTACATGATTTTAAAATTTTGTGATAATGAAATAAAGGAATTGTTACTTTAAGATTTTGAAAAGGTGACATGTCACATTATGTAGTAAGAACTTTGGAACACTTTTTTACCTATCCAAGCCATTCTGAGATTGTTTTCTCGCAACAGAGAAAACAATCATGAGGCAATATAAATCACCTTTATTTATTTTATAAAAATCCTAAAATTTACAGAACATTTGAAAAAAATCATCATTTGCAAAATTTTTATTTCTCTTTTAAGGCAGATAGTGATATTTTGCAAAATAGCTAGTACTTTACATTTACCATATGTCTACTTTATGTTGGCATGATTTTGTAGATGTAATTTTATTTTAAGACATTAGAAGCAATGCTTAAAATGTTTAGGAAAATTTGTAAAACCCACTTTTTTAAAGGACCAGTTCATTTATGAAGTCACTTTGTGGGTGCTTACATAACAGAAACCACCCATAAATAACCCCATTTTAGAAACTACACCACTCAAAGTTATTAAAAGCTGATCTAACAAACTTTGTTAACCCTTTAGGTATTCCACAAGAATTAACCCTTAAGATACCAGCGGTTTTTTCCATTTTTGCATTTTAATTTTTCTTCCCTATCTTCCTTGAGCCATACATTTTTTATATTTTGGTTCACATAGCTGTATGAAGTTGTACTTTTTAATGCCACCATTAATTATGCATACAATGTAGAGGGAGTGGTAAAAAAATTCCAATTAACAATTCCTCCACCCTTTTACGGGTTTTGTTCCCACGGTTTTCCGTTTGACAAAACGGACCCATGCCCTTCATTCTCTGGGTCAGTACGATTACAACGATACCCCATATGTATAGGTTTTATGTCTAAATAGTGTAAATAAATGTAAACTTAAAAAAATATATATATTTTTACATCACCATATTCTGACTACCATAACTTTTCAATAGTTATATCTATTGAGCTATGTAGAGGCTAATATTTTGCGGGACAATATGTAGTTTTTATTGATACTATTTTCGAGTGTGTGAGACTTTTTGGTCAAATTTTATTAAATTTTTTTAGGTAAGAGAAGCAATGAAAAAATTGGCAAAGTTTTTTTCCGTTAGGACATTTGCTTTATTGGAAAAATATTTTTATATTTTAATAGTACGAGCATTTTCGGTCACACACAATGTTTATATTTTTTGTTATTTCGGATTTTTTTTTTATTATACAGGAAGGGGGGTAATTTAACCACTTCTCAACCGCCCACTGACTATAAACGTCCTTGGCGGTCGGGTTTATCTCTGATCGGACGTTTCTGAACGTCCTTTCAGAGATAGCAGCTGCACGCTAATTGTGCAGCTGCCGAGCCGGGGCCCGCTGTCAATGACAGCAGGGCACCCCAGAGAGAAGGCAGGGACCGTTCCTGTGTGTCCCTGCCTTCTAGTTCGCTCTATACACAGCTACTATGTCAGCCCCAGTTACAGGAGAAATCAATAGTAAAAAAAAAAGTTAAATGTCCCCCAGAGGTCTTTTATGACCTTATGGGGGGACACAAAGCATAAAATAAAAAATAAAAAAATAAAGTGTTTAACCTGTTTAGGACATAGAGCGTACCAGTACGCCCCGATTTCCCGGTCCTTAAGGACACAGGATGTACGGGTACGTCCTATGCATTTCCGATCACCACCGTTCGGCGGGCGGTGATCGGAACAAGGTGCCTGCTCAAATCATTGAGCAGGCACCTTGGCTAAATGCGAGGGGGGGTGCCGTGACCCCTCCCGTTTCGGCGACCAGACCTGCGGTTTTACCTTATGCGGCGGTGCCATCGGGTCCCTATGCGGCTGTCTTCCGGTGACGAGCCTGTGAGATCCAGCCCCCTGGATCTCACAGGCCGGAAGCTGTATGAGTAATACACACTGTATTACTCATACAGCCAATGCATTCCAATACAGAAGTTTTAGAATGCATTGTAAAAGGGATTAGACCCCCAAAGGTTGAAGACCCAAAGTGGGACAAAAAATAAAGTTAAAAAAAAAGTTAAAAAAATGAAGTTTTCCCTCCAAAAAATTAAGTTTCAAGTAAAAATAAATAAAAACATCATTTTCCCCAAATAAAGTTAAAAAATATTGGAAAAAATAGGGGAAAAACATATTAGGTATCGACCGGCTCTATAAACATATCACATGA
Source organism: Bufo bufo (assembly GCF_905171765.1). Lineage (NCBI taxonomy): Eukaryota > Metazoa > Chordata > Amphibia > Anura > Bufonidae > Bufo > Bufo bufo. The sequence goes on along the minus strand of NC_053392.1, from coordinate 418,168,630 downwards.
CCTAACCCCTCAGATGAACACCGTAAAAAAAAAAAACTGTGCTAAATAAACTATTTTTTGTTCACCTTACATCCCAAAAAGTACAACAGTAAGAGATCAAAAATGTGTATGACCACCAATATAGTACCAATCTAACCGTCACTTCATCCCGCAACAATCGCCCAAAGAAAAAATAAAATATGGCTCAGAATATGGAGACACTAAAACATCATTTTTTTTTTGTTTTAAAAAAGCTGTTTTTGTGTAAAACTTAAGTAAATTAAAAAAAGTATACATATTAGGTATCGCCGCGTCCGTAAAAATTACTCTATAAAAATATCACATGACCTAACCCCTCAGGTGAACACCTTAAAAAAAAAAAACTGTAAAAAAAAGCCATTTTTTGTCACATTACATCACAAAAAGTGTAATAGCAAGCGATCAAAAAGTCATATGCACCCCAAAATAGTGCCAATCAAACCGTCAACTCATCCCGCAAAAAATGAGACCCTACCTAAGAAAATCGCCCAAAAACTGAAAAAACTATGGCTCTCAGACTATGGAGACACTAAAACATGATATTTTTTTTGTTTCAAAAATGAAATCATTGTGTAAATGTTACATAAATAAAAAAATTGTATACATATTAGGTATCTCCGTGTCCGTGACAACCTGCTCTATATAAATACCACATGATCTAACCTGTCAGATGAATGTTGTAAATAACAAAAAAAAACGGTGCCAAAACAGCTATTTCTTGTTACCTTGCCTCACAAAAAGTGTAATATTGAGCAACCAAAAATCATATGTACCCTAAACTAGTACCAACAAAACTTCCACCTTATCCCGTAGTTTCTAAAATGGGGTCACTTTTTGGGAGTTTCTACTCTAGGGGTGCATCAGGGGGGCTTCAAATGGGACATGGTGTCAAAAAACCAGTCCAGCAAAATCTGCCTTCCAAAAAACATATGGCATTCCTTTCCTTCTGTGCCCTGCAGTCTGCCCGTACAGCAGTTTATGACCACATATGGGGTGTTTCTGTAAACTACAGAATCAGGGCCATAAATATTGAGTTTTGTTTGGCTGTTAACCCTTGCTTTGTAACTGGAAAATTTGGATTAAAATGGAAAATATGCCAAAAAATTGAAATTCTGAAAATTCATCTCTATTTGCCAATAACTCTTGTGGAACACCTAAAGGGTTAACGACGTTTGTAAAATCAGTTTTGAATACCTTTAGGGGTGTAGTTTCTTAGATGGGGTCACTTTTCTGGAGTTTCTACTCTAGGGGTGCATCAGGGGGGCTTCAAATGGGACATGGTGTAAAAAAAAAACAGTCCAGCAAAATCTGCCTTACAAAAACCGTATGGCATTCCTTTCCTTCTGTGCCCTGCCGTGTGCCCACACAGCAGTTTACGACCACATATGGGGAGTTTCTGTAAACTATAGAATCAGGGCCATAAATATTGAGTTTTGTTTGGCTGTTAACCCTTGCTTTGTAACTGGAAAAAAATAATTTTATTGAAAATCTGCCAAAAAAGTGAAATTTTGAAATTGTATATCTATTTTCCATTATTTCTTGTGGAACACCTAAAGGGTTAACGACGTTTGTAAAATCAGTTTTCAATACCTTGAGGAGTGTAGTTTCTAGAATGGGGTCAATTTTGGGTGGTTTCTATTATGTAAGCCTCACAAAGTGACTTCAGACCTGAACTGGTCCTTAAAAAGTTGGTTTTTGAAAATTTCTGAGAAATTTCAAGATTTACTTCTAAGCCTTGTAACGTCCCCCAAAAATAAAATGTCATTCCCAAAATGATCCTAACATGAAGTAGACATATGGGGAATGTAAAGTAATAACTGATTTTGTAGGTATTACTATGTATTATAGAAGTAGAGAAATTGAAACTTGGAAATTTGCTAATTTTTATAAATAAAAAAGAATTTTTTTGACTATTTTACCAGTGTCATGAAGTACAGTATGTGACGAAAAAACAATCTCAGAATGGCCTTAAAGTGACACTGGTCAGATTTGCAAAAAATGGCCTGGTCCTTAAAGTGAAATAAGGCTGTGTCCTTAAGGAGTTAAAAGAAAAAAAAATGCACATTTAAAATATAAATAAATTTCCCCTAAATACGTCATTTAAAAAATGTTAAAAATAGAAGAAAAAAAATAATAATTGATATATTTGGTATCACCACGTCCGCAACAACTGGATATATAATAATACATAGTGATCTACCCCATCAGGTGAACGCCGTAAAAAAATTAAAAACATTGCGCTAAAAATGATTTATTTAGTTAGCTCACCTCCCAACAAACATAATGTTAATTAATCAAAAAGTTGTATGTACCCCACAATGGTAGCATTAAAAATGCCACCTCATCCAGCAAAAAATGAGCCCCCACACAAGACCATAGCCAGAAAAAAATAAAAATATGGCTCTAAGAAAATTGCAAGAAGAAAATATGATTTTTTAATGTCTAAAAATGCTCTGATTGTGTAAAAAGTTAAAAATATAAATAAAAATAGACATATTTGGTATCGCCACATCCATAACAATAGGCTCTACAAAAATATCACATGATCTACCCCATCAAATAAATAGTGTAAAAAAAAAAAAAAATTATGCCAAAACATCTTTTTTAGTCACTTCACAAAATACATTATATCAATCAAAAAGTTGTATGTAATCCAAAATGGTAGCAATAAAAACGTCACCTCAACCTGCACACAAGCCCTCACACAAAAATGGCCAGAAAAAAATATGGCAACACAAAAACATGATTTTTTTTTCAAAAAAAGTTTTTATTGTGTAAAACGTAAAAATAAAAACTAGACATATTTGGTATTGTTGCGTCCTTAATGACCGGATCTATACAAATATCACATGATCTACCCCATCAAGTGAACAGTGTAAAAAAATTTAGAAAAATAATACCAAACAGCTTTTTTTGTGACTTAAACTCCCAAAAAATTAGATAAAAAGCCAAATGTATCCGTAAATTGTGCCAATAAAAACTACAGCTTGTCCGCACAAAATAAGCCTCTTAAAAACCAGGCGTATCCCCAAATAACAGTTTAGGACCACAATTGGGGTGTTACTGTATTCAGGAGAAAGTGGGTAGTAAATAGTGGGGGGTATTCTCTTGTTATCTTTTGTGAAAAAGAAAGTTTGGGCCTAAAGCACCATTTTTTTGGAAAAAAAATGTCATTTTTCATTTTCACACCTAAGTATTAAAAATTCTATGAAACAACTGTTGAGTGAAGTGCTCGCTACACCTCTTAAAAATTCCTTGGGTGGTGTAGTTTACAAAATGTGGTCACTTTTTGGGGGTTTTCACAGTGGGGATATCTCAGGGTCTCTTCAAAGGCAGCATGGTTCCTAAAGACCATTCCAGCTAAATCTGCCCTCCAAAAACCATATGGCACTCCTTGCCGTCTGTGCCCTGCCGTGTGTCCATACAGAGACAAACTGCAGAATCAGGGTAATCAATATTGAGGTTTGTGATTTGTTGTTAACCCTAGGTGTGTTCCAGAAAAAAAATAAATTTAATGGAAAATCTGCAAGAAAATTAGAAATTTTGAAATTTCAACTTTATTTTGCGTTAATTCCTGTGGAATACCTAAAGGATTAACAACATTTCTAAAACTAGTTTTAAATAGTTTGCAGGGTGTCGTTTCTAAAATGGGGTAATTCATGGGTTGGTTCTATTATGTAAGCCCCACAAAGTGACTTCAGAACTGAACTGGTCCTTAAAAAAGTTGACTTTGGAAATTTTATAAAAAATTTCAAAAATTGCTTTTAAAATTGTAACCTTTTAACGTCCCAAAAAAATAAATAAAATTACCAAAATGATGCCAACATAAAGTAGACATATGCTGAATGTTAATTAAAATTTTATGCAGCATCACTGTCTTAAAAGCAGAGAGATTCAAACTTCGTAAACAGTGATTTTTTTCAAATTTTTGTTGCCTTTAGGATTTTTTTTATAAATAAAAGGTAAAACATATTGACTCAAATTTACCATTAACATTAAGTACAATGTGTCACGAGAAAACAATCTCTAAATGGCTTGGATAAGTAAAAGCGTTCAAAAGTTATTACCACAAAGTGACAAATGTCAGATTTGCTAAATTAGGCCTGGTCAGGAAGGAGGCAAATGCCCGGTCCGGCAGTGGTTAAACTTTTATTTTTATTTTTTATAAATTTTCTAATTTTGAACAATCATGGATTTTTGAAATGCATTTATTACTGTCTATTGCTCATTTCTTATGTTGGCCTGCTGGTGGCCAAAATCAGAATTGCAGCATGAATGCCCTCAGCCTCTTCTGCGAGGCTGAGCGCATTAAAAAAATAAAAAAAATTACCGGCATCCTCACTGGCCAAGATTTTGATTTTACACAATAAAAGCATTTTTTAAAAAGCCATATTTTTAAGGTGATTGTCTTATGTGAGGGCTTTATTTATTTATTTTTTTTGGGGGGGGGGTGAGGTGACTGTTTGATTAGTACTATTTTGGGGTACATACAACTTTACTTTTTATATAATTTTTTGGGTGAAGTGAGGTGGCAAAACTTCAATTCCATCATAGTTTTTCTTTTTTTTTCTTATGGTGCTCAACGTGCGGGAAAAGTAATGTGATCCTTTTATAGATAAGGTTGTTACGGACGCGGCGATACCAAACATGTGTAATGCTTTTTTTTCTTTTTTCATTTTAAACCAATTATAAATTTGCGGATATAGGAAAAAGTTAGATTTTTTTCATTTTTATTTTACACTTTTTGTACATAGACCCACTTGGTTCTTGAAGATCCTGTGGGTCTGATGGCTCTACAATAGACTGCAATAGTGTATTGCAACTCAAACTAAGGCTCCATTCAGACGTCCGTAGAATGTGTCCGCACATGTGTCCGGAACGGGTGCCGACCTATTCATTCTCTATGGGGCAGGAATGGATGCAGACAGCACACAATGTGCTGTCCGCATCCGCATTTCCGGAGTGCGTCCCGAACTTCTGATCTGTGGCTCCGGAAATAAAATAGAACATGCCCTATTCTTCTGCAATAGCGGACAAGAATAGGCAGTTCTATAGGGGTGCCGTACGGGTGTATTGCGGATCCGCAATACACTACGGATGTGTGAATGGACCCTACCTCTGGTAGGAACTGTCAGGCTTAGATACCATGGCAAGCCTGGATGTGCAAGGTGTCTGGTTGCCATGGTATCCATCAGGATGCTTCCACAGCAGCCCGATGGGGGTGGGAGCTCCCTCCTTCTTTTAACCCTTGAATCATCGGGACAGTGGTCCGATGGGAGAGGGATGGAGCTCCCTCCCTCTGTTATCGCCTTCTATACAGCAGTCCCTACAGACCACGGCATGAAAGCGGTTAAATGGCTGCACCGGTGTCTGCCGTAGCAGCAGAGTGTCAGCTGACACTCTGCTGCTACTGCTTAGCCACCCTGAAAATTAGTGCACGGGGGGTCGAAATGATGCCATGATGAATATACTCGTCATGGAGCACTAAGTAGCAGTCCTCCATGACAAGTATATACGTTATATGGCGTTAAAGGGTTAAGAAGGTTCTCCAGGACAACAGCTCAGGCAGCCCCTCAGAGTAATCTCATATGTATTCTACCCACTGTGGTTTATCAGCCTCAATTCCTTAGTTTGCAGGCAGCTCAGAAATCCAGTTTATACTTTGGGCATCTCAGAAATAGATTTTTTTTAATTTAATGGTGGCACAAATTAATTTATATGCTCAACAATTTATTGCCCGACATCCAACATCAACATTTGTTCGACCCTTGAAGAAACCAGAAATTATACAGTATTAAAAGTACAGATGTTTTGTACCACACTCCAATTTACAGTATGGCGATGACTCAAAATCTATTTGAAGCCATTCTGAAATGTTACATTATAATAATGCACTATGATTGCCCCAAAATGAGATGAGATTTAACAATCTATTTAAAATTAAGACATTCCTGGACCACCTTAGCACCAAAGTGCTGAGGTGTGCAGACCTGAAAAACATCTGCATAGACAAGTCCCTTATACATTTTAAAGGGGGCAAGGTATGGCATTAAAGTGTATAAGAATACAGATCACATCTCAATGATGAGCCATGTATATAAAGATAAAGTGGTCTAACCCAACTAGACTAACAAGTAATAAAGAAATGCCAATAAACCCACAAAGTAAACAATATACACTGCTCAAAAAAATAAAGGGAACACAAAAATAACACATCCTAGATCTGAATTAATTAAATATTCTTCTGAAATACTTTGTTCTTTACATAGTTGAATGTGCTGACAACAAAATCACACAAAAATAAAAAAATGGAAATGAAATTTTTCAACCCATGGAGGTCTGGATTTGGAGTCACACTCAAAATGAAAGTGGAAAAACACACTACAGGCTGATCCAACTTTGATGTAATGTCCTTAAAGCAAGTCAACATGAGGCTCAGTAATGTGTGTGGCCTCCACGTGCCTGTATGACCTCCCTACAACGCCTGTGCATGCTCCTGATGAGGTGGCGGACGGTCTCCTGAGGGATCTCCTCCCAGACCTGGACTAAAGCACCTGCCAACTCCTGGACAGTCTGTGGTGCAACATGACGTTGGTGGATAGAGCGAGACATGATGTCCCAGATGTGTTCAATTGGATTCAGGTCTGGGGAACGGGCGGGCCAGTCCATAGCATCAATGCCTTCGTCTTGCAGGAACTGCTGACACACTCCAGCCACATAAGGTCTAGCATTGTCTTGCATTAGGAGGAACCCAGGGCCAACCGCACCAGCATATGGTCTTACAAAGGGTCTGAGGATCTCATCTCGGTACCTAATGACAGTCAGGCTACCTCTGGCGAGCACACGGAGGGCTGTGCGGACCTCCAAAGAAATGCCACCCCACACCATTACTGACCCAATGCCAAACCGGTCATGCTGGAGGATGTTGCAGGCAGCAGAACGTACTCCACAACGTCTCAAGACTCTGTCACGTCTGTCACATGTGCTCAGTGTGAACCTGCTTTCATCTGTGAAGAGCACAGGGTGCCAGTGGCGAATTTGCCAATCTTGGTGTTCTCTGGCAAATGCCAAACGTCCTGCACGGTGTTGGGCTGTAAGCACAACCCCCACCTGTGGACGTCGGGCCCTCATATCACCCTCATGGAGTCTGTTTCTAACCGTTTGAGCAGACACATGCACATTTGTGGCCTGCTGGAGGTCATTTTGCAGGGCTCTGGCAGTGCTCCTCCTGTTCCTCCTTGCACAAAGGCAGAAGTAGCGGTCCTGCTGCTGGGTTGTTGCCCTTCTACGGCCTCCTCCACGTCTCCTGATGTACTGGCCTGTCTCCTGGTAGCGCCTCCATGCTCTGGACACTACGCTGACAGACACAGCAAACCTTCTTGCCACAGCTCGCATTGATGTGCCATCCTGGATAAGCTGCACTACCTGAGCCACTTGTGCGGGTTGTAGACTCCGTCTTATGCTACCACTAGAGTGAAAGCACCGCCAGCATTCAAAAGTGACCAAAACATCAGCCAGGAAGCATAGGAACTGAGAAGTGGTCTGTGGTCACCACCTGCAGAACCACTCCTTTATTTAGTCTTGCTAATTGCCTATAATTTCCACCTGTTGTCTATCCCAATTGCACAACAGCATGTGAAATTGATTGTCACTCAGTGTTGCTTCCTAAGTGGACTGTTTGATTTCACAGAAGTGTGATTGACTTGGAGTTACATTGTGTTGTTTAAGTGTTCCCTTTATTTTTTTGAGCAGTGTATAATATAATTAAAAAAAAATCAAGTTTATTAACTCATACATATAACAATACATTATATTTAATAATAGGGGCCAGGAAAAACAAAGCACTGTGAAACTGTTACAGAGGCAGAGCCAGTACAAGATAAATGGACTAGGCCAATATATTGATAACATAGTTATATCAAATACATTGTCTCATGTAATATCCCAGATATTTGATGTTGAGTAATAACAAAATAAATCTGTTGTTGGTCATGCAGCAGAAAGTATAAAGTGAAGAGCTCAATAAGAAAAACGTCCAAGAGTGTGCTTATTGAGCTCTCCACTTTCTATACTTTCACCTGCATGACTAACAACAGATTTATTTTGTTATTACTCAATATTAAATATCTGGGATATTACATGACAATTAATTTGATAAACCGTATTTTTCGCTTTATGAGATATACCTAATGATAAGACTCACTAGTATTCGCTTTATAAGACGCACTGCCATTTCCCCCCCCACTTTTGGGGGTAAAAAGTGTGTCTTATAAAGTGAAAAATACGGTACCTATGTTATCAATATATTGGCCTAAGTCCATTTACCTTGTACTTGCTGTGTCTGTAGCAGTTTCACGGGGCTTTGTTTTTCCTGGCCCCTATTATTAAATATGATATATTGTTTACTTTGTGGGGTTATTAGTATTTCTTTATTAGTTGTTATTAAAATGTATAAACTCTGTGATAGTGCCCCTGGGTACACTTATAGTTTCCAGGGTTATGAAGGGAAAGACTACCAGATTGAATCCCCCTGTCTTAGGAGTTAGTGCACCCACTGCTGGATAAGGGTTACCACCTCTATGTGGATAACTATTACACCAGCATTCCACTATTTAAGTTCATAAGCTCCAGAGGTACTGTAGCTTATAGCCAGTATGAAAAAAATCAAAGAGGCCTCACTTGGTCCCTCCTTGGGCAACCACTCAGAAAGGGTGACAGCAAGGCTTTCTACAATGTGAACCTCTACTGACCACAGTTCATGGTAACAGCAGTTCCCCTGCAACTGTGCAAGGTACTGTACCATTATCTCCAACCCAAACCGCATCTTGGACTACAATATGAAAATGGGAGGGGTTGATTTTTCAGACCCAAGTTGTATAGTGCCATGCAGAAAAAGTGTGGAACAAAAAGCTGGCCGTGCACATTGTAGACATGGTGCTGTTTAATGCCTATGCGTTATTTAGATCTGTAGGCCAAACAGGAAGCTTCCTTTAGTTTCAAGAGGTGGTGATCAAGACCCTAATTTTACAAAACCAGGAAGAGGAATGCCTAGTGACAGTGCCTGTATTGTATTAGGGCTTAATTTCCCTGTTGAAGTCCCCCAAACAGGAAAGAAGGGAAGGACCCAAAAAATGCAGCACTGCCCTGAAAAACGTGACGTCTGCGTAAAAAATTGATACGAAGCGTACCACACATCAAAGGGTTATTAATTTCATCCTTTACGTAACCTGCTATTTTACTACCTTATTAAATTCTGATATATTCGGTATAAACTTTACAAAATGCTCACTACATCCCTGTAGTTTGGGGGCTCTTTTTTTATTTTACATTGGAGTCTCAGTAGTCCAATATATGCCAGTTTAGTAGGGCCACATGTAGGGTGTTTCTACAATCAATTAACGCAGTATAATTATTAGAGAGTAGAGTTGAGAGGACACCTGGATGTTCAGGTTCGGTACCCGAACCTGACCCCAAACCCCATTGAAGTCAATGGGGACCCGAACTTTTGGGCACTAAAATGGCTCTAAAATAGTCCTGGAAAGGGCAAGAGGGCTGCAAAAGGCATCAAAAATGTGCTTAACAGCATGGCAACTGTTCTGCAAACAAATGTGGAGGCGGTGGATGTGGCGGTGTAGGTTGACGTGGCGGTGTAGGTGGAATCGGCGGTGAAGGAGGAATAGGCAGCCAACACTGATTTGTGTTATTTTTTATTTTTAAATTGGGGTATCCCCCCAAAAATTGGGACATATAACAAAATAAAACTAAGAATAAGTGCACTTGAGTACAAGAATGGATGGTTGAGGCTGGTATAAATGTCTATTCTGCACAAGGTACGGACAAGTCCTGTGGGATCCATGCCTGGTTCATTTTAATAAACATAAGCTTGTCCACATTGGCTGCGGCCTGTGATAATGCTCTCTGCCATGCTAAACACACAATCACACTATACACTGGCTGCAGGGCAGGTCAGCACCTCCAAGGCTGACAAAGCTTTTCCACATTTTGGCCATGCTAACCTTGCCTTCTCAGGTGCTGGTGGTGCCCCAACTGCGTTGGCGACCTCTTCCTCATCCTCTGACTTCGCCTTGTGCTTCCACTGTGCCCCCACTGTAGGGTGGGAATGCTATCATCAGCGTGCGCTTGTAGTCGCGCATCTTCCGATCAGTAACAGATGTTTTCACAAAATTTTGTTCCCTGTCAGCAATGCAGAGCAGGGGTTCATTCATGGCAAAAGGGGGTTCATGTCACCCAGCAATACAACAGAGGATTTTGAGAGATTTAGGCCCCTGTCACCCAGGCACAGCAGGGATTCATTCAAAGCAAAAGGGGGTTCATGTCACCCAGCAATAGAACAGAGGATTTTGAGAGATTTAGGCCCCTGTCAGCAATGCAGAGCAGGTGTTTATTCACGGCAAAAGGGGGTTCATGTCACCCAGCAATACAACAGAGGATTTTGAGAGATTTAGACCCCTGTCAGCAATGCAGAGCAGGGGTTCATTCACGGCAACCTGCAAATCAGAGAAGGAGGTGGATATGGTGTCGGAGGTTGAGGAGGCGGTGAATGTGGTGTTGTAGGTGGAGGCAGCAATGGAGGAGGAACAGGTAGCCAACAATGTTTTTTTTATTTTTTTTTATTGGGGTAGGTAGCCCCCAAAATATTGGGACAAAAAAAAAAATTAAACATAGAATCATTGCACTTTACTTGAGTACAAGAATGTATGTTTGGTAGTGGTATAAATGTCTTTTCTGCACAAGGTACAGACAAGTCTTGTGGGATCCAAGCCTGGTTCATTTTAATGAACGTGAGCTTGTCTAGGTTGGCTGTGGACAGGGGGCTGCGTCTGTCTGTAATGACACCTCCTGCCGTGCTAAATACACGTTCAGAGAGTACACTGGCTGCAGGGCAGGCCAGCACCTCCAAGGCATACAGGGCAAGCTCTGGGCATGTGGACAATTTGGAGACCAAGAAGTTGAATGGGGCAGAACCATCAGTCAGTACGTGAAGTCGTGTGCACAGGTACTGTTCCACCATGTTGTTCAAATGCTGCCTCCTGCTAATACGCTCCATATCAGCAGTTGGGGACGGTTGTTGGGGCGAGGTGACAAAGCTTTTCCACATGTCGGAAATGCTAACCCTGCCTTCTGAGGTGCTGGCGCTGACAGCTGCGTTGGCGACCTCTTCCTCCTCCCCTGCCTTCGCCTTGTGCTTCCACTTGTCCCCCGGCGTCAGTCGGGAATGCTCTCAGGAGCGCGTCTACCAGCGTGCTCCTGTAGTCGCGCATCTTCCGATCACGCTCCAGTGAGGGCACATTGTCTTTGTAACGGGGATCCAGCAGGGTGGCCACCCAGTAGTCAGCACACGTTAAAATGTGGGCAACTCTGCAGTCGTTGCGCAGGCACTGCAGCATGTAGTCGCTCATGTGTGCCAGGCTGCCCACAGGTAAGGACAAGCTGTCCTCTGTGGGAGGCGTATTGTCTGCGTCCTCCGTATCCCCCCAGCCACGCACCAGTGATGGGCCCGAGCTGCGTTGGATACCACCCCACTGTGAACATGCTTCATCCCCATCCTCCTCCTCCAGTAGTGGGCCCTGGCTGGCCAAGTTTGTATCTGGCCTCTGCTGTTGCAAAAATCCTCTTTCTGAGCCACTTCTAAAAGACTGGCCTGAAAGTGTTAGAGATGACCCCTCTTCCTCCTCCTCGTCCTAGGCCATATCCACTTCCATCATCGCCCTAAGTGTTTTCTCAAGGAGACATAGAAGTGGTATTGTAACGCTGATAACGGCGTCATCGCCACTGGCCATGTTGGTGGAGTACTCGAAACAGCGCAACAGGGCACAGAGGTCTCGCATGGAGGCCCAGTCATTGGTGGTGAAGTGTTGCTGTTCCACAGTGCGACCCACCCGTGCGTGCTGCATCTTAAACTCCACCCTGCCTGCTGCTGCTCGCACAGTCTCTCCAGCATGTGCAAGGTGGAGTTCCACCTAGTGGGCACGTCGCATATGAGGCGGTGAGCGGGAAGGCAAGAAGTTACGCTGTACAGTCGTGGCCAAAAGTTTTTAGAATTACATAAATATTGGAAATTGGAAAAGTTGCTGCTTAAGTTTTTATAATAGCAATTTGCATATACTCCAGAATGTTATGAAGAGTGATCAGATGAATTGCATAGTCCTTCTTTGCCATGAAAATTAACTTAATCCCAAAAAAAACTTTCCACTGCATTTCATTGCTGTCATTAAAGACCTGCTGAGATCATTTCAGTAATAGTCTTGTTAACTCAGGTGAGAATGTTGACGCGCACAAGGCTGGAGATCATTATGTCAGGCTGATTGGGTTAAAATGGCAGACTTGACATGTTAAAAGGAGGGTGATGCTTGAAATCATTGTTCTTCCATTGTTAACTATGGTGACCTGCAAAGAAACGCGTGCAGCCATCATTGCGTTGCATAAAAATGGCTTCACAGGCAAGGATATTGTGGCTACTAAGATTGCACCTCAATCAACAATTTATAGGAGCATCAAGAACTTAAAGGAAAGAGCTTCAATTCTTGTTAAGAAGGCTTCAGGGCGTCCAAGAAAGTCCAACAAGCGCCAGGATCGTCTCCTAAAGAGGATTCAGCTGCGGGATCGGAGTGCCACCAGTGCAGAGCTTGCTCAGGAATGGCAGCAGGCAGGTGTGAGCGCAGTGAGGCGAAGACTTTTGGAAGATGGCCTGGTGTCAAGAAGGGCAGCAAAGAAGCCACTTCTCTCCAAAAAAAACATCAGGGACAGATTGTTCTTCTGCAGAAAGTTTGGTGAATGGACTGCTAAGGACTGGGGCAAAGTCATATTCTCCGATGAAGCCTCCTTCCGATTGTTTGGGGCATCTGGAAAAAGGCTTGAACGGAGAAGAAAATGTGAGTGCTACCATCAGTCCTGTGTCATACCAACAGTAAAGCATCCTGAGACCATTCATGTGTGGGGTTGCTTCTCATCCAAGGGAGTGGGCGCACTCACAATTTTGCCCAAAAACACAGCCATGAATAAAGAATGGTACCAAAACACCCTCCAACAGCAACTTCTTCCAACAATCCAACAACAGTTTGGTGAAGAACAATGCATTTTCCAGCACGATGGAGCACCGTGCCATAAGGCAAAAGTGATAACTAAGTGGCTCGGGGACCAAAACGTTGACATTTTGGGTCCATGGCCTGGAAACTCCCCGGATATTAATCCCATTGAGAACTTGTGGTCAATCCTCAAGAGGCGGGTGGACAAACAAAAACCCACTAATTCTGACAAACTCCAAGAAGTGATTATGAAAGAATGGGTTGCTATCAGTCAGGAATTGGCCCAGAAGTTGATTGAGAGCATGCCCAGTCGAATTGCAGAGGTCCTGAAAAAGAAGGGCCAACACTGCAAATACTGACTCTTTGCATAAATGTCATGTAATTGTCGATAAAAGCCTTTGAAACGTATGAAGTGCGTGTAATTATATTTCACTACATCACAGAAACAACTGAAACAAAGATCTAAAAGCAGTTTAGCAGCAAACTTTGTGAAAACTAATATTTGTGTCATTCTCAAAACTTTTGGCCACGACTGTAGAGCAGACAGCCGAGCGGCGGCAGGATGAGAACGCCGGAAGCGCGCACAGACGGCCCACACTTTATGCAGCAGCTCAGACATGTCGTGGTAGTTGTGAATGAATTTCTGCACCACCAAATTCAGCACATGCGCCAGGCAAGGAATGTGCGTCAAACCGGCTAGTCCCAGAGCTGCAACGAGATTTCGCCCATTATCGCACACCACCAGGCCGGGCTTGAGGCCCACAGGCAGCAAACACTCGTCGGTCTGTTCTATACCCCGCCACAACTCCTGCACGGTGTGGGGCCTGTCCCCCAAACACATCAGTTTCAGAATGGTCTGCTGACGTTTACTCCTGGCTGTGCTGAAGTTGGTGGTGAAGGTCTGTCGCTGACCGGATGAGGAGGTGGTAGAAGAGGAGGAGGAAGCCGAGTAGGAAGAGGAGGCAACAGGAGGCTCTTCGCTTTGGGCCCAGCCGCCACTACATTTACCCAGTGTGCAGTTAGGGAGATATAGCGTCCCTGGCCGTGCTTACTGGTCCATGTATCTGTGGTTAGGTGGACCTTGCCACAGATGGCGTTGCGCAGTGCACACTTGATTTTATCCGATACTTGGTTGTGCAGGGAGGGCACGGCTCTCCTGGAGAAGTAGTGGTGGCTGGGAACGACATACTGTGGGACAGCAAGCGACATGAGCTGTTTGAAGCTGTCCATCTCCACCAGCCTGAATGACAGCATTTCAAAGGCCAGCAGTTTAGAAATGCTGGCATTCAGGGCAAGGGATCGAGGGTGGCTAGGTGGGAATTTACGCTTTCTCTCAAAGGTTTGCAAGATGGAGAGCTGAACGCTTCCGTGTGACATGGTGGAGATGCTTAGTGACGGAGGTGGTGTTATTGGTGACACATCCTGTGTTTGCTGGGCGGCAGGTGCCAACGTTCCTCCAGAGGCGGAGGAAGAGGGAGCAGGAGGGGCCTGAGCCCTTTCTTGGTTTTGAAGGTGCTTACTCCACTGCAGCCCGTGTCTTGCATGTAGATGCCTGGTCATGCAGGTTGTGCTAAGGTTCAGAACGTTAATGCCTCGCTTCAGGCTCTGATGGCACAACGTGCAAACCACTCGCGTCTTGTCGTCAGCACATTGTGTGAAGAAGTGCCATGCGAGGGAACTCCTTGAAGTTGACTTTGGTGTGCTCGGTCCCTGTTGACGGTGGCCTGTAGCAGGCAAACTGTTTTGGCGACGGCTGCTCTGCTTTTGCACCCTGCTCCAGCTTTTGCTACGCTGTTGGCTCGGTTTCACCACTGCCTCTTACTCCGAACTCTGAAAGTCAGTGGCACGACCTTCATTCCATGTGGGGTCTAGGACCTCATCGTCCCCTGCATAGTCTTCCACCCATTCTTCCTCCCTGACTTCCTTTTCGGTCTGCACACTGCAGAAAGACGCAGCAGTTGGCACCTGTGGTTCGTCATCATCAGAGACGTGCTGAGGTGGTATTCCCATGTCCTCATCACGAAACATAAGTGGTTGTGCGTCAGTGCATTCTATGTCTTCCACCCCTGGGGAAGGGCTAGGTGGATGCCCTTGGGAAACCCTGCCAGCAGAGTCTTCAAACAGCATAAGAGACTGCATGAATTGAGGCTCAGACAGGTTCCCCGATATGCACGGGGGTGATGTGACAGACTGATGGGCATGGGTTTCAGGCGCCACCTGTGCGCTTTCTGCAGAAGACTGGGTGGGAGATAATGTGAACGTGCTGGATCCACTGTCGGCCACCCAATTGACTGGCGCCTGTACTTGCTCAGGCCTTACCATCCTTAGAACGGCATTAGGCCCGACCAAATATCACTGTAGATTCTGGCGGCTACTGGGACCTGAGGAAGTAGGTTCAGTAGGACGTGTAGCTGTGGCAGAACGGCCACATCCTCTGCCTGCACCAGAGGCTCCACCAACACCACGACCGCGTCCCTTATTAGATGTTTGCCTCATAGTTAGCGGTCACAAAGCAAAGTAAAAACTGGTTAAGTATGTTAAAAATAATTAACCGCCAATATAAACCCTGATGTAGGGTATTGCACTCTATATTATTATTTTTTTAACTCTATATGACAGCGGTATTTGTGGCCTAAATGTGACACTCACTTATGCACGTCTTATCCCAAATGTGCAGTATATTAGAGGCTTTTTTCATCCCAGTAACCAAAAAGCTGTATTTCTGTCCTAAATGTGACAGTGACTTATGCACGTGTAATCACAGATGTGCAGTATATGAGGGTTTTTTCACCCCAGTAACCAAAAAGCTGTATTTCTGTCCTAAATGTGACAGTGACTTATGCACGTGTAATCCCAGATGTGCAGTATATTAGAGGCTTTTCTCACCCCAGTAACCAAAAAACTGTATTTCTGTCCTAAATGTTGAAGAGATGAACAACAGCACTCAGTAAATAACTTTTGTTCTGATTGTTTATTTTATATGGCAACTGATGGGCTATAAGTAACTCTATTTTGTCTCATTTAGCCACGTGTATTACATTTGGTTAGTGCACTACAAAACCTCCCTCCCCCCTATGGAATGTGAGACACTTCCTTAAACTGTTTCATGAAATCCATACATGTTGAAAGTATGAACAGCCTTCTAGCCATAAAAGGACATCTGACTCAAGTGTCTGCTAGCCTATGTGTATATACCTGATTGGTCAAATGTGGTTACTATGAGTCAGCTATGATGTTAATGCAGAGCTTATGTGTGACCATACTATTGGTCAAATACTAATGCAAACATATGATTGGATGTAAAGGAAGCTCAACCCCCTCTATTAAAACTGTTTGCCAGCTGTGAATAAACCAGAATGGATTGGAAATAGACATGTGTTCATGTGGTCTATCTTCTTCATTCTCCCGGTACCGGTAAGGCTTAATTCAAGCTGGCCACTGAAATCATGTGTTAAGGGACACACCGTTAGGGAAGAGAGTAAATTTTCCTTACAGATCTGGGGACTCAGTCCGGGATTGGGAGGGTCAACTCTTCAGGTCTACCGTGAAAGACATCTTGTCCGCCTTGGACCTGGGAGCAATGACCAAAATCCCATTCAAGTAAGTCGAACCATCTATTTATGATTTCAGTGGACTGCGATGTCTGGGAGACACGCAAATGTTGATTGTAAGCGGCTCATATCATTGAGTCCATATCGTTATAAAATGTTGATTGTAAGAGGCTCATTTGAGTCCGTATCGTTAAGAGATAGTGCACTATATAAGGATATCTGTTCCGGGAACAGAAGGATACAAGCTTGAATTAACTCTTATGTATATATAGTATAAGTATTTTAGAAGTAATAAGATTATCTGTTTGTGTGAGATACTGATCGGTTGGTAAGTGTACGGTCATATCCCACTGTTATTATCAAATTGATGTATTTTGGGTTAACTACTGTTAATGTGTAAAATTGTTTGTGTTGTGGAGGACTGCAAGACGCCCCAGTTTTTCGGCTAAGAGCGATCTGTTGACCCGGAAAATTTGAACGCAAGTGGCAGTCCGAAACAACAATAGTCGATAGGGGTCCAAAGAGTATAGAGAGACATTAAGATACGAATCAGCTGATCAGTTGACAGGTCTTGTCGGCGCTATTTCAGTGCAGTACAGCCAGTCCTGACAGTGATTGTCTCACTTATTCTTTGAACTATAAATACTAACATGGGAGGACAAGGGTCTAAAACTAAATTCCCTAAACCAGAACCAGGAGAGACTTGCAAAATCTATGTAGCCCGTGTTAGTCCAACAAACTATTACCTGATCAACCCGTGGGTAGATAATCTAGCAGGATGGACCGAGGTAATGGATGCTGCAGATCCATTCCCCAGGGACGGTGATAATAGTATTTATCATATGGATATGGTCAAAGGACTATGTCTAGGTGATAAAACAGCCTGGCCGCATTTCGATGCGGATCCTTCCTGGGACATGGATTACATGTCCAGGAGTGCAGAACAATGGCTGGAAATAGCCCCCCACTGGTATGATGCAGGTAATAGCAAGAAGAATAAGAATCTAAAAAGTCCCAAAAATGATTGGTCTCTACATGAAATAGAACAGGAGGTAGGTACAAAGAAGAGAAGTCAGAAATTCCCTCCACCTTATAATAAATCCAGTTCTGACTCAGATTGAGGAAGATGCTGTAACAGCGGTTATACCATTAGAACTAGAAGAAAAATACCGACCCCCCATGCCAACATTTGGAAACATAATGGAGCACGGTCTAAATATTGGCACACCGCATACTAGTTATACTACACGCAGTACAAGTAGAATAAAATGTGAAACAGAATGTTATGCTAGGCTGGCAGGATTGAAAAGCTGCAAAAATCTGTTAGAAGCTTACAGACAGTGTACATCAGAGCTCCTGTGATTGTGAAGGGGGGCTATAGTGAGTGACAAGACACAGCAGAGTCAGGAAGTTAATTCATGGCAAGGGAAAAAGTGTCTCAGTGTTTGCAATTAGGAAGGGCTTGTGTTAAACGTTCAGAAATGAACTGGTTAAGTTTTGTTGCCCTAATGATCTGTGTGTGTTTAAATAGTGACGATTTATAGTCCCTGGAATTAGAGATTACAGCACTAAAAGATGGACAGTTAATGCATAAGTGTATTGATAGTTGAAGAGAGAAGTTGTTAAAGGATAATAATAGCCTGGTGCAAGCTGAGTAATGGTGAAAAAGTGTATATGGAAGTGACTGAGAGAACTTGAAGTTAGAGAAATGAAATGAGCAGCATTTCTTATTTCAAGATGGAGGATTTTGAATCCTATAGAGAACAAAGGTTGCCATGAGGCATCCCTCCCCCCCACCACATTCCAAAATGTCACTTGTAGTACTACAAAAAAAAAAAAAAAAAAAACTTCTTCCTGTCCTGTTTGAGATGTGTTTTCAGAGAGAACTCCCTCCCATCTCACCCCTCTCCTCTGCTCAGGAATTTCATATGGGGGTTGAGGGGGGAGGGGGGCTGCTAATTGGTAATGCATAAGCAGCAATGTGAAGATACTAACCTGTGTTATCTATAAGATATTCCAGACAGGGCTCCAGTATTGATTGTATCTTTCCAAATTGCATGTTCCGATGGTTTAAAATGTGCCTGCAGTGATGATGCTAATTGGAAGTGTCCACACGTATCAATCTAAGGTTGCACCCAATAAG
The DNA here is from genome assembly GCF_905171765.1 of Bufo bufo. Taxonomy (NCBI): domain Eukaryota; kingdom Metazoa; phylum Chordata; class Amphibia; order Anura; family Bufonidae; genus Bufo; species Bufo bufo. Next base: position 418,149,872 of record NC_053392.1, on the reverse strand, counting down.
TTCTTTTTCAGATGTGAGTAAAAGTTTGAGGAACATGTGGTACAGCTGAATGTCCTTGATGTATTGCTTTACTTCCCCTGTTCGAACACTCCTGAAATAGGAGACGCAAGGCAGAGGAAATGGGGGAAGTGTTAGTTATATACAATAAGTGGCGATGTGTGTAACACTAAAAAAAAAAAAAACGACATGGCATATAAGATGATTTGTGAATTTTAACAAAATGACTGTATGATTAACATGTATATTGTTTTACAGCGACAGACCATCAGCAATTGCTGTGTTTGTCTGTGCTGCAAGTTTTGGGATGTAACAAAGAGATTGTGTGATTGGGTGAAAGATACATGATTCAGTGGAATGTGAATGGGTGTGGCTCTGAGTTATATGTACGTAGCAGAGCTGTGTGTGTAATTCATATTTTATGTATAAGGGCGTGGTTATGAGCTGGTTTGTGAAGATGAGTACATGAAAATGTATATCAATGCGTATGGAATACGGTATTTGTTTTTAAATATGCGCATTAAGAATTTTATTTTATTTTATTGGAAGTTTTTGGGTTTTTGGTACCAACAGCATTGATCAAGCTGTACATTTTTATTTCAATGAAAAGTTTTTATGGGCCCTTTGTGTGTTCATGTCTGTATTGTCAGATCTGTTTGTTTCAATGTTTGCAGTTACATGTTACATGTTCAGTGTTGTGCTTAACATCAGAGCTCTGCTCGTATGGACAGCTAAGATACTAATGGCAGAACAGAAGACAGACCAAAGCGTCCACCAAAAGGGGCGGACTTAGGTGACTCAGTGTCAGGAAGGAAATGTGAGCCCTCTATGGGAATAAATGGGGTACTGACAAGGACATACAGAACAGATTCCTTACCAGTAGAAACCATGGACAGGGAATACATCATGTCATGTATTTAGCATTATACTAGATTGCCCAGTCAGCCTATTAGGGAGAGATTTGTTCATTAGGCTTAACTTGCAGGTATCAGCAAAGAATCAGGACATAAGAGTACACTCAGGTCTCATTCCAGTCTCTACACCAGTGCCACTGATTCTTGCAAACATACAGGACCACCCAGAATAATATTAACCCTGCATTATGGTCCTCAAATGAATATGACACAGGATTCATAGATTGCACACATTACACAGCTACTGTGAAACCAGGTGTCATCTCAGTGTTCCAGAAACAATACCTGCTGTTAAAAGAGAAACTTGATGGGCTTAGGCCAATGATAGAAGAATTCCTACAAAAGGGAATCCTGGAAGAGGTGATTTCACCCTACAGCACGCCCGTGAATCCAGTGACAAAGGCAGATGGTGCTGCCCGCTTTGTACAGGATTTAAGGGCCATCAACAACATCATTGTGCCTATAGCCCCTGTTGTACCTGATGTCACTTAATTATTATCTGCCATTCCAGCAGACGCTGTTTGGTTCAGTGTGATAGATCTGAAAAATGCTTTCTTTTCTATCCCAGTTGATAAGATAACCAGACTACTTTTTGCTTTTTCCTTTGACAGACGCCAACTGACCTGGTGCAGAGATGCCCCAGGGATATGCTGATTCACCTGTAGTGTACAGCATAGTCCTCCGAGCGATGTTAGAGTCATGGTACATCCCCCCAAGGTTCTGTGCTGCTGCAATATGTCGATGATTTATTACTGTGTAGCATGTCAGCGGAGGCCAGCATTCAGGATGGTTTATCACTGTTATAATGGTTGTCAGGATGTGGTCACAAAGTGACACTTAAGCAAATGCAATGGTGTAAAATGCAGGTTGAATACTTGGGCTTTGTCCTCACAAAAGGTGAACGGAGAATCAGCGCAGAAAGAGTCCAGTCTATTGCGGGTTTGGTCGCCCCGCACACCAAGAAAGAAATGTTATCTTTCCTTGGTATGATAAACGGTAGACAATGGATTACTGGTTGCTCCCACTATTGACAATGTTTTGAGGCAAGCCACTCTGGATGGAAATCCAGATTTGATTAAATGGTCTTCTGAAATGTACAATGCATTTGATTATCTGAAATGTTCGCTCATGTCGAGTCCAGGGCTGGGCCTCCCTGACTATAATATGCCCTTCCACATGTTTGCACGCCAAAATTGTAAAACCATGGCGGGTGTACTGACACAAGAAAACGGAGGCAAGTTGCGTCCTTGTGTGTTTTTCTCAAAGGTAATGCCCACCTCTGTCCAGGGGATGCCGGCATGTCTGCGTTCTCTTGCAGCCTGTGCTATGATGGTAGAGTCGGCAAATTCTTTCACAATGTGACATTACACCATTTTGCACACCACTCATGATGTTGTAGGCCTACTCAAGGACATCCGCACTCAACACAGCAGGCAGCTGAGCTTATTGCACTCACTAGGACATGTATTCTACATGCTGATAGACCTGTCACCATTCATACTGAGAGTAGGTACACACATGGGGTAGTGTGGGACCATGGTATGATCTGGCAGAGGAGAGGATTTACGGCAGCAGATGGTAAGGAACATGTCTCACAGGGCAATGCGCTGGCAGTTAAGATGGCGAAATGAGTTGCCAAAAGCAACCTCACAGGTTTGTATAACCATTGGGAGATGCCATGTTTGGCATCTCCAACCCCTGAGATGCTGCAAATACTTACTGATCTTCAGTGGTATGTCACTGAACAGGAACAGCAGGACTGGTGTTATCCAGTATTGCAGAAAAATCCTGAGATAGGATTAGTCTGCGAAGAGGGGAAGTTATGCATTCCCCAACACAGTGCTTCCATCTTAAGTAGCACATTTCCACAGAGTAGGACATTCCACAGAGTAGGACATAAACAGCATTGAGATACTCATGGGTAGGCCTTTCCCCACACCATGGGCAAGACGCCCCCTGGTGGTGCAGGAAGGGGACTTGGACCTGATCAGAGAGAAGTACTAATCTGATCAAAGTCCTCAGTAAAACTGAAGAAAAAGTTGCTTGTAAGTCTCCTTCTCTTTCACAGGAATCAACCCGTCCATTCCGGATAGGCAACCAGGTGATGATCAAGATCTTAAAGAAGGGAAAGGAACCAGGAAGTTTCACCTAAGGACAACCCACCGAGGTAGTCGCGATCACCAGAACAGCGGTCCTCACTGAACAATCGCCCACGTGGATCCACGCCACAAGGATTAAGTTGGTGAAGAAAAGAGAGGTACTAACGGGGGCAGACAGCCCTGACCTCCAACGAGGCCCAGAGGTACTAACGGAGGCAGACAGCCTTGACCTCGAAGAAGATACAGAACGGGTACTAACGGAGGCAGACAGCCTTGACCCCCAACGAGATGACGCAGTCGGGAAATTCCTCGAGATGGCTGAGATGTAGTGCCTTAATAATTGTAATTTTGTGTCTCCTACTTACTGTCCCATGGCTGTGGAACAGACAGATATACCTGGAAACAGAATGCAGAGGGGAAGACAGTCTATGCAAGACAAAGGAGAACTTATGGCTGTACCTGGCCAAAACTCTGAACTTAACTGACTTTTGTCTCCAAACCACTTTATCGGCATCTAACATTTTGGAGACATGTCTGGTAGCAGTCCCCACCCCACTAGACGTATGGACGGAGCTCCTACGTTCCCAATGGAACGACACAGACTTGGAGGATCATGATGTTAAATATGGATATGTAAATCCTTATCATGCTTGTTATGACTGTCCTACATATGAGAATCTGCAGAGTAATATGATAGAAGTAATTACAGGTCTTGTCACAGCAGCAGAAATATGTTATAACTTCACCTGTGATGAGACACTATTGCCTCCCTGCATACAAGCAAAAATGCAGAATAAGATTAAGCCAAATATTTGTGATAGAGATTTAGGTAGTTGTAAAAAGATAATATCAGGAAAGAATATGCAATGTAATATTACAAAAACAGTACCATCCCTAGACAAACATGTACCTCTACCAACAGGATGGGTATTGGCCTGTGGGAATACTAGTTACACATACATACCGGCCAATATTACAGAGGGACCCTGTACAATAGCCAGGCTGACATTAGCAATGATACCACTATTTCCAGCAGTGCAGACACGACACACGAGAGACACTTCCCTACAGTTACCGGAAAATTGTGATTATAATGTGAATCTCCTCTCTAGATCAGAATATATGAGTTTAGGGGTATCTTTGATAGGAGTACCAGGGTTGGCCATATATAACCACAGGACAATATCAAAACTTGCCTGTTTTATGATAAAACAGATAAATGTCACTAGTGCAGTTCTGCAAGATATGCTGCTGGATATACAATCGTATGAAAAGGCTATCTTGCAGAATAGGGCAACTATTGACTATTTATTGCTCCAGCATGGTACAGGATGCTCAGCGTTCGCAGGGATGTGTTGTTTCAATTTATTAGATCACTCCCGTGGAATAAAAGATAAAATAGGCCAATTAGAGGAGATGAGGAAACATATAAAACAGGATGTTGACCAAGGTTGGTGGGACTGGCTTTTTGGCTGAATACCTGACTTTGGTCAAATAAGATATGTTTTAGGAGTGGTACTCGCCGTGGTCGCTGCAATAGTGGGTCTCTGCTGTTGTCTACAGTGTGCGCCCTCCCTTCTTGTCATATGTAAAAAATGTGGCCGAAAGAGGGGTACACTTAACATTCCTCTATACACCGGTAGAGGTAGAAGAGGTAAACCCAACCTCAACAAAACCTGAGGATTATACTGCTGAAGGGTATATGGAATACCTAAAGGCTTATAAGCAAACCAAGGAAGAGCAGAGAAAGAACCATATAGTATAAGGTATATATATAAGGTTCTAAGAGGGGATTGATGGGCTATAAGTAACTCCATTTTGTCTCATTTAGCCACGTGTATTACATTTGGTTAGTGCACTACAAAACCTCCCTCCCCCCTATGGAATGTGAGACACTTCCTTAAACTGTTTCATGAAATCCATACATGTTGAAAGTATGAACAGCCTTCTAGCCATAAAAGGACATCTGACTCAAGTGTCTGCTAGCCTATGTGTATATACCTGATTGGTCAAATGCTGTTACTATGAGTCAGCTATGATGTTAATGCAGAGCTTATGTGTGACCATACTATTGGTCAAATACTAATGCAAACATATGATTGGATGTAAAGGAAGCTCAACCCCCTCTATTAAAACTGTTTGCCAGCTGTGAATAAACCAGAATGGATTGGAAATAGACATGTGTTCATGTGGTCTATCTTCTTCATTCTCCCGGTACCGGTAAGGCTTAATTCAAGCTGGCCACTGAAATCATGTGTTAAGGGACACACCGTTAGGGAAGAGAGTAAATTTTCCTTACAGCAACTTCACCAAATTGTGACGTTTCGGTCGTAGGACCTTTATCAAACAGTGTGTGACAATAGAGAAATATTTCATAAGTACAGATACATGCGGCAACATCAAATAATTATATGTACATATCACCTAATATAGTCAGATTCTACTGAAACCTTACATACATACTATTCAAATAAAGGTTCTGAAAAAAATGTGGTACAAAAAGCTCATATATATCGCTCCTGCTCTATATATGCTTCGTTATCTTCAACTAATTATCAAAAAGAAGAGAAAATTACAACAGTCAGGTAAGACTCCATATCTGTTAGATGAACATTCAGGATAAATATTTTAAATGTATGAAATAGATATTAAATGCTGATGTATATAGGAGTTTATAGTATACATTCTGCGATCCCTTGATATAAGCAACAGCCATTACAGCCTAGGGCGGCATCAGTCCCAGAGCAAAAATGAAAAATAGAACATTCAAATGCATGTACAGATATAAGGTAGAACCGGGTGCCCCCATGAGGACAAAAAACACTTACCAAGTTGCCGTGGAGAAAATGTATGAGAAGTAGATAGAGCTGTATAGGGCTATTAGGCTCTATGGTGTATCCACAGCCATATAAACGCTGAGGATAAGAGGTGCATGGCTGGCTAAATATATCCGGCCGGGAAGGAAGTGGTCGAAACCGGAAGCGTTCCAAGCTGGAATGCATCTGCCTCTCATGAGCCCACAAGTAGCTACTACTGCTCCGCACACTCAGGGGGTTATATGTGTGTCTATATATATAATGAAAGTACCGGGGGTATAGGGGACATATCTCTGTCTAATTTAGACTAAATAACATTATGGAACGCAACCGGAAGTGCGTTCCAGCCGCGACCGGAAGTAGCCTATGCGTTCCAGCTTGGAACGCATCGGATCCGATGCTCGCATTCAGACTGACCACAGTAGATCATATGTGGTGACTAGGCTAGCAATATGAATCTAGGGACAACATTGAACAAATTAAGGTTACTATAAAGAATTTAGATGGAAGGTATGCTAATCTTGAGTTTAATAAGCCAATTTATAAACCGTGAAGGAAAAATTAGAAAATAAAGAAAGAAAAAAGAAGAGAGAAAATAACAGGTATCCTATATAGTGAAGCCCCTTAGGTCTATTCCAGACGATATGGACCAAAGGAAGAAAAAATAAAGAAAAAAGAGACCAACACCCAAAAGCATACAGAAAAAAGATGGCAAGCATGGTGGGGGTCCGGTTCTTAATGCATCTGAAAAAAATAAAAGAATATTAGTAGTTAGTAATAGTTTATAATATTTGGCACATATACCAATGACATCACAGTAATTCAAATGAAAGAGGACAATTCATAGTCCCTATTGAGCCCCTTAGGTTCTAGGCTTTGTAGTCTATGTATCCAATAAGCCTCTCGCTTTTTAAGTATTTGTTGTCTATTACCACCTCTTCTTGGTAAATCTATTTTTTCTATTACTTGAAATTTGAGTTAGGATACACTATGCTTCATTTTGTAAAAATGGTGAAGAACCGGAAGTAACAGGTTCTCACACCGAATGGTAGACTTATGTTGGCAGATGCGATCCCTAACATTCTGGGTGGTCTCCCCCACATATATTAGGCCACATGGACATTTCAAGAGGTAGACTACATAATTGGATTGGCATGTATGGAACCCTTTGATTTGTATGGACTCCCCTGTCTGTGGGTGATAGATTTTGCCCCCTTTCATTACATTCGAGCACTGCGCACAATGTGTTCGACAGATTCTGAGAAATATACAGTTGCAAGAAAAAGTATGTGAACCCTTTGGAATGATATGGATTTCTGCACAAATTGGTCATAAAATGTGATCTGTTATTCATCTAAATCACAACAATAGACAATCACAGTCTGCTTAAACTAATAACACACAAAAAATTAAATGTTACCATGTTTTTATTGAACACACCATGTAAACAATCACAGTGCAGGTGGAAAAGGTATGTGAACCCCTAGACTAATGACATCTCCAAGAGCTAATTGGAGTGAGGTGTCAGCCAACTGGAGTCCAATCAATGAGATGAGATTGGAGGTGTTGGTTACAGCTGCCCTGCCCTATAAAAAACACAAACCAGTTCTGGTTTGCTTTTCACAAGAAGCATTGCCTGATGTGAATGACGCCTCGCACAAAAGAGCTCTCAGAAGACCTAAGATTAAGAATTGTTGACTTGCATAAAGCTGGAAAGGGTTATAAAAGTATCTCCAAAAGCCTTGCTGTTTATCAGTCCACGGTAAGACAAATTGTCTATAAATGGAGAAAGTTCAGCACTGCTGCTACTCTCCCTAGGAGTGGCCGTCCTGTAAAGATGACTGCAAGAGCACAGCGCAGACTGCTCAATGAGGTGAAGAAGAATTCTAGAGTGTCAGCTAAAGACTTACAAAAGTCTCTGGCATATGCTAACTTCCCTGTTAGCGAATCTACGATACGTAAAACACTAAACAAGAATGGATTTCATGGGAGGATACCACAGAGGAAGCCATTGCTGTCCATAAAAAACATAGCTGCATGTTTACAGTTTGCACAAGAGCACCTGGATGTTCCACAGCAGTACTGGCAAAATATTCTGTGGACAGATGAAACCAAAGTTGAGTTGTTTGGAAGAAACACACAAAACAATGTGTGGAGAAAAAGAGGCACAGCACACCAACATCAAAACCTCATCCCAACTTTGAAGTATGGTGGTGGGGGCATCATGGTTTGGGGCTGCTTTGCAGCGTCAGGGCCTGGACAGATTGCTATCATGGAAGGAAAAATTTATTCCCAAGTTTATCAAGACATTTTGCAGGACAACTTAAGGCCATCTGTCCACCAGCTGAAGCTCAACAGAAGATGGGTGTGGCAACAGGACAATGAGCCAAAGCATAGAAGTAAATCAACAACAGAATGGCTTAAACAGAAGAAAATACGCCTTCTGGAGTGGCCCAGTCAGAGTCCTGACCTCAACCAGATTGAGATGCTGTGGCATGACCTCAAGAAAGCGATTCACACTAAACATCCCAAGAATATTGCTGAACTGAAACAGTTCTGTAAAGAGGAATGGTCAAGAATTACTCCTGACCGTTGTGCACGTCTGATCTGCAGCTACAGGAAACGTTTGGTTGAAGTTATTGCTGCCAAAGGAGGTTCAACCAGTTATTAAATCCAAGGGTTCACATACTTTTTCCACCTGCACTGTGAATGTTTACATGGTGTGTTCAATAAAAACATGGTAACATTTAATTCTTTGTGTGTTATTAGTTTAAGCAGACTGTGATGGTCTATTGTTGTGACTTAGATGAAGATCAGATCACATTTTACGACCAATTTGTGCAGAAATCCATAAAATTCCAAAGGGTTCACATACTTTTTCTTGCAACTGTAGTATTCTCCCCCTTTTAACCTTTTAGTAAAATTAGAAGTATCTTTATTAACCAGGTTCACAAATGTCTCTATTGCAGAGTTAGTTCTTGGAGGGGTGAAATTTGATTTCACTCGTAAACCCAAAGATTTGAGAGTGATAATAACGTCCTTCTTGGGTTCCTGCATTTCAGTAGTAATCTTATCACCGAATCTGTCTAACATAGAACGCCAGACTTTGACCACACTTACTAAAAACAGTAATTTGGTAATTAAACCCGCAGATAAAGGCGGAGCCATTGTGGTTATAAATTGTCCTCTTTCATTTGAATTACTGTGATGTCATTGGTATATGTGCCAAATATTATAAACTATTACTAACTACTAATATTCTTTTATTTTTTTCAGATGCATTAAGCACCTCAGGACCGCCGTACACAGGATTGCGTCCTGGCCGCGGCCCTGTTATTCTGGGTGGACGCATATACGCGTCCTCTCGCGAGAGGCGAGATTTCCTGTGAACGCGCGCACACAGGCGCGCGCGTTCACAGGAACCGAAGGTAAGCGAGTGGATCTACAGCCTGCCAGCGGCAATCGTTCGCTGGCAGGCTGTAGATGCGATTTTTTTAACCCCTAAAAGGTATATTAGACGCTGTTTTGATAACAGCGTCGAATATATCTGCTACCTGGTCCTCTGGTGGTCCCTTTTGCTTGGATCGACCACCAGAGGACACAGGCAGCTCTGTAATAAGTAGCACCAAACACCACTACACTACACCCCTCTCGCTAACACTTATTAACCCCTGATCACCCCATATTAGACTCCCTGATAACCCCCCTGTCATTGATCACCCCCCTGTAAGGCTCCATTCAGACGTCCGTATGTGTTTTGCGGATCCGATCCATGGATCCGCGGATCCGCAAAACACATACGGACGTCTGAATGGAGCCTTACAGGGGGGTGATCAATGACATATAGCCCATATAGACTCCCTGATCACCCCCCTGTAAGGCTCCATTCAGACGTCCGTATGTGTTTTGCGGATCCGATCCATGGATCCGCAAAACACATACGGACCTCTGAATGGAGCCAACCTTACAGGGGGGTGATCAATGACAGGGGGGGTGATCAATGACAGGGTGGTGATCACCACATATAGACTCCCTGATAACCCCCCTGTCATTGATCAGCCCTTACAGGGCTCCATTCAGACATTTTTTGGGCACAAGTTAGCGGAAATTGATATTTTTTTATTTTTTTGTTTTTTCTTACAAAGTCTCATATTCCACTAACTTGTGACAAAAAATAAAATCTCACATGAACTCACCATACCCCTCACAGAATCCAAATGCGTAATTTTTTTTTGCCATTTATATTCCAGACTTCTTCTCATGCTTTAGGGCCCCTAAAATGCCAGGGCAGTATAAATACCCCACATGTGACCCCATTTTGGAAAGAAGACACCTCAAGGTATTTTGTGAGGGGCATGGCGAGTTCATGTAAAATTTTATTTTTTGTCACAAGTTAGAGGAAATGGAGATTTTTTGAGAAAAAACAAAAAAAAAAATCTATTTCCGCTAACTTGTGGCAAAAAAAAAAAAACTTCTATGAACTCGCCATGCCCCTCACGGAATACCTTGGGGTGTCTTCTTTCCAAAATGGGGTCACATGTGGGGTATTTATACTGCCCTGGCATTTTAGGGGCCCTAAAGCTTGAGAAGAAGTCTGGAATCAAAATGCCCTCCTAAAAGATACTCATTGGAATTTGGGCCCCTTTGCGCACCTAGGCTGCAAAAAAGTGCCGCACATGTGGTATCGCTGTACTCAGGAGAAGTTGGGCAATGTATTTTGGGGTGTCTTTTTACATATACCCATGCTGGTTGAGAGAAATATCTCTCTATAATGATAACTTTGTATAAAAAAATGGGAAAAGTTGACATTTAGAGAGATATTTCTCTCACCAAGCATGGGTATATGTAAAAATACACCCCAAAACACATTGCCCTACTTCTCGTGAGTACGGCGATACCACATGTGTGACACTTTCTTGCAGCCTAGGTGGGCAAAGGGGCCCAAATTCCAATGAGTACTTTTAGGATTTTACAGGGCTTTTTTTTACACATTTGGATTCCAGACTTCTTCTCACGCATTAGGGCCCCTAAAATGCCAGGGCAGTATAACTACCCCACAAGTGACCCCATTTTGGAAAGAAGACACCCCAAGGTATTTCGTGATGGGCATAGTGAGTTCATGGAAGTTTTTTTTTTTTTTTCACAAGTTAGTGGAATATGAGACTTTGTAAGGAAAAAAAAAAAAAATCATCATATTCCGCTAACTTGTGACAAAAAATAAAAAGTTCTATGAACTCACTATGCCCATCAGCGAACACCTTAGGGTGTCTACTTTCCGAAATGGGGTCATTTGTGGGTTTTTTCTACTGTCTGGGCATTGTAGAACCTCAGGAAAAATTACAGGTGCTCAGAAAGTCAGAGCTGCTTCAAAAAGCGGAAATTCACATTTTTGTACCATAGTTTGTAAACGCTATAACGTTTACCCAGGCTGTAATGACTGTTGCTTATATCAAGGGATCGCAGAATGTATACTATAAACTCCTATATACACATCAGCATTTAATATCTATTTCATAAATTTAAAATATTTATTTATCCTGAATGTTCATCTAACAGATATGTAGTCTTACCTGACTGTTGTAATTTTCTCTTCTTTTTGATAATTAGTTGAAGATAACGAAGCATAAATAGAGCAGGAGCGATATATATGAGCTTTTTGTACCACTTTTTTTTTCTGCACCTTTATTTCAATAGTATGTATGTAAGGTTTCAGTAGAATCTGACGATATTAGGTGATATGTACATATAATTATTTGATGTTGCCGCATGTATCGGTACTTATGAAATATTTCTCTATTGTCACACAGTGTTTGATAAAGGTCCTACGACCGAAACGTCACAATTTGGTGAAGTTGCCATATAAAATAAACAATCAGAAAAAAAGTTCTTTACTTTAAGTGCTGTTGTTCATCTCTTCAATGTATGATTCTGGCTGGGAAGCCAGCACAACAAGCACCACGATTTAAAATAGACAAGAGTGCCACGTCTTGTCTATATAAAGTAGTATCTGTCCTAAGTGTGACAGTGACTTATGCACGTGTAATCACAGATGTGCAGTATATTAGAGTGTTTTTTCACCCCAGTAACCAAAAAGCTGTATTTCTGTCCTAAATGTGACAGTGACTTATGCACGTGTAATCCTAGATGAGCAGTATATTAGAGGCTTTTTTCACCCTAACCAAAAAGCTGTATTTCTGTCCTAAATGTGACTTATGCTTGTCTAATCCCAGATGTGCAGTATATTAGAGGGTTTTTTCACCCCAGTATGCTAAAGCTGTATTTCTGGACTTGCAGATAGCCTATGCTGGTGCTATATCGTTGCATAAAATGGCTGCCGATCATGTATTGATATTGACTAACTGAAGAAAAAAAAGTTCGTTTTCGCCAGTAGTTGGCTCAGGGCAGGCTTAAAAAAATTGTGCACTGCACCCACAAAACACTTTTTCTGTAGATCGCTGAGTACATAAACCAGTTCTTGATGAGATTTCTCTATGATCTCTCCCTCACAGCAGCTGCAGCCTCTCCCTACACTAATCCGAGCAGAGTGACCGGCGGCGCTATGTGACTCCAGCTTAAATAGAGGCTGGGTCACATGCTGCAGTAGTGGTCAATCACAGCCATTGCCAATAGTAGGCATGGCTGGTGATGGCCTTTTGGGGCAAGTAGTATGACGCTTGTTGATTGGCTGCTTTGCAGCCTTTCAAAAAGCGCCATAAAAATCGCCGAACACTGAACCCAAACTTTTTACGTAAATGTTTGGGTTCGGGTCGGGTGCTGAAAACCCTAAAGTTCGGTACGAACCTGAACTTTACAGTTCGGGTTCGCTCAACTCTATTAGAGAGCTGACTTCCCAATGGCACAAATTAAGCACTGAAATGGCATATCTGCAGAAAAGATGAAAATTAATTGATTTTCCATATAGCCTCCACAGAGGCACCAGGCAGGGAGGATATCCCGCCTCCCAGGGATAAGAAAAAAACATGGAGACCAATAAGTGAAAAGCCCCATCCCCTTCACCTCCTCCAGTTAGTAACCTAGGACACGGAATTGATGCAGAACAGAAAAAACTTTATATAAACGACAAAAAACAAGATAATAAACATCCGTTCAACATAACATGTTCAAAAATAACAAATTTGTTAAGCAAGGGAGGGAAATAGTGGTGCCGTGTGAGGCTATATGGAAAATCCAATTACTGGTAGAGTAATGTTCATCTTTCCATACGCCTACCCAACGGCACCAGCAGGAGGATTAACAGAGCAAACATCCTCTAGGGTGAGACAACTGCAGAAAGACTTTACACCTAAAGGATAAGACCTTGTTATATGCAATATCTAGCTTATATTGTCTGAAAAAAAGTAGATGGATTTGCCCAGGTAGCAGCCTTGCAGATTTCATCAAGGGGCCTGAAGCAGTTGATATGGCTCTTGAGAATGGCTTTTAACCCATCTGGAATATCGACCCCTTTCTGAGAATAAACCAGAGAAATTGTCATTTTTATGCAACATGTAATGGTTGCTTTACTTGCTGCCTGTCCTTTATTTGGACCCTGAAACTAGACAAATAAATGGTCTGACTTTATTAACTGCTCTGTGGATTGTAACTATTGTAGAAAGCACCTCCTGACATCTAGATTATGGAAATTTGACTGTCTGGAAGAATCTTCCTAAGGACAAAAGGAAGGTAGGGATACCTCTTGCTGACAGTGAAATCTAGAAAAAAACTTTGGTTAAAAGGCAGGAGAATGCTTCATGACAATTCTGTCATCCAGGATGGACAAGTAAGGGGGCTTACAAGAAAAAGCCCAGAATTTCTCTACCCTTCTGGTTGTAGTAATAGACACTAAAAAGTCTGTTTTTAACTAGAGTAACTTTAGGAGATATCACTAATGGGCTCAAAGGAGATCTAACAAGCCAGATAAAACTAGGTTTAGATCCCAAGGTGGAACCGAAGAACGGAAGGCAGGTCTGATTCTATAGGCTTCCTTTATAAACCAGCTCTATTTCTGCCACTTTGATGTCTAGGAACGCAGATAGGGCAGCTATCTGTACCTTCAAGGTACTTACTCTAAGACCCATGTCTAAGCCCTTCTGAAGAAAATAAAAAGATGATTTTAACATCTGGAACCATGGATGGTCCCAGGAAACCTGCAGAAAAATCCAGAAAAGCCTTCCAGGTTTTACTATAGATTTTAGAGATAATTGGTTTCCTGCTCTTAAGCAGGGTAGCAATCACTGAATAGGAAAGGCACCTTTCCTTTAAGATGTCGTGTTCAACATCCAGGCAAAGAGGTTGAGGTGCGATGTGTTCGGATGTACTACCGACCCTGCAGAAGAATTCTGGAACCTGAAGAAGATCCAATAGTCCCCTTTTGACAATTGAAGCAGGAGAGGAAACAGGACCTTCTTGGCCAACAAGGCTACCAGGATTACTTGACAGTTCTCTTCCACAATCTTTGCTAGACATCTGGGAATGAGAAGAAGAGGAGGGAAGGCATACAGAAGGCCTTTTGGCCAAGGAGCAGAAAAGGCATCCACCAGAAAAGATCTGTCTTGATAGGACAGAGAGCAGAAGGGAACTATTTTCTTGTTGTCTCTTGTCGCAAAAAGATCCAGAATCAGGGATCCCCATATTTTGCATATCTGGTTGAACACTTTTTGATTCAGAGACCATTCCCCCCTCCCTGAGGGTCTTCTGCTCAGATAATATGCTGTTCTGATCTCCTTTCAGGTGGACCGCTGAGATGGAAAGAAAATGATCTTCTGCTAACCTGCAGATTCGGCTGCTATGGAGGCCAGGCCAATGCTCTGCTCTTTGTTCCATCCTGCTTGTTGATGTATGCCACGAACGTGGTATTGTCTGACAGGATCTTTACATCTAGATTTCGGATTTTTGGATGAAATCCCCTCAGAGTATTCAGGACTGCCCTCAGTTCTTTTACGCTTGAGGAAGATCTGGTCAAGGCTAGGCTCCAAGAGCCTTGTATCACCGCTTGACTGCAGTGTGCTCGCCATACCGAGCCACTCGCTGTCACGGACGTTCCCACGACAGGTGGCAGGAGATCAGTGAGACTGGCATCACGTGGTTTGATTTGACATGTTTTCTGTTTGGATTAAATTACGTCTGTGTTGTTTCTGGTGCTTGCCACACCTTCTTTCCCCAGGTGTGACTATTATAGTCATTTAACCTTCTCTATTTATTGTTGCTTCTCCCACTATGCTATGCAGTTTATAGCTTCTGTTGGAGTTATGGATAGCTGGTGTGTGGATCTCGGCTGAGTTCCTGGTGCTGCCATAGCCACTTGAAGTTAAGAGTTTTCTTTCCCTTTTGTATTTTGTTTGGATTATTTTGTGTGTTGCATTTCCCTGTCATTTGTATTAAGGCCTGAGGTAAACTCCTGTTCGTCCTTCCTTTTGGAGGAACAGGTAGTGAAGGGTTAAAAAGAATTAGCTGTATAATCTGTATGAAGGACAGGAGGTTGGGTGACATCATATTGAAGGGTGACTATATATACATATACCTCCTGTCTGTATAAGGAACTGCTACTAGTCAGCATTATTGTAATGAGAGCTGCAGCTATTCTTGTATGTATGCATGAATGTATATAAGGCCCTGTATGACAAGAAATAAAAAGAACTGTTACTGACATCATACTGCATTTGTCACTGACAAGTTCTCCAGACGTCTGTCTTCGGGGACAAAGGAAGGAATCAAGGTGCATTGAGAAGGAAAATACACTTTCAGTTGGGAGCTCGTCCGCGGAGTAGAAAATACAGGAATTCGGTAAGTAACGGAAAATTCCTAACGACTGGGGACATTCCGATGCTTTCCGTACAATTTTCTGTTGCTTCTATTTTGAATCCGCTTTAGACACTCTGAAAGAATTGGAAACTATTTTTAGGCAAGATAGAATGAAAAAATAAAAATAAAATGGTGTCTGTCTTTAGGGAAGATAGACTGTAAATAGACTCCTGGCCAGGTCACACAGATAAATTCTTTGGCGAAGTATTTAATAGATATATCTTTTAGGGAAGGATTTACCAGAGGAATTCTTTTGGGAAGAATTCATATAGAGTCTGCACCTTGATTTCTCTGGTCACCCACTGTCTATTGCTTCTTTTCTGTCGCTTTCTTATGCTTTGTTATGTTATAATGTTATGAAGCATTAAGTACTTTTTATGCTGAAGGTTAGCAGCAATTGATACTGTGATGCATGTACTAACTTTATTGTGTGTGTCCTGGATGACCTTCTAACCCAGCAACTGGTGAACGCAAGTAACTATTTTAGGGAATTATACTAACAGACAGTTGAGCAGGTGGTTATGTATAGACATAAGTCCCTCACGGTTCAGTACAGCCAGTCCTGGGGAAAGTTTTGCTCTGCCTCCATCTCAATTAAATTTTAAGAAATGGGTGCAAAGCAAGGAAAGGTCTCTCCACCCCCTCCGAATGTAGGAGAAACGTGTAAGGATTATGTAGCCCTGGTCTGTGGGACTGATTATTATTTAGTTACTCCCTGGGTGGATAATATGCCAGGATGGACAGAGGGGATGAAGAGTATAAATTTGCTCCCTCGGGAAGGGGCATATGGCTATGGTAAAAAGTGTCACGTTTGGGTGACACCGAAGCTTACCCATATTATGGTCTAGACCCCCAGTGGGACATGCAGTATATGCAGTCAAGAGGGGAAAATTGCCTTACTTATGCACCATACTGGTATGATTGCCCAAATAAAAAGGTTCACAAGCAGAAGGCAGGGAACCAGGAGGGATATATATAAAATGAAACATGAGTTAGAAAAATTATTGACAAGGGGTTCACTCCAGAAGCCCCCGCCTACCTATTTAGGAAATATCCCATAGATATCTCATTCCCTTCCAAAAGATGACTTAGATTAAAAAGTACTTTGAGGCCCAGGCATTATTTCATTGGCTCAAAAGGGAAGAAGATAGGAGGAGAAGAGCTGACACTCTAGAGTCCTTTCACAGTACACACTTCTTCTTCAAAGCATCTGTTGGGTGATAGTTCAGACGCTGCCCACAGCACAGCACCCTGCCCCCCTCCTTCCCCTTATGTCGTTGCATACACAGGGCTTCGAGTGACAGCAGTAGAGGGAAGGGGGGGGTGGCTCCTGAGCTGAGAAGCAATTTGTGATTGACCAGTTGTTGTCCTGGAGATACGAGAACATGTAGAATACAATTCACACATTTCTAACACTAGAGATGTAATATCTCCCATGCTCTTTAGATCACAAATAATAATAATGTTTTCCCAAACCTGAACATATACCTCATCATGATGTGGACAGTGACCTTGAGGAACAGTTCACTTTTATGACTATAGGGGTCACCTTGTTAAAGGAACCTATTGAAGTAGATAATATTAATGAGATTGTTATTATAACCATAGCCCCTGTGGTTCCAGGCGTACCATCTCTGCTATCGGCTATTCCTGCCCATGCAGAGTTTTTCTCAGTTATTAATTTATAGAATGCATTTTTTTCTGTTCCAGTGGACAAGGAGACACGGCCACTTTTTGCCTTCACATTGAAGTTTTGCCAGTATATTTGGTGTAAAATGCCTCAGGGTTATGTAGACTCCCCAGTAGTCTACTCCATTGTCCTCCAAATTACACTGTGCCCTTGGACTGCCCTTCATGGTTCTGTCCTTCTACAATATGTGGACGATCTCCTCATATGTAGTTCTACTCGGGAGGCCTGCCAGGCAGACTGTGTTAGTTTACTACTGTGGTTATGAGAAAACGGTCACAAAGTTTCTAGGAAAAAATTACAATGGTGTATGGAAAGTGTTGAGTATTTGGGCTTTGTTCTCAGTAAAGGTGAGAGGAAAATCAGCCATGACAGAATTACCTCCGTTCTGGGTCTGCCCCGCCCACAAACCAAGAAAGACATGTTGTCCTTTCTTGGCATGATTGGTTACTGCCGCCAATGGATTGCTGATTGTTCCTACTATGATAATATTCTAAGACAAGCCACTAATACTGAGATGCCTGACTCCATTAAATGGTCTGATGACATGTTACAAGCTTTTAGTCATTTGAAATGTGCAATGGTTGCAAGTCCTGGTTTGGGCCTACCCGACTATGGCGTGATGTTTCACTTATTTGCCAGGGACAATTGTAAAACCATGGCGGAATCCTGGCGCAGGATCATGGAGGTAACTTCCGCCCTGTTGCTTTTTTCTTAAAAGTGGTTCCCGTACAGGTTCAGGGCATGCCTGCGTGTCTCCGGAGTTTGGCAGCCTGTGCTATGGTTGCTGAGATGGCCACGCCTATCACCCTACGTCATCCCACTACTCTGCATACCTCACACAATGTTCAGGCCCTATTGAGGAACATACATACGCAACATATGTCAGCACAAAGACTGAGGGGATATGAAGTTTTGTTGCCATCTAATCCTCAACTTCATATCAAATACTCAGCCCCCACATTCGGTCCAATGGCTATACTGAAGGCCATACTTGGTTACAAGGGAGAGCAGGATGCTTTGCCTCCTCCCCATGCATGTACTGAACTTATACATGAACATACCTCACCTAGGCCTGACTTACAGTCCACACCCATTGAAGGGGCACCTGATATTTTTGTGGATGGATCCTGTTCTCGCCCTAATGACAACAGTTATCATGAAGGATACGCTGTGGTTCAGCTCCCTGATGTTATACTGGAATCGAATCCTATACCTTTTCAGCCGGCCCAAGCTGCTGAACGGATTGCCCTCACTAGAGCTTTTTGTCTTTTTGAGGGGAATGATGTAAATGTATACACCGATTCCAAGTATGCCTTTGGGGTTGTACACGATCATGGGGTGATCTGGCAGAGGAGAGGCTTCATAGCTGCAGATGGGAGACAAATTTCACATTCCACCCTAGTACACGATCTCCTGGCCGCCATCCAATTACCGAGCAAAGTTGCTATTATCCATTGTAAGGCACATACTGGATTCCAAAAACACATAGCTAAAGGGAATGCCCTGGCTGATCAGGCAGCAAAGGAGGCTGCTATTAGAACGGCAACAACAGTTCAAATGCCTTCCCTAGTTCCAGACATTACCCTTACTGACAATCTATTGCTCAACCTCCAGGATTTGGCTACCAGTAGCGACAAAATGGAATGGCAGTCGGTAGGTGCAGTACAAGACCCTAATACGGGTCTTCTCCGCAAAGAGGGGAAGCCATGTATCCCAGTTGCAAGCACCCCGATTTTAATTGCACAGTATCATGGTCTTGGCCATAGGGGAGCACAGGCAACCACTGACCTCATTTGGAGATTTTTTTTATACCGGGTCTTAGATCAAAGGTACAATCTTATGTTTCACAGTGTATTATATGTCTCAGGAATTAGGATGCAGCCTAATAAGAATACTGGTTACTCACCATTTGAGGTCCTAATAGGAAGACCCTTTTCCACCCCTTGGGGTCCAAAGGCCCCTGTGATAGAAAAAGGGGATCTAGAAGTAGTACAGGCAGAATATGTGAGGAAACTTGTAGAAACTTTAGATCAAATTGAATAAGATATTGCTCGTGCCTCTCCTTTCTCTCCACAGGAACCTACGCATCCTTTCCAACCAGGAGACGTGGTGATAATCCAGCGCCTGGCAAAAGGACGAAAAACAGACTGAGTTCCCGTTTAGACCACCCACCCGAGTGGTAGCAGTCACCAGAACAGCGATTCTCACAGAAGAGGCTCCAACCTGGATTCACGCTAGCAGAGTGAAAAGGGTCCCTGAGGCTTCTTCTCCAGTGACAGACAAAGATAAAGAGGGCGAAGCAGGTGTGAATTCCCTGAACAAAGAGGGGAGCTCAGAAGAAGTTTCCCTGAAAAGTGCCTTGCCACAGGCTGAAGATGATGACCCCACAATATTCTGGGAGATTTGTTTGTCTGCTGATAATTATTAATCTTTGCGTTTTCTTGCCAGTCTGGCTTATTACTACATGTATTTATCACCCAGAGGAGATGAGTTTCTTCTGCGGTGTACCAAATAATCGGCCAGTATATAAAAGAGCTCAGGAGCAAGATTCCTTTGCTCCCGTCCCCTTTTATTCTGAACAGAATAGTATAGTCAGGATGGCAAATGCCCTAAATGTTAGTTCATTGTGCCTTAAAGACTTACAGAGTCCACGGGATCTTATACAAACATGTGTTATTGCTGTGCCTACACCCGATGAATCCCTCCTTGAAGTCTGGTCGAAGGCTAACAATACACAATCTTTTATTCCCTTGTATGACTTCTGTGGGGAGTGTCAGAAATTAGGAAACAACAGGGATAATATTAGAATAACTACTATTAACGTGACTGCAGCAGAAACTTGTTTTACCTTTTCCCAGGATATGACTTTATATTGTGATAATAGAGACATAAAAAGTGGATTACCTAAGAATAGTGTATATGAGTATATTGACGACACTTGTAAAAAGAATAGTAGACTTGCTAGCTCCCTGGATAATTCCATGAGTTGTAATAAGACCATTGTGACTCCCAGTTTTATCTATAATATAATGCTCCCTAAAGGATGTTTTTTGTCTTGTGGTAACAGCACCTACAATTACATTTCTGCTAATGTTATTGGAGGTCCCTGTGCGTTATCGAGGCTGACTTTGGCTCTTCCCAGTCAACCCCCTATCAGGAGAGCTTACAGATCAGTTACCAAGACTTTATCAGAAGACTGTGACTCTACTTTACCCCTTCTCAGCCGTACAGAATATACAAGTTTGGGCACCTCTATATTAAGAGTGCCTGGACTGGCTATATATAATACTCGTACTATAAATTCTATTGCATGTGACTTGGCTAAATCTCTAAATCATACCTCTATCGCCTTATCAGACATGCTTTTAGATATACAAGGTGTAAGAGGAGCAGTGCTAGAAACTAGATTTGCTGTAGATTATCTGTTACTGAAACATAATATAGGATGTCAAGATTTTAAAGGAATGTGTTGCTTTAATTTATCTGATCATTCCAGATCAATCCAGTCCCATATTCAAGCGTTACATGAAATTGCTAATAATATCAGGAAAGATGTTGAGTCATCCTCTTGGTGGGACTGGTTATTGAGCTGGCTGACAGATTTGAGTTGGTTTAGAACATTATTGATCAGTATTATAATTATAATTGCTATTGTTATATGTTGTTGCATCCAATGTATTCCTTCCCTCATACAGATGTTTTATGTAATGTGTCCAAAACCAACAGACCCTGGACAATCATATGCTACTTACCTCTCTATGAGAAAAAAAAAAAAGATAAAAAAGTTAAGTCATATTCATGACTTAAGAGGGGATTGAAGGGTTAAAAATAATTAGCTGTATAATCTGTATGAAGGACAGGAGGTTGGGTGACATCATATTGAAGGGTGACTATATATACATTTACCTCCTGTCTGTATAAGGAACTGCTACTAGTCAGCATTATTGTAATGAGAGCTGCAGCTATTCTGGCCCTGTATGACAAGAAATAAATAGAACTGTTACTGACATCATACTGCATTTGTCACTGACAAGTTCTCCAGACGTCTGTCTTCGGGGACAAAGGAAGGAATCAAGGTGCATTGAGAAGGAAAATACACTTTCAAGTAGTCTCAGTCCTGACATTAGTACCAGTGTTCTAAAGGGTGAGTTAGGACACTAGGTATTCCTGTGTATGAGCTCACCTACCGCTGGGGTCTGTTCATACTGGAAGTTAGTCAGGACTTTCATTAGGGCTTTACTAGGAGGTGTCCATCTCCTTTTCCTAGTTTCCAGGCTTTATTCCCTCACCTCTTTCCCTCCTATGTTCGGTGTGGCATTTCCCTCGCACACTCAAATGCAACACTCGCATCCGAGTGACTACCGGGTTTTGTTGTCACCAAGGAACCCCCTGGTTTAGATTCTTTTGGATCAGCCACAAGTAAAGGGAGTGCTTTACACTCAGGGACTGATACTTTTTTGTCCAGGGATGGCTGATTTCTGTCCCATGAAGAAAGGACTGGAGCACCCTGACATGGACCTACACCCATCTTACAGATGGAATGGTTGCAGTTAAAATGCCCAATACTGTCATAATGTCTCTGAGAATGTAACAGCGGCTGCTGTGTGCCGCTGCTTACCGCCACGGTCCCAGGCACCGTGTTCAGCTGTGATCTGTGGCCAGTGCTTCCCATTCACCACTGTAGTCCTGGTCTCTGTCTGTGTAGGTACTGTGGTTCTGATATCCACTCCACAGTTTCCTCTCATCCCTGGCAACAGCATGATTGCTGCTTCTTTCTTGCAGCACTTCCTTAAGGGCAGGCGCGCATCACTTCCTGGGCTTTATGGGGTAGGTCATGTGAACTCGCTGACCAATCCTAGCCCTCCAGCTCATATATAAGTGGCCCAGCCCCTTCCTAGATGCCTCAATGTCAAGGTCCTTGTGTCCTGCTAAGGTTCCTGATAACTATTTCTGTTCCTGACTCATACCTGTGTTCCTGGATTCTGATATCCCTGCCTCCTGTTGCCGACCCGGAATGCCTGACCTGTACCTATGACGCCTGCCCTAACCTTTTGTTTGTCTGACTACGGCTCTGTCTCATCCGTTGGTCCTGCGCTGTTGCTCCTGGTAACGACTTCGCCTGGACCAGCTGCCTTGTGTGCCTATCTTCCTCAAGAGGTAGCGACCTGGTGTTCCCCTCGGGAAAGTATATCCCCACCATCAGGGGTACTGTGAAGAATCGAGGGGTTCACCTAGACAACGCCCTTATGGGAGGTAGGACATGTGGCACAGTGGGTTCACACCAGCTGGTTCGTGACAGAGAACGATTTTGATTATAGAAACCATTTAATTTTCTCTACTAAGACAGTTTTTTTCTCTTGAGGAAGAAGGGAGGCCATCACGTGGGAATCCAGCTGTATCCACCCAAAAAAATTTCCTCTTGCAAGGATGGAGATTTTTCTGTATTTATCATCCAACCTAAAGAGGTCAAAGCTTCTTTCACTATTGTGATCTGGTTCAGAAGAATCTGTTCTGTTTTAGCCACAAGAAGAAAGTCATTGAGATATGGAATTGGCTTGAAATTTCTGCTATAATTTTCATAAATATCCTCAGAGCTGAAGAAAGGCCGAAGGGGAGAGCTTGAAACTGTAACTGTTGGAGTCGACCTTGAATATAGACAGCTAACCTTTGAAATCTCTGGTGATCTACAGGGATGGAGGGACGTGATAGTAGGCGTCCACCAGATCTAATGTTACCATTAAGCAGTCTTTTGTTAAGAGATTTATTGTCGATTTTATCTTTTCCATCTTAAATTTTTTGTAGCTCACAAACTTGTTCAGGCCTTTTAAGTTTATTATAGCCCTGTGGGTTCCGTTAGTTTTTTTTTTACAAGAAAATCGGAGAGTCGAATCCTTCCTTCTCTTCATCGGACGGTACTGGAATCAACTGATTCTTTTGTTAAAGGAGAATAATTTGGGATTCCAAGAGAAGTTGTCTTTCTGGATTTAAGGTTTTGTTTACCAGGAACCTTTCTGGAGGGTAGGAGTCATATTCTATCCTGTAACCTGTACTGATTAGGGATAGAATCCAAGGGGAGGAAGATATGTATCTCTTCCCAGGCAGAGGCTAAATTCTTCAGTCTTCCTCCCAGTGCACTGCTGGCGTCATTTGTTAGACTGTTTGGCAGATTTATCCTGGTTGAACAGGAAACCCTTTCCTCTGCCTCTGGATGTCTGCCAGCGGGAAGTAGTTTCTTTCCTCCCTTGGTCTTGCCTGCCCCTCCTTTGCGTACAAAAGGATTGACGCTGGAAAAACAATATTGATTCCATGGGAAACCCTTTTTTTTCCTGTCAGAGGCTTTCTCCAAAATATCATCTTCTTAATTGTGTCATGTACTGGAAACACTCTTCTATTTTTCTCCAAGACCTTTCAATAATTGATCCTGGATCGAATGCATTTCTTTAACGTCTTCTATGTTAATGGTAGCACATATGGTTTTTAATAAGGCTTCAGTTTCATCCACTGAACACAACGGCCTTCCAGAATCATCTTCAGACGAGGATCTGAATCATCAGATAATTCCCCTTCATCCAGCTCTAAGTCCTTCCATAGGATACTGAGGATCCAATTTAGAGGTGGAAGGTCTCTGGGGTAGATCAGATAACTTGGTATCTATAAAATATTTTCCATAATAGAAGGGCTTTCTTCTGAAACTACCTTCTCCATGCATCTGACACATATTTGCTTTTTGTATGAGGAAGACAGCAGCTTCTTGCATAAAGCAAATTTTTTGCTTTTTAGCGATGGTTCTGCAGATTTCACAGAGGTCTTTCCCTAAAACATAGAGGGAATCTTGATGAAAATAGACTCTAAGGCCCCTTTCACATGAGCGTGACTGATTAGGTCCGGATGCGTTCAGGGTGCGTTCAGTGAAACGTGCACCATTTTGCAAGCAAGTTCAGTCAGTTTTGTCTGCGCGAGTGCAATGTGTTTTGATGAGTTTTTCACATGCATGATAAAAAACTGAAGCTTTACAAACAACATCTCTTAGCAACCATCAGTGAAAAACGCATAGCACCCGCACTTGCTTTTGGATGCAATGCATTTTTCCCCTATTCACTTCAATGGGGCCAGGGCTGCGTGAAAAATGCAGAATATAGAACATGCTGCGATTTTCACGCGACGCAGAAGTGATGCGTGAAAAACAACGCTCATGTACATAGACCCATTGAAATGAATTGGTCCGGATTCAGTGCGGGTGCAATGCGTTCACGTCACGCATTAGACCCGCGCGGAAAACTTGCTTGTGTGAAAGGGGCCTAACTCTGAGTAAGAACCACCACCAAATACAAAAAGGAAAAAAATTGCATTGAAAAAATTTCTCCTCATGCATTGCCACCATCACCCAGTGCATTAGCCAAACAAATGAGGAAACAGTTTAGTTTTCCCGGGCTGAGGGCCCTAGGAGCTTTATGTCACTATGATTCTGTGGAAAAAAGGCCATGCAGAGACACATAGCATTATAAATCATGATAATGCCGTGCGCTCCTGCAAGTCCAGAGCGGAGGATCACACTGACACACAGAGCGTGATTCCCGCAATAGACTAGCTCGTGTGAAACAGCCCTTAAAAAGGTTCAAGTTTCTAAAACTGACCATAAGATGCCTCCTACGCCACCCCCCAGGTTTAGACAAAAGGAAATTTTTACTAATTAAAACTTCACTGTCACTAACTTTAATAGACTAGGGTCATACAAAGTACTAGTTAATCGTTTACATTCAACCCTTTCTAATCCTAAAGTGTCATCTTTTGACCACTGAAACAGCAATGGTGCATGTGGTCACATGATAGGAGTATCAACAACATAATCATCACAAGCTACAGAGTACAGTACACACTGTGTAGTCCTTTCTGCTCTTCTTGGTCCTTGTGACACACATACTTCATGTTAATGGCAAATATGAATCAATATATTTTATCTTTATTTTTAAAATTTGCTATTCTCTAAATTTGACTTTAGTGATACCTCATACAATAGTTATTAATTAACAGTAATCGCATGTATGAATTTATGTTAGCATCATTTTATGAATGTCATATTTTTAGGATGGTTAAAAGGCTTAGAACTTTAGAAGAAAATTTTCAAAAAAAAGTTTCAAAACCAACTTCCAAGTTATGAAGGGGCTTACATAACAGAAACCACCCATAAATTACCACATTTTAGAAACTAAAACAATCAAATTATAAAAAATAGATTTTACAAACTTTAGGTGTTCCACAAGAATTAAGTAAAGATGGTGGTAAAATGTCAATTTTTTTTAAGGGTTAACAGCAAAACAAACCATTATTTATTACTGTGCTTCTGCAATTCACAGAAACACCCCATATGTGGAAAATTGCAAGTTTTCTCATAGATATGGAATTTTAGTGCCCACTATGTAGTCACCAGCTGGTGCCATCTGAGATGCACACCACACTACTTGAACTGATCTAGAAAGGCCATACATGTGGAAGAAGCTGCTTTATGGGCTCAAGGCTGGGACCAGAAGGAACAGGGCTTCATTTGGCTTTTAATGCACAGATTTTTTGCAGAGCCCTTTAGTTTACTGTACAGTAGAAAATCCCTAATTTTGAAAACCACAACCCCAAGTTATTTATAAAGAGGTGGAGTGAGTATTTAGTCACCAGAAGTAATTAGCAGAATTTAATGAGCTGGGGACTGTGCAAAATTAAAATGCCAAGTTTTCCACAGAAACAGCATTATATGGCTCATTGTTTGCAGGATGAGATGATATTTTCATTAGTATTGGCATTATGATTTTAGAGAAGCAAGGTAGCCAAACAATATATTTTTGCCATAGTTTTTTATTTATTTACACAATAAAAACTTTTTTTTTTCTAGCAATGGTTTTGTGCGAGGGCTCGTTTTTGTGGGATGAAGTGACTTTTTCATTAGTACCCTTATGAGGTACATAGTATAGAGCCAGTGGTTATGGACACTGGCAGTACCTAATGTCTTTTTTTTTTCATTTGTAAATGTCTTAGGGCTCACGCACACAAACGTATTTTCTTTCCGTGTCCGTTCCTTTTTGTTTTTTATTTGCGGAACTATTCATTTCAATGGGTCCGCAAAAAAAAAGTTACTCTGTGTACAGTCGTGGCCAAAAGTTTTGAGAATGACAAAAATATTAGTTTTCACAAAGTTTGCTGCTAAACTGCTTTTAGATCTTTGTTTCAGTTGTTTCTGTGATGTAGTGAAATATAATTACACGCACTTCATACGTTTCAAAGGCTTTTATCGACAATTACATGACATTTATGCAAAGAGTCAGTATTTGCAGTGTTGGCCCTTCTTTTTCAGGACCTCTGCAGTTCGACTGGGCATGCTCTCAATCAACTTCTGGGCCAATTCCTGACTGATAGCAACCCATTCTTTCATAATCACTTCTTGGAGTTTGTCAGAATTAGTGGGTTTTTGTTTGTCCACCCGCCTCTTGAGGATTGACCACAAGTTCTCAATGGGATTAAGATCTGGGGAGTTTCCAGGCCATGGACCCAAAATGTCAACGTTTTGGTCCCCGAGCCACTTAGTTATCACTTTTGCCTTATGGCACGGTGCTCCATCGTGCTGGAAAATGCATTGTTCTTCACCAAACTGTTGTTGGATTGTTGGAAGAAGTTGCTGTTGGAGGGTGTTTTGGTACCATTCTTTATTCATGGCTGTGTTTTTGGGCAAAATTGTGAGTGAGCCCACTCCCTTGGATGAGAAGCAACCCCACACATGAATGGTCTCAGGATGCTTTACTGTTGGCATGACACAGGACTGATGGTAGCGCTCACCTTTTCTTCTCTGGACAAGCCTTTTTCCAGATGCCCCAAACAATCGGAAAGGGGCTTCATCGGAGAATATGACTTTGCCCCAGTCCTCAGCCGTCCATTCACCATACTTTCTGCAGAAAATCAATCTGTCCCTGATCTTTTTTTTGGAGAGAAGTGGCTTCTTTGTTGCCCTTCTTGACACCAGGCCATCTTCCAAAAGTCTTCGCCTCACTGTGTGTGCAGATACGCTCACACCTGCCTGCTGCCATTCCTGAGCAAGCTCTGCACTGGTGAAACTCCGATCCCGCAGCTGAATCCTCTTTAGGAGACAATCCTGGCGCTTGCTGGACTTTCTTGGACGCCCTTAAGCCTTCTTAACAAGAATTGAACCTCTTTCCTTGAAGTTCTTGATGATCCTATAAATTGGTGATTGAGGTGCAATCTTAGTAGCCACAATATCCTTGCCTGTGAAGCCATTTTTATGCAACGCAATGATGTCTGCACACCTTTTCTTTGCAGGTCACCATGGTTAACAATGGAAGAACAATGATTTCAAGCATCACCCTCCTTTTAACATGTCAAGTCTGCCATTTTAACCCAATCAGCCTGACATAATGATCTCCAGCCTTGTGCTCGTCAACATTCTCACCTGAGTTAACAAGACGATTACTGAAATGATCTCAGCAGGTCCTTTAACGACAGCAATGAAATGCAGTGGAAAGTTTTTTTGGGGATTAAGTTAATTTTCATGGCAAAGAAGGACTATGCAATTCATCTGATCACTCTTCATAACATTCTGGAGTATATGCAAATTGATATTATAAAAACTTAAGCAGCAACTTTTACAATTTCCAATATTTATGTAATTCTCAAAACTTTTGGCCACGACTGTACATTCCATTTCCATATGTCCGTTCCACAAAAGTAGTATAGTGGGACATGTCTCGTCAAACTCAAAGTGACAGGTTGCCCGCCCCTTTTTCACACCAAAACCCCACCCAGATATGCCCTAACCACACCCAGATCCGCCTATTTCTCTCCGCTCGCCCGTCCCAAACCACACCTAAATGCCGCCCACTTTGATAGGATTTTCATATCATTTTATATGGCTTAATATAAATTTTATAACAAATGATAAGCTTTTCATATAAATTTATAAGTCCTTATCAAATGATAAGCTTTTATTAACAATTTATATCCCATTTATAACATTTTGATACGGTTTTATACCACTTTTATATAATTTTGTGATTTGATATCACTTTGATATCATTTTGATATAACTTATATATTGGCATGCCCGGGCATGTCCAAAAGACGTATACTACACGGCCGGGGGTCTTTTAATTATAATAGCAATGATAAAAAATCAAGGATGCCAACATTTTTATCATTTTAAAAAGTTTTATTAATTTCATTATAATGCTATACCATGTAAATTAAAGGGGCTCTTATAACTGCAGCCTTTCATATACAGCTTACAGTGTATGTAGGTCTATGAAAAGTAAGTTTAATTTACCTCCATTGTGAGTGCAGTTCTTATACATGAGTGCAATTTAACTCCCACCACACTGGACAACTGAGTCAACACACTGAATTTGAATTAAAAACCTGAAATGCCACATTCCTGCTATACTACTTGGTAGTTCATTTTAACTCAAGAAGTGCTTCTGTCATGAGTACATCCTGTCAACTATACAACCATTTCTCATGCACTGTACATCCTGCAGGAAGCATAACGACACCTTCATACAGACACCTCTTGTCGCTCCTGAAAACACCTCAATACATTTTCCCACAGGACCACAAGCGTACATTAGATTGAAACTTGAAGTGGGTTATGATCATAGCACAGGATGACAGCTGTTACCTGAAACTCATGGTCCATACATTCTAACATCAAACTTTTCATTTCCTACAAGACCCCACACATGAGTTTCAGGTTGCAGCTGTGACAACCTGAGATGTGTTAATCAATAATCGGGATCTGTCTATAGCAGAGTTAACACAAAACTATTGGTATCGCCGCAACAGCTGCGGCAAACACTACGCAGTGTCTATCTATATTTTTATAGCATCTATTTTCAGGAAACAAAATAATTGTGATTGGCTGTATCAGCACCACCACCTATTGCAGATGCTAATAGTAAGAAAACCCAAGCAGGATCTGTATATATACATGTGGGCAGATCACCACAGGGCATAATCATTTGACCTTGAGGCTCTGCAAGAAAACTTATTTCAAGGTAAGAGTATCGCCATATTATCCTTCTTTTTTAAAAATTTTAACATGCCTGTTTTAAATTCTCTATTGATGCAATATAACATGCAACATTTGACTAATTTCTCTGCGATTATTAGGCCGGGTCGTGTCATGCATTTATCTATGTATCCATCTATCCTATCTATAGAACTTTCCATCTATTGTATCTATCTATCTATCTATTCTAGACTGAAGAAAATCCACGGCAGATCCAAGGCGTAAAAATCAATGTAAAGGCTTTATTTACCAGACACGCAACGTTTCGATCCGCTTCCTGGGATGTCTCTCAAGCAGTGACAAAATGTGAAGGTCCACTGTGCATATTTATACAGCTTCATATAATCAATCAGTGATTATCATAATTAGGCCCCATTCACACGTCCGCAATTCTGTTTCGCATTTTGCGGAACGGAATTGCGGACCCATTCATTTCTATGGGAACAGACTTTGTCCCACTCGGATCCGGAATTGCGGATCTGCACTTCCGGGTCCGCACTTCCGTTCAGCAAAAATATAGAACATGTCCTATTCTTGTCCGCAATTGCGGACAAGAAAAGGCATTTTCTATATAGTTCTGGCAATGTGCGGATCCGCAAAATGCGGAAAGCACATTGCCGGTGTCCATGTTTTGCGGATCCGCATAACACATACGGACTTCTGAATGGAGCCTTAATCCAATAAAAAAATCAAACATCTCAAAATCTCACAAATAACATCATATATCCACATTACAGAGTCGACATAATAGTATCATAAAGCAAGTGAACCCAGTGCAGTGATTTGGATGCCGTTTCCAAGCAAATAACAATCATATATTCATAAATCGTCGACATAATACATCTAATACATCTGTGCAAACATCATCGGTAAATACCTTAGTGCAGGTGTATCATAAAAACAATCATGGGAAGGAAGGTCCTGGAGAAAGCGGGGGATGTGGTACACATGGATGTCGGCGTGTAGGTTTCCTTATTGTGCATGTCAAAAGACCTTTTGAAACTTCATGTGTCCAATCACGTGATCGAGGTTCTAGTATCAGATGGCTTCATTGTTAATCTCGCGAGAGTACACACAGTGGAATGTGTTGCGTTCCACCAAGGTATGAACCGCAAGTGTCGCTATAGCGACCCAAAGACCAATCACATGCGATCCACATAGTGTCTATAAGTCGCACACTCAGGCTCAAATAGCGCTCAATGCATATGGCGTACTAATTCCTGTGGATAAACATAACTGGTGCACTCGGAGAAACACAAGGGGTCGAAATAGTAAAGGTGATATCACATATCCTCTGTAACTAATAACACGACATAGCGGAAGTACCGCATATAACAAATCGCAATGTTTGTTAAGAGACTGCATCAAATGAAAGCAATCCATGTTACTCCAAACAATGTAATGGATCCTTGCTGTATCAGCCAAACAACATATAAATAAATGAGTAAAAAATATTGAGTAAAAAATATGCTAAATATCTCTCAAGACATTCTGTCCCCCAGTCTTATGAAGACTCCAAAGGACTGTATGTCCTGTGCAGGTAACGGCATCCGGCATCACGTCAGAACTCCCCCACTGTCAATGGACAGCCATTCCTGGATGTCCAACCAGACAAAGTGGAGTAACATCTTCCAGAAAACGGGGGCAGTGTCACTGTATCCCATATAGCCTTATTCCGGACATGTATCACCACTAGTCGATCACCAGTATATCACCGAGGATGTGCAACCAAAACCAAATGGCTTAATTGAAATAGTGTAAATACCCACAGGACATTGGGCGCTAATTGAGAACCTGGGTTGCGGACTCATGCAATTAATCACATCCAGTAGGTGTCTAAAACATATCTAGTTGGTGCCCCTAAAGAAAAATATTCATAATGAAACAAGCTGATCAAATTCATTAGGGCACTCGAATATATTGTCTTTCACTCCACATAACCAGTTTGATCGCGTTGGAGAGACAAAATTGACCACCCAGATGCACCACCTTCCACCGCTTCCTCTTTACAATGTAACCATCTTCCCCCCATTATCTGAAAGACAAATGTTAAAATCACTGATTGATTATATGAAGCTGTATAAATATGCACATTGCACCTTCACATTTTGTCACTGCTTGAGAAAGATCGCAGGAAGCGGATCGAAACGTTGCGTGATTGGTGAATAAAGTCTTTACATTGATTTTTACGCCTTGGATGTGCCATGGATTTTCTTCAATCTATTTGTTTGGAGGGGGATCGCCTCCTCAGCCGCTGGCACTCCGCCTATACTTCAGAGATTGCTGTGCTGCCCAACGATTTGTTTTTTCTATAATTGTATCGGTGGAGCTTAAGCACGCCTTATACAACACGATGACTACAGGTAATTTTTGTCTTACTAGAGATTAGTCTACACCAGGCGTTTTTTCATATTCCCAGGAGGAGGCTGAGAGAATCCTAATGCTTTTAAAGCAGATGCAGATTTTTTGTCTACCCCTAACATCATGGACATTAAGAGGAACTTTGAACGTATTACCAAGAAACTTGTGGGTCTGCAACTACATCTCACTACGCTTAGTGAGTATTATAGGATTAATAGAATACCCAGGGGATTGAGAACTCACTCACAACCCACCTTGTATATGCATGACAATGAATTCAGGTCGAAATATGAAGCTATTGCTAATAAGTTTTCTTTGGACTTAATTTTGTTGAATATGGAATTTCTACAAAAAGATTTGATGGATACTATAGAAAAGAGGGACGCATTACAAGCTACGCTCATCTCTTTATTACCAGCTGATGAATACCAAAATTATATGTCAAAATTTAAACCTTTTGTTGACAAATTAAGGAACAAGATATAAAGCGGAGCACGTGGCAGGGAGATGCGATGGATTACAATACGGGGAATGTGTACAACTGGATAGAGAGTCACCAGCTTCAACTGCGCAATCTGAGTCTGGGAAAGAAAAATTTTGCCAAAGAAGCGACTCAGATACAACAACAGAAAAATGCCCCTTCAGGGCCTTTTTTAGAGAATCTGTCCAACCAAATAGGAAGAAACCAACTTGCCGTGGAGGAAGAAGGCGGCACAGACACCAACACAAAAACCAGGAGCAAGAAACCACCAATGAGTAAAAGGAACGGACAGACTTAAATATTGTGGTAAATATCTCTTGTGTTATCTGATATACAAATGAAGGTTTTAGCCAAGGGATTGAGTTTTTATCCTAACACCTGCACTGATTGGTTACAATTAGAAGCGGATTTATACCAATTTTTCCGCAAGCTTAAGCTCAAAACCTGGTTTGCCACACATACGTCACAACAGAAAGAATGCATCACTACTGTACTGAGATTAACCTGTTCAGGACACAGGGCGTACAGGTACGCCCTTATGTCCTGGTACTTAAGAACACCTGTACGCCCTGTGTATTTCCGATCACCGCCACGCGGCGGGCGGTGATCGGAAGCCGATGCCTGCTCAAATCATTGAGCAGGCACCTCTGCTAAATGCGTGGGGGGGTCCCGTGACCTGCGGTTTGCGGCTTTTTATTGTGCGGGCGGCGGTGGTGCCATCGGGTCCCCGTGGGGCTGTAGGGGGAACCTGATGGCATGGAAGGCAGCGCGATGCCTTCCTGAGGCATCTGCGCTGCCTTCCGGTGACGAGCCTGTGAGATCCAGCAGGCTGGATCTCACAGGCCGGAAGCTGTATGAGTAATACACACAGTATTACTCATACAGCCAAAGCATTCCAATACAGAATATTGGAATGCATTGTAAAGGATCAGACCCCCAAAAGTTCAAGTCCCAAAATGGGACAAAAAATAAAGTGAAAAAAAAAGTTGAAAAAATAAAGTTTTCCCCCAAAAAAATTAAAAGTTTCAAGTAAAAATAAACAAAAACGTCATTTTCCCCAAATAAAGTAAAAAGAAAATTGGTAAAAAAAAAAAAGACATTAGGTATCGCCACGTGCGTATCGACCGACTCAATAAACATATCACATGACTAAACTTCTCAGATGAACACCGTAAAAAAAAATATATATATATATAAAAACTGTGCTAAATAAACACCTTACATTTTGTCACCTTACATCACAAAAAGTAGAAACACCAAAATAGTACCAATCTAACCGTCACCTCATCCCGCAAAAAATGAGACCCTACCTAAGATAATCACCCAAAAACTGAAAAAACTATGGCTCTCAGAATATGAAGACACTGAAACATGATTTTATTTTTTTTTCAAAAATGATATTGTGTAAAGCTTACATAAATAAAAAAAAAGTATACATATTAGGTATTGCAGCGTCCGTATCGACCGGCTCCATAAAAATATCACATGACCTAACCCCTCAGATGAACACCGTAAAAAAAAAAAAAACTGTGCTAAATAAACAATTTTTTGTCACTTTACATCACAAAAAGTGGAATAGCAAGCTTTCAAAAAGTCATATGCACCCCAAAATAGTGCCAATCAAACAGTCATCTCATCCCGCAAAAATCATACCCCACCCAAGATAATCGCCCAAAAACTGAAAAAACAATGGATCTCAGACTATGGAAACACTAAAACATGATTTTTTTTTGTTTCAAAAATGAAATTGTGTAAAACTTACAGAAATAAAAAAAAGTATACATATTAGGTATCGCCGTGTCCGTAATAAGTTACTCTGTAAAAATATCACATGACCTAACCCCTCAGATAAACACCGTAAAAAAATAAAAATAAAAGCTGTGTAAAAAAAAGCCATTTTTTGTCACCTTACATCACAAAAAGTGTAATAGCAAGCGATCAAAAAGTCATATGCACCCCAAAATAGTGCCAATCAAACCATCATCTCATCACGCAAAAAACTGAGACCCTACCTAAGATAATCGCCCAAAAACTGAAAAAACTATGGCTTAAAACATGATTTTTTTGTTTCAAAAATGAAATCATTGTGTAAAACTTACAGAAATAAAAAAAATTGTATACATATTAGGTATCGCCGGATCCGTGACAACCTGCTCTATAAAAATACCACATGATCTAACCTGTCAGATGAATGTTGTAAATAACAAAAAAAAACTGTGCCAAAACAGCTATTTCTTGTTACCTTGCCTCACAAAAAGTGTAATATAGAGCAACCAAAAATCATATGTACCCTAAACTAGTACCAACAAAACTTCCACCCTACCCCGTAGTTTCTAAAATGGGGTCACTTTTTTGGAGTTTCTACTCTAGGGGTGCATCAGGGGGGCTTCAAATGGGACATGGTGTCAAAAAAAACAGTCTAGCAAAATCTGCCTTCCAAAAACCGTATGGCATTCCTTTCCTTCTGCGCCCTGCCGTGTGCCCTACACCAGTTTTCGACCACATATGGGGTATTTCTGTAAACTACAGAACCAGGGCCATAACTATTGAGTTTTGTTTGGCTGTTAACTCTTGCTTTGAAACTGGAAAAAAAAATATTAAAATGAAAAATCTGCCAAAAAAGTGAAATTTGAAATTGTATATCTATTTTCCATTCATCCTTGTGGAACGCCTAAAGGATTAACGACGTTTGTAAAATCAGTTTTGAATACCTTGAGGGGTGTAGTTTCTAGAATGGGGTCATTTTTGTGTGGTTTCTATTATGTAAGCCTCACAAAGTGACTTCAGACCTGAACTGGTCCTTAAAAAGACGTTGTTGTAACGTCCCCCAAAAATAAAATGTAATTCCCAAAATGATCCTAACAAAGTAGACACATGGGGAATGTAAAGTAATAACTATTTTTGTAGGTATTACTATGTATTATAGAAGTAGAGAAATTGAAACTTGGAAATTAGCAAATTTGCAAATTTTGGGCAATTTTGGTATTTTTTCATAAAAATTATAATTTTTTACGCCATTTTACTACTGTCATGAAGTACAATATGTGACGAAAAAACTATCTCAGAATTTGCAAAAAATGGCCTGGTCCTTAAAGAGGACCTTTCACCTGTCCTGTCATTGTGAACTAAGTATCGTGACATATACAGCGGCGCCCAGGGATCTCACTGCACTTACTATTATCCCTGGGCGCCGCTCCGTTCTCCCGTTATGTCCTCCGGTATCTTCAGTCGCTTGGTTATAGTAGGTGGAAAAAAACCTCCCAGGCTGTGAGCTCTGCGCTGCGATTGGCCAGCGCTACAGCCTAGGAGAAGGAGACGCCCACAGAACAAGGGCAGACACCGCCTACTATAACCAAGCAACTCAAGATACCGGAGAACATAATGGGGGAACATAGCGGCGCCCAGGGATAATAGTAAGTGCAGTGAGATCCCTGGGCGCCGCTGTATATGTCACGATACTTAGTTCACAATGTCAGGATCGGTGAAAGGTCCTCTTTAAGGTGAAATAAGGCTGTGTCCTTAAGGAGTTAAGTGATTTTGATTTGTTCAATAAGAGTAATTTTATTCCACCTGCATCATCACCGGCTATTGAGTTGTTTATAGATGCTGTTATGAGAGAAGTGCATGTTTTAAAATCCATTACTAACAATCGCTTTCGACGCCCCAACATGACCCAAGTGGAGTGGCGTGTGATTGAGGAGTTGGTCCATGACCACAGTCTCACCATCAAGTCTGCTGACAAGGGTGGTGCGATTGTGGTCATGGACACTCAACAATATATAGCAGAAGCACACAGACAATTACAGGATGAGACGGTTTATCAAAAATTACATACTGACCCTAGATGGGAGATAGAAAGGAAGATCCAAAACATGCTCCAAGAAGCAGTGACAGCTGGATTCATTGATACGAAACTTAAGGAGTTCCTTTCAGTCACACATCCCATGACACCTTTGCTTTACTTACTACCAAAGATCCACAAAGATCTAAAAAACCCGGCAGGGAGACCGATCGTCTCAGGGAGGGGATCATTATTATGTAATATTTCCATCTTTTTAGATAAGGTTTTGCGCCAATATGCTGTGTCATCCCAATCCTATATTCAGAACACTTCAGATTTTCTTAACAAACTGACAGACATTACGCTTCCCCCTGATGTAATCTTAGCATCTCTTGATATAACCAGTCTAAATACATCAATTAGACATGACTTTGGGATTGAGGTTGTCAAAAAAGCCTTGACAGGCTCCGCATACTCTGCGGGTTGTCAGGACTTTATTTTACAATTACTTCATACAGTCCTGACATGTAACTATTTTCTTTTTGGGGATTATTTTTATTTTCAGAGGAAGGGGACCGCCATAGGGTCCAATGTGGCCCCTACGTATGCCAACATGGTCTCCTTCCTGGAAGAATCATTCATCTATGTGTCGCCCCACTTCCGACATGTTTTGAGGTGCTGGCGATACATAGATGATGTTTTTTTTAATCTGGACTGGTTCCGAAGATCAACTTTTGGAATTCTTTCAGTTTCTCAATACTATTAATGTGGACATTAAATTTACGTTTGATCATTCGAGAGAACAAATCCACTTTTTGGATACCTTGATAACAGTGACGGATCATTCTGTATCTACTAATTTGTATTCTAAACCAACAGATAGGAACACATTATTGTGCTACAATAGTGCACACCCAAGGGCAATGATTAAATCATTGCCCTTGAGTCAATATTTACGGGCTAAACGCATAGTGAGCAACGATCATGAATTAACAGGTACACTTAACTAAGTTATTTCAGGACAGAGGATTTCCTTTACCTCTATTAGAGGAACATTTGACAACAATACAAGAGCAGTCCCGTATTGAACTTCTTAAAAAGAAAAAAAGTAACAGGCAACAAACTAATAGAATTCCCCTGGTAACTACCTACAAGGAAGACAGTACACAAATTAGACAGATTATCTCAAAACATTGGCCCATTCTGAGGAGCGGACATGGGGAAGATTGAGGAATTCAAACTCCCCCCTCTCATGTCATACAAAAGGGCAAAAAATCTGAAAGACACACTTATACACACTGATATAGGCCCACAAAAGATCTCAGGCCAAACTTTTTTACACAGTCAAAAGTTGGGGTGTTTCCCCTGCTTCAACTGCGTAAATTGTCGCTATATACAAAAAGGAAGTGCCTTCTTACATCCACACCACAAGGAAGAGTTATCTTAAACATTTTTTGACCTGTGAATCTACGTTTGACATGTACGTACTATGGTGCCCATGCAAGATATTATACGTAGGTGAGACCTCTCTGAATTTCAAAACCAGATTTAATCAACATACAGTTGCAAGAAAAAGTATGTGAACCCTTTGGAATGATATGGATTTCTGCACAAATTGGTCATGAAATGTGATCTGATCTTCATCTAAGTCACAACAATAGACAATCACAGTCTGCTTAAACTAATAACACACAAAGAATTAAATGTTACCATGTTTTTATTGAACACACCATGTAAACATTCACAGTGTAGGTGGAAAAAGTATGTGAACCCCTAGACTAATGACATCTCCAAGAGCTAATTGGAGTGAGGTGTCAGCCAACTGGAGTCCAATCAATGAGATGAGATTGGAGGTGTTGGTTACAGCTGCCCTGCCCTATAAAAAAACACACATCAGTTCTGGGTTTGCTTTTCACAAGAAGCATTGCCTGATGTGAATGATGCCTCGCACAAAAGAGCTCTACCTATGATTAAGAATTGTTGACTTGCATAAAGCTGGAAAGGGTTATAAAAGTATCTCCAAAAGCCTTGCTGTTCATCAGTCCACGGTAAGACAAATTGTCTATAAATGGAGAAAGTTCAGCACTGCTGCTACTCTCCCTAGGAGTGGCCGTCCTGTAAAGATGACTGCAAGAGAACAGCGCAGACTGCTCAATGAGGTGAAGAAGAATCCTAGAGTGTCAGCTAAAGACTTACATAAGTCTCTGGCATATGCTAACATCCCTGTTAGTGAATCTACGATACGTAAAACATTAAACAAGAATGTATTTCATGGGAGGATACCACAAAGGAGGCCACTGCTGTCCAAAAAAAAAACACATTGCTGCACGTTTACAGTTTGCACAAGAGCACCTGGATGTTCCACAGCAGTACTGGCAAAATATTCTGTGGACAGATGAAACTAGGGATGTCCCGATACCATTTTTTTAAGACTGAGTACGAGTACCGATACTTTTATTTAAGTACTCACCGATACCAATTACCGATACTAATTTTAACAATAAAATACACACACATGTATTTTCTGACCACTGACCAACCAAAAGGCCCAAAAACAGAACTATAACATTCCAAGGAGACATTATACTGTATGGGGGCCACAAAGAGACGTTATACTGTATGGGGCAGCCACAAGGAGATGTTATACTGTATGGGGGCAGCCACAAGGAGATGTTATACTGTATGGGGGCACCCACAAGGAGACGTTATATACTGTATGGGGGCACCCACAAGGAGACGTTATATACTGTATGGGGGGCACCCACAAGGAGATGTTATACTGTATGGGGGCGGCCACAAAGAGACGTTATACTGTATGGGGCAGCCACAAGGAGATGTTATACTGTATGGGGGCAGCCACAAGGAGATGTTATATACTGTATGGGGGCACCCACAAGGAGACGTTATATACTGTATGGGGGGCACCCACAAGGAGATGTTATACTGTATGGGGGCGGCCACAAAGAGACGTTATACTGTATGGGGCAGCCACAAGGAGATGTTATACTGTATGGGGGCAGCCACAAGGAGAGGTTATACTGTATGGGGGGCAGCCACAAGGAGACGTTATACTGTATGGGGGCAGCCAC
This sequence comes from Bufo bufo, assembly GCF_905171765.1. Classification (NCBI taxonomy): domain Eukaryota; kingdom Metazoa; phylum Chordata; class Amphibia; order Anura; family Bufonidae; genus Bufo; species Bufo bufo. Next base: position 418,110,785 of record NC_053392.1, on the reverse strand, counting down.
AAGGAGATGTTATACTGTATGGGGGCAGCCACAAGGAGATGTTATACTGTATGGGGGCAGCTACAAGGAGACATTATACTGTATGGGGGCAGCCGCAGGGAGACGTTATACTGTATGGGGGCAGCCACAAGGAGATGTTATACTGTATGGGGGCAGCCACAAGGAGATGTTATACTGTATGGGGGCAGCCACAAGGAGATGTTATACTGTATGGGGGCAGCCACAAGGAGACGTTATACTGTATGGGGCAGCCACAAGGAGACGTTATACTGTATGGGGCAGCCACAAGGAGACGTTATACTGTATGGGGGGCAGCCACAAGGAGACGTTATACTGTATGGGGGGCAGCCACAAGGAGACGTTATACTGTATGGGGCAGCCACAAGGAGACGTTATATACTGTATGGGGGGCAGCTACAAGGAGACATTATACTGTATGGGGGCAGCCGCAGGGAGACGTTATACTGTATGGGGGCAGCCACAAGGAGATGTTATACTGTATGGGGGCAGCCACAAGGAGATGTTATACTGTATGGGGGCAGCCACAAGGAGATGTTATACTGTATGGGGGCAGCCACAAGGAGACGTTATACTGTATGGGGGCAGCCACAAGGAGACGTTATACTGTATGGGGCAGCCACAAGGAGACGTTATACTGTATGGGGCAGCCACAAGGAGACGTTATACTGTATGGGGGGCAGCCACAAGGAGACGTTATACTGTATGGGGGGCAGCCACAAGGAGACGTTATACTGTATGGGGCAGCCACAAGGAGATGTTATACTGTATGGGGGGCAGCCACAAGGAGACATTATACTGTATGGGGGCAGCCACAAGGAGACGTTATACTGTATGGGGGCAGCCACAAGGAGACGTTATACTGTATGGGGGCAGCCACTATTATACTGTATGGGGCGGCCACAAGGAGACGTTACACTGTATGGGGCGGCCACAAGGAGACGTTACACTGTATGGGGGCGGCCACAAGGAGACGTTATACTGCATGGGGCGGCCACAAGGAGACGTTATACTGTATGGGGGCGGCCACAAGGAGAGGTTATACTGTATGGGGGCAGCCACAAGGAGACGTTATATTGTATGGGGGCAGCCACAAGGAGACGTTATACTGTATGGGGGCAGCCACAAGGAGACGTTATACTGTATGGGGGCAGCCACAAGGAGACGTTATACTGTATGGGGGCAGCCACTATTATACTGTATGGGGCGGCCACAAGGAGACGTTACACTGTATGGGGCGGCCACAAGGAGACGTTACACTGTATGGGGGCGGCCACAAGGAGACGTTATACTGCATGGGGCGGCCACAAGGAGACGTTATACTGTATGGGGGCAGCCACAAGGAGACGTTATACTGTATGGGGTCAGCCACAAGGAGACGTTATACTGTATGGGGCGGCTACAAGGAGACGTTACACTGTATGTGACGGCCACAAGGAGACGCTACTGTAAGGAGTCAGGAAAACAATTTTTGAAGCCCCCCCTCCTCAGTATAATAGTCTTGTGGCCATCATACAGTAATGTATATTTCTTCTTGCCCTAATGCCTGCTTTTAGAGATCAATGTGCAGCTTGCAAGAAGGAAGGGAAGGACCAGGGCCATAGAAGACAGACACTATCACCAGGGACTCGCTCCTGGCAAACACAGCTCTGCTGCAGTGAATGCAGTGGAGCAGACTGATATAATTAAAATGTATAGTTATTGCAGGGACTCAGAGAATCGTCTGAGAGTTTATTAGTTAAAAGAATCTAATGAGTCAGAGACTGTGTCACCGAGTCCCTGCCAGACTTCCTGCTCTGCTACATGCACCCTGTACACACCCAGCTCCACTACATGCTATGCTAATAATGCCCCCCCTTCCCCCGGACGGACTTACAGGGAGCCGCAGAGCAGGAAGCCTGGCAGGGACTCGGTGACACAGTCTGTGACTCATTGGATTCTTTTAACTAATAAACTGTCAGACGATTCTCTGAGTCCCTGCACTACGCTCCCTGTGCTGTGAGTCTCTGATTGGTTGGAGGGCGGGGAGGGGCGGGGCGGAGCTAGCTTCCACTGTCGGCTCCTATTACACAGTGCCTGCTGCTGCCTCTGAAGCTGTTAGCTGTGCGAGGTGCAGGGGCAGGCTGCGGACTGACACAGACACATAGAAGCGGCGCACAGGTATCGGCAGTGGTATCGGGGACATTTGCACGAGTACATGTACTCGTGCAAATGCCCGGTATCGGTCCCGATACCGATACTGGTATCGGGACATCCCTAGATGAAACCAAAGTTGAGTTTGGAAGAAACACACAACACTATGTGGAGAAAAAGAGGCACATCAAACCACATCAAAACCTCATCCCAACTGTGAAGTATGGTGGTGGGGGCATCATGGTTTGGGGCTGCTTTTATGCTTCAGGCCCTGGACGGATTGCTATCATCGAAGGAAAAATTAATTCCCAAGTTTACCAAGACATTTTGCAGGAAAACTTAATGCCATCTGTCCACCAGCTGAAGCTCAACAGAGGATGGGTGTTGCAACAGGACAACGACCCAAAGCATAGAAGTAAATCAACAACAGAATGGCTTAAACAGAAGAAAATACGACTTCTGGAGTGGCCCAGTCACCCTGACCTCAACCCGACTGAGATGCTGTGGCATGACCTCAAGAAAGCGATTCACACCAGACATCCCAAGAATATTGCTGAACTGAAACAGTTCTGTAAAGAGGAATGGTCAAGAATTACTCCTGACCTTTGTGAACGTCTGATCTGCAACTACAGGAAACGTTTGGTTGAAGCTATGGCTGCCAAAGGAGGTTCAACCAGTTATTAAATCCAAGGGTTCACATACTTTTTCCACCTGCACTGTGAATGTTTACATGGTGTGTTCAATAAAAACATGGTAACATTTAATTCTTTGTGTGTTATTAGTTTAAGCAGACTGTGACTGTCTATTGTTGGAACTTAAATGAAGATCAAATCACATTTTATGACCAATATGTGCAGAAATCCATATCATTCAAAAGGGTTCACATACTTTTTCTTGCAACTGTAGATATACGATCCGGAAGAAATGTACGGATCTCCCAGTTCCTAAGCACTTTGTGGACCTGGGTCACAAAGAAGGAGATTTGAGATGTATGTTAATGGACCATGTCCCCACCCCGAGGAGAGGTGGGAACAGAAACCTATTTTTGAAAAAACTTGAGATTCATTGGATCTCTACATTGAACACATTGAGACCTAATGGGTTCAATGTAGACTATAAACCTTGGTTATTTTCCTGAATAAGCATTATTGGGGTTCTGTCTTTCTCTTATCTGGGATATGTGATTGGTGCTCCTTGTTATTTACAAGGTGATTTTAACATTTGTCTTTATCTCTTGCAGATAATGGGGGGGGAGATGGTTCATGGTAAAGAGGAAGCGGTGGAAGGTGGTGCATCTGGTGGGGTCAATTTTGTCACTCCAACGCGATCAAACTGGTTATGTGGAGTAAAAGACAATATATTCGAGTGCCCTAATGAATTTGATCAGCTTGTTTCATTATGAATATTTTTCTTTAGGGGCACCAACTAGATATGTTTTAGACACCTATTGGAAGTGATTAATTGCATGAGTTCGCGACCCAGGTCTCAATTAGCGCCCACTGTCCTGTGGGTATATACACTATTTCAATTAAGCCATTTGCCATAGCCAATTTATGATTGTTATTTGCTTGGAAACAGCATCCAAATCACTGCACTGGGTTCACTTGCTTTATGATACTATTATGTCGACTCTGTAATCTGGATACATGATGTTATTTGTGAGATTTTGAGATGTTTGATTTTTTTATTGAATTAATTATGATAAATCACTGATTGATTATATGAAGCTGTATAAATATGCACATTGCACCTTCACATTTTGTCACTGCTTGAGAAAGATCCCAGGAAGCGGATCGAAACGTTGCGTGTCTGGTGAATAAAGCCTTTACATTGATTTTTACGCCTTGGATGTGCCGTGGATTTTCTTCAGTCTATTTGTTTGGAGGGGGATCGCCTCCTCAGCCGCTGGCACTTTTTTTTTACCTATCTATCTACCTTATCTATCTAAAACAGTCTGAAAAAATGGTTATAATATGTAATGGCTATATGGTTGTATTAACTGTTTATAAGACCCGACTATTTTTATATAAATGTATAATTTTGTTATTTCACAACGATTATTGCACCACCATACACCATGCATTTATTTGGACCATATATTATTTTTGTTATTTATACAATAAGGCCGGTAAGCTTAACCGTTATACAACCGGCGCTTGTTATATTTCATATATGTTTATTATAGACAAGCACATTGCTAACATTCTAAGAACCTTGAACGGTGTTACCGGTGGAGAAAATACAATGTATTCAAGCGCAGTGGCTAGTATGATCAACAATTCTGACGAGCTAAAAGAAAACGACCCGCCGGCTATTATCGATCTATCTACACCAGTGCCGGCTGCCGTAAAACAGCGGCGCAAGCGCCCCAATCAGAGTAAGTAGCGATCCACATTGTTGATGTATTCTATTTTTAAACACTGTCTATATTTCTAATACGCTTTTTAAAATCGCAGCGCTGAAAAGAAAAATGTATACTTTTCATGATCTAACGGATCTCACGGAAGATTATTTACAACAGCAGCGCAAGCTTCACAAACAGAGTAAGGCTACTTTCACACTGGCGTTTTGAATTCTATTTGTGAGATCCGTTTCAGGGATCTCACAAACGGTTCAAAACTGATCAGTTCAGCCCCAATGTATTCTGAATGGATAAGGAACCCTTCAAAATGCATCAGTTTGGCTCCGTTCCACCTCCATTCCGCTCTGGATGCGGACACCAAAACGCTGCTTGCAGCGTTTTGGTGTCCGCCTGTCGATGCAGAACCCAACGGAACCGTCCCGACTTACAATGTAAGTCAATGGGGACGGATCCGTTTTCACTGACACAATATGGTGCAGTTAAAAACAGATCCGTCCCCCAAAAGTAGCCTAAGGCGTAACCCATATTGTCGATGTATTCTAATTTTAAGCATTTGTCACCGCCAGTTCTGTAAGAAGATCTGGCAGACGTTCTTCTCTACCTCTTGTATGAGGTTCTTTGTTTTGGTTTCACTTTCTCATCTCCTTTCCTTCTGCCAGGTGTCACTTATTTCGACTAATCGTCTTCCTTTATAATCCCTCCCATACTGCCTCACTTTGCGGTTTATACTACTTCCTGGATGAGGTGTTCACTACTGGAGGCTGTTTCTGCTGTTTGTTCAGATAAGTCATTAACTTTATTGTGTTTCCTTGCTGGCTTGATTCTAGGTGACCCTGACTCCGTGCGTATTAAGTGCAGGGAGACGGTGGTCGTGTCCCCTCACTATTATAGGGTTTTCAGGTGTCACACAGTATTAGGTACGCGGGCATGCAATCTTCTACCATACAGACCCTTGCATGTGCATAGCAGTCAGGGAGAGCTCTTAGGGTTTTATAGGGCTCACCTATAAGCTCCTTAGTTTGGGATCAAGCCAGTCGCTCGTTTATTTATATGTTCCAGCTATCTGCTAACTTCATCCGTGACAGCATTATCTATAATCCTAATAAACTTTTCTAAAATCGAAGCGTTGAAAAGAAAAATGGACGCTACCGGTGTTTCCAGAGCGCGGTCAAAGAAATCGAACACGATCGGTAAGGTTCTCTGACCACCTCTGAAATAACGTCTATAGCTTTAAACGTGTATAAACATTAATGTTTATTCAATTCTTGTCATTTAAGTTTTTCAGACGCCCTGTAGTGATGCAAATGTCATTAGAAATACTTGGGCCGCAGAAGCGCCAGGACCATGCACCAGCGCCCGCGACAGTTGGCGGATGAAGATCCAGCGATACCGATTATCCAATGCCATAACGCGCGTGAGTTAAAATATCGCGGCACACTAATATAACTTAATTACTATGTTTGAAATTCCTAATAGTTAGATCTTAATGTTATCTCTTTTAAATTTTAGCCAAAAGAAAAGAAAGCTCAAAATTTTGTTCTGTTCTGTTAAAGAGAAACGACGAAGAAGCGCAAAGCAGCCGGAACTGTTAACGCTGATTTCCGAAATTCTAACAACCCCCACAGCTGGTTCCGCAGAGTGGTGAGCCAACATGCGTAATCAATGATGTTACAGATTTTTGCGACATAACGCCAGTGTTCGATACACAGGGTACAACATCTTTTAATAGGCGCATCACATTTGAGACGCCAGATGCGCCCTATGACGTACAACAGACGGGCCTAGGGCAGACACACGACGAACAACAGGCACGCGCACCTCATGCTTGTTCTTGCATTTGTTGGGATAAAAATACATAAGACGCATTGAGGTCTCTCTCAATTTGCAATGACAAAATGTTACTACTATTTAGAACGTTGCGTTAAAGACTCCTTCTCTTTAACAGACCTAACAAAATTACTGCGCTGAAAATACGCGTGGCAAATCCGCTAGACTGATTATTCACCTTGACGCTATTGAAAAAGAGATGTTAGGCAGGTACTGACTAGACATGGTTGGCGGGGGGGGGCGGCCTTTTAAAAGCACAAAAACATCTGTAAGCGTTAGAGCTAGAAAGTTAAAACGTGCTATAAAAATGTACTTGGTGGTTAAACGCTCTAAAAATAGCTAGGTTAAAAAGACAACGCCTGCGTAACAAGACTGTTGCAACGGCTTGTCTGAACACTGAACAAACACCACAGCAGCCTCAGGTATTGCAAGCAGAGCACATTCAGCCAAACAGCTCACAAACGAACAGGCGCTCAAATGACCAAACAAATCGTTCTCGAGGCAGCGACTCACAATCTGCCGAAATGCCCGGTAACGCAGTCGTCACAGATGAACCCCCTGAACCCTACCATGTTAGAACCGTTTATTTAGAACGTGTATTCCATCAACAGCGCGACTTAGTGAATTTTAACAGTACCATGTACACAGAACATTTTAGATTCGCTAACCTCGAAGCCATTCGTTCAATTTGTCGACGCTCTTGATGCTATACATGCATCTATACAATCTTTGTTAGATAGAGTTTTACAGGCCGCTGAGCCGGGTGATTATATCCAACTGCGCTTAGACGGTGGCGTGTTGTTAGCGAAAGCCCAACAACTGCATCGCGATTTACAAATACCCGAAGGGCATTTGATATCTTTTAGCGAAATTGTTGAGTTTGAAAAATATTTAAATATAACAATTAAAGTTTTGTATCACAATAGGGGCCAGTGGCGTTATCACACAGGCAATACCGCTAAAGAAAAGACGGTTTATATACTGCATCATGAAAATCATTATTATTAAATCTAAAAGCTTTTATCGGAGCCAAATATTTATGCGTCCGGTGCTGCTCTGTATACAACAATAAACACCAACACGGCTGTATGCAGTTTTGCAAAGCGTGTCAGCAGATGGATTGTGTTGATCAGAACGATAATGTACGGTGCCCGATATGCATGGTGCTTTGTCGTTCAGGGATGTGCTTTGAAACGCACAGAAACCTATCACTTAGTGATGACAAGTTTTGTAATAATTATTTTTTTTTGCGTTTTTTGTTACAGATATATAGACTGGGGCACGGAGCACAAGTGTAGCAGTCTAAAATGCAGTGCCTGCGTGGACTGGTTGGCAAATTTGACTACCACATCTGTTACATGCAGCCTCACAACCCCAAACAAGCGACTGACAAGTACATCTTTTACAACTTTGAGTGCATGCAAGAAACAGGCATACATATACCCAATTACATTTATGCTACTACATTATACGACCCTAATTGCTGGCAATTTAGCAGTAAATCCTGTACGCTCGATTTTGTACGCTTTTTTATCGACGGAAAGTTTTCTGGCTACACGTTCATAGCACATAATGCCGGTCGTTACGACGCTTATTTTGTTATACAGGAGCTGATCAACGAAAAAATTTGAATTGACATTATAAACCAAGGCGGACGGTTAATGTGCGTTACCCTGACTGATTTAAAAATTAGATTCATAGATTCGTTGAATTTCATACCAATGAAGCTCAGTAAGATGCCCGAAGCTATGGGCTTTTCAGGCGCCAAAGAGTCACTTCCCACATTTTTTCAATACGGAAGAAAATCTAAATTACATAGGCGTCGTGCCGGATGCGCGTTATTACGGCTGTGATTACATGATGCCCGGCGAGAAAAATGAATTCATGGTGTGGTACGAAGAACATAAAAATTACACCTTTAATTTTCAGGAAGAGCTAAGAGCTTACTGTAAACAGGATGTTGAGGTCTTGAGAAGGGCTTGTGAATGTTACAGGGACACGATTATGGCCATGACTGAAAAAAAAGTGACGCAATAAAAAAGAAATACAGAACAGTCACTAAATGTATCGACCCATTTCAACTTAGGCTACTTTCACACTTGCGTTCGGGGTTCCGCTTGTGAGTTCCGTTTGAAGGCTCTCACAAGCGGCCCCGAACGGATCTGTACAGCCCCAATGCATTCTGAGTGGATGCGGATCCGCTCAGAATACATCAGTATGGCACCGTTTGGCCTCCGTTCCGCTCAGCAGGCGGACGTACCCCGTAGGACACCCAGAAATCATTTATGAACATTTTGGGTATGTCAAAAAATACTTTGGCATTGCCAAAGTTAAAGTATACTAGCCCAGAGATAAATTTTTTCCGGTCCTGCCCGTAAAACTAAATAAAAAAACGAATGTTTCCGCTATGCTACACATGCGCCCTGAATTGCCAGAAAGACATTTGCAAATATACTGACAAAGAACGTTCCCTGAACGGTACATGGTGCACCGCAGAACTAATTTTGGCCATTGTAAAGGTTACAGGATCGCTGAGATCTACGAGATCTGGCATTTCCCGAACACAACAGACGAGCTGTTTGCACTATACATCAAGCTACACCTCAGAGATAAACAGGAGGCTTCCGGCTATCCCAGCTGGTGTCAAACTGATTCAGAAAAAACAGCATACATAGAGGCATTTTTTTTAAAAGAAGGTGTTCGCTTGCGCCCTGATAAAATAGCTGTAAATCCCGCAAAAAGACAAAATTTCAAAACTCTTCCTAATCTTTGTGTGGGGAGTTTGGGCAGCGTTCTAACTTGCCGCGTACCAGTATAGTCACGGACCCTGACAAGCTTTTTAAATTAGCTTTTGTAAGTTCATCGACGGCCGTGGTCAATTGGCGCTATGTAAAAACGTTACACCCTCAACAAAAACAAAAAATTTTATTGCCTGTTTTACAACCGCCTATGCCAGACTCGAAATATACAATCTTCTAGACAGACTGCAAGAACGTGTTATTTACCACGACACAAACTCCGTCATATTCGTAAGTAGAGAGGGTGATTGGACGGCTCCCCTGGGTGATTTTCTCGGCGATCTAACTAGCGAAATACCCGACGACACGTACATTACCGAGTTTGTATCTGAGGGTCTGAAGACGTACGGATACAAACTCAACGGTAAAACTGTATTAAAGGTTAAGGGTATAATACTCAACGTCGCTAACACCCGACTTGTAAATTTTGACAGTTTAAAAGACCTTGTACTGGACTACTCATGCAACTCTAATCCCAGGACGCAGAAAACAATAGGTATCGAGCAAAACTGAATTTTCAGAAACAGAAAACGTTTGACCGTATAGACAAGACCGCAAAAGTGCGTCTAAATCTACTATACAGCTGTGAAATGATATTTTTGGGAGACATTGAGCTATCTATCAAACTTTCAAACCATGTTAGAGGTCTTGTTAAATCTCCCATTGTGGTGTGTAAGGACATGTATGTCTTGATAAAGTATATGGGGTTATTGAGTATGCGAGAAGGAGGAATTGCGAGATTCTCTCTCAGCTTATCTAATGATAGAGAAGTGTTGTCTATGAGAAGATCTCTCAGGTTAATAACCGAGTCTCTTAGGTGTGTGGGTAGACTATCCCTTAATGTTTTAGGGGCTATTCGCAGGATGTCACCTAGCCGGAGGAGGGGAGAAGGGAAGGGAACATGAAGATAGGTAGTTTGGAACCATTTCCAGGCATTATAGGTAGCCCTAATTATCGGTGTTACCTCTGAGGGAAAGGGGGGCATACATTTATATCCTAACAACAGCGTCCTAAAAGATGAGTTAATTAATGAATGTTCTATTTGGACCCAGGATTTATGTGGGGGGGCTCTCAGCCAATCAACTACTCTGGCCATCAGGACTGCATTTCCGTATAGCTCTGGATCTGGAAGGGCTATACCTCCCAGGGTTTTTGGTTTGTTTAGGGTTTTATAGGAAAGACGGGCTTTCTTCTTTGACCAAATGAAGGCACTGAATAACGATCGGAGGGAAGAATAGTATGAGGAGGGGATAGGGATAGGGAGAACCTGAATTAAGTAAGTCAATTTGGGTAACACCAAGGATGTGAGTAGGTTCTTCCTACCAAACCAGGATAGGATTGGCAGGTCTAGATCTTTGAGGGAGGTGGAGATATGACTCAGGAGAGGTAGGTAATTTAAAGCAAATAATTGGGAAGGGTCCTTGCTAATCTTTACCCCTAGGTAAGTAAGGTGAGGACTTGACCAATTAAAGGGTGAATTTTGTTCTAGGCTTTTTGCTAGACTAGAAGAGAGGCCAGTATGTATGATTAAGGATTTCCCATGGTTAACCTTAAAGTTGGACATGTTACCGAACGTCTCCAGATGGTGATAGATTTTAGGGAGTGCCGTTATCGGATTGCTGATCAGCATCAATAAGTCGTCGGCAAAGGCCGCCGTCTTATGTTCCTGATCCCCTAGGTCTACACCCTTAATGTCTCTATCAGATCTAATGACCTGCAGCAAAGGTTCCATAGTTAAAACGAAAAGAAGAGGGGAAAGGGGGCAGCCCTGCCTAGTGCCATTTCTGATAGTGAAAGGGGAGGATATAGTATTGTTGACTGAGATGGAGGCGGAAGCTTTTAAGTACATGGCGTTTATGGCTGAGAGGAAAGGGGGCGGAAATTTCTGTGAGGAGAGGACCGTATTCATAAATGACCATCTGACCCTGTCAAAAGCCTTCTCAGCATCAGTGCTGAGAAGGACTAAGGGCAAGGATTTCTTTTTTGCGTGGAAGAGAACATTAAGAACTCTAGCAGTATTATCTTTGCCCTCTCTCCCCCTAACAAAGCCAGTCTGATCTCTGTGTATCAGAGAGGGTAAGATTGAGGCTAGGCGGTTTGCTAACATTTTAGCTAGGAGTTTAAGGTCGATGTTAAGGAGAGAGATAGGCCTATAGCTAGGGCAGAGTGTGGGATCCTTACCCTCTTTAGGGATTAACACGATATGGGCTTTGGTCATGTCGTTAGATAGTGGTAAGCCGGATAAGGTCAGGTTAAACAGTGGGATTAAATGTGGGATAAGGGTGTCATGAAATGTTGAGTAATATGAGATAGGGAGGCCATCAGGGCCTGGGCTTTTCCCTTTAGGCGAGTTGCGTATGACTTCTAAGAGTTCTTTTGGAGTAAAGGGAGAGGCTAGCAATGTTCTATTCTCTTCAGTCAGAGTAGGCAGGTGTAGTTTTTCTAAATACGCTAAAATAGAAGATGAGGGATCAGGGGAGGGCAAAAGGGGGAGTATGAGTGTCTAAGTTATATAGAGATTCATAATAATCTCTAAATTTCGAAGCGATCAGTTCTGAGTCGAAGATGTGTGAGCCTGATGTGTTTGAAAGTTTATGGACAAAGTTGCCTGATTTCCTCTTTTTGACTCTGCTCATCACGAATTTGGTGGCCTTATTTCCGTGGGCAAATATCTTGTGCTGAGAATTGAGGTAGTACTTTGCTGACAGGGAATTAAGAATATCCTTAAGAGAGCGTCTATAACTATTCAATTCCTCTAGGTGGCTCTTGAGCAGGGAAATTTTATGTATTTGTTCTAATTTAGTTATGTTCGCGTGTAGCTCATCTATCTGTTTGTTCCTTGCTTTTTTAAGATAGGTTCCAATGCTGATACATTGGCCTCTTAAAACTGTCTTATGGGCATCCCATAAGGTCTGGGGGGATATTTCAGGTGAGACATTTAGGTCAAAGTAATCTTTCAGGACTGTTTTAATTTTTGATCTGGATTCAAGGTTGCCTAACAGCAGCTCATTTAACCTCCAAGATCTAGAGGTACTGTTTTTCTTTGGAGGAGACAGGGACAGGCAAATAGGGGAGTGATCAGATAATAGAATATTTCCTATGTTGGTGTCTCTACAATATTGCAGATGGTTTTTGGAGACAAAAATGTAGTCCAGACGCTGATATGAGTCATGAACTGTTGAATGAAAGGAGTAATCCTTGGTGTCTGGATGGAAAGTTCGCCAAACATCTATGAGTTGAGCTTTCCATAACTTCGAAGTCAGGGATCTAACAGCTGACTGGGAATGTACAGATTTGCCCGAAGAAGAATCCAAAAGAGGATTTATTACAAGGTTAAAGTCACCACCCAACACCAAGGTCCCCTCTCCAAATTTGTTTACTTTGTCTAAAACGTTTTTTAGCCAGGGAATTTGTTTCCTATTAGGAGCATATACGCTGACAAATGTATAGATGTGTTGGTCTATTTTCCCCTTCAGCATTACAAACCTACCCTCAGGGTCCAAGATCTGGTCAATGTGTTGGAATTGGACTCCTCTCTGAAATCCAATGCTAACCCCTTTTGAGTTGGAAGAGTTTGAGCCGCTATGGCACCATTGGGAGTAATATGAGTATGACAGATTTGGGAAATGACCCAGCTTCAGGTGAGTTTCTTGGAGAAAAACTACCTTTACTCCCTCTCTCCTCATCATTCCAAATACCTGACCCCTTTTAGCTGGCGAATTGAAGCCTCTCACATTGTAAGATGCTATTTTTATGTCACCCATCTGGAATACAGGGAGAGGTGGAAGCCATGCTAGTTGTGTGGTGATGGAAAAGTGTGGGCTTGGACATATCAAACCTTTTACTTGCATCCCATACCAAAGCCATCCGTCTGATGTCATCGGGTAACATGTTGAAGTTAATAGAGTGGTAACTAGAATAACAAAAAAAGAACAAAAGGTGTGAACAACATATTAGAGGCATTGCTCTATGTGTGGGGGGGAGTATGGGTAAACCCTTACGGTACAGAGCTCCACCCAATATGCCACCAGTACGTATCGGAGGAGGGAAGTAGACCAGTGGAATACCACCTGCTCCAATACTACCGGCCAGATCAATGGAAGGCGGCAGAAAAGATAAATGCCCGAAACTGGGGAAGAATGATTTCCGGTTACTTAATACTAGGTAAAGTATTGCTTTGTGTTAATGCTCATCGTATCGACATTCTGGGTGGTAGCGGCGGAGGGAGGGGGGGGGGGGGGGGGGGGGGAATAAAAGGGGGGGGGGGGGGGGGGGGAGAAAAGTGGTATAGAGGGGGGGGGGGGAGACAGGTTATACAGATTACATATATTGTACCTTCTGTGTCCTAATGGCAGTAATGCCGACCACTGGAGACAATATATGTAGGTAATAAGAGCAATAAACTTATAGGAGATAGCAAACAAAAACTACATTATTCCCTTTCGTGGGGAATAGCTCCTATACAACCATCAAACAACAGATAATCTCCAGTTGGGTCAAAATGAGTCTGTCGATAGACGTCTGGGAGTGATTGGATTAGTTTTCTTTCTCTGGCGCTGTGCTTTAGGGGTCCTCCTAGGTTCAAAGAGCTGCGGCCTAGGGACTTCTGGTAGGGACGCGACATCCTGGATCAAATCCCAGTTCTCAATTTTCATGTCGGGGATCTCTAGATCCTGCAACACTTGATCTAGGTCGGCGTGGGATCTAATCGTGATCCTGCCTCCATCGTACAGGAACGAGATGCCAAAGGGGAAAGTCCATCTGTATGTAATTTTCCTCTGGATGAGCCATTCTGTGAGGGGTTTCAGCGCCTTGCGCTTTTTCAGCGTAAGTGGTGCTAGGTCTTGATACACATGTATTCTATAATCCCTGAAAAGGACTTCAGTTTTCTTTCTTGCGCACTCTAAAATAGCTTCCTTATCCTGGAAGTTTAGGAAACGGCAAATTACGTCTCTTGACGGTTCGGCCGGTTTCGGCTTAGGCCTGAGGGCCCTGTGAGCCCTTTCAATAGTCGGGCTGGGATAATCAGGGCCTAGTAATTGCTCACATAGGGCCTTCATTGCCTCCGGTATTTCTGAGGGGAGGATTGATTCGGGCAGACCGCGGAATCTTAAATTGTTCCTCCTACCTCGGTTCTCTTGGTCCTCCAGTGCTGCATAAACATGGTTAAGATGCGATTGTACCTTTTGCAGGCTGCTGGAGGCCGCCGTCTGAAAATCTAGCACCGCATTATGCGCCGACTCCAGATCCTCCACTCTACCCCCGATGTGTCTGATATCTTGTCTCAGGGAAGAGACCTCGCTAACCAGTGGCTCCAGGGCTTTGGTGAGGACAGACTTCAGGTATTTTCTGGAGATGGGTAAATTTTGACGTCCGCCCGTTTCTTCTGCATCGCTGTCTTTTTCCTCTGAGAGCATGTTTTCTTCTTCAGGGGCAGCTGCGGGCGCCATCTTAGGTTCTTTCGCGACATATATTGCCGCCGCTTTTTTAATGAATTTGTCCATGTCCCCTGAGGTAATGGATGGTTTCTGGTGTTGCAGGGTGTCTCCCTGTCTCGGGTTTGCCGATTTTGACCATTGTCTGATCGGTATAGCTAGTGTAAGCTGCGGTATAGCTCTGTAAGTCAGACGGAGCTCAGACGCACACCACCATCTCTGCAAAAGTGCGTCTAAACAAAGGGACGTCTGACTGACGACTTTACAACGCTACCTTTGGGCTATTAAACATGGCGGCTCAATTTCAACACCCCTTTTCATGTATTTTAGCAGGCCCCTCAAATTCCGGAAAGAATTTTTTTGTTAAACGTTTGTTAATACAAGCGGATACGTTAATGTCGCACAAACCTGATAACGTCACTTGGTTTTACGCTTGTTGGCAGAAATTGTACGATCAACTAACCCATTTGTTTACAAATATCAGATTTATCGAGGGAATACCGCAAAATTTTACAGACGCTGATCTATTCCCGCCGGACAAGAAAAATTTGGCAGTCGTTGATGATTTAATGGAGGCGGCTTGTGAAAATCTTGAAATGCAAAACTCATTCACCAAATACGTACACCACAGAAACTTGAGCATTATGTATCTCGTTCAAAAGGCCGAACCATAAATTTAAACACTAAATACATGGTCCATTTTTAAGAACCCTCGTGATAAATTACAGATTATTATGTTGGCGCGGCCCCGGTAAAACACGTTTCTTTGTAGAAGCTTTTGAAGATGCTACACACAAGCCTTACGGCTATTTACTCATAGATTTAGGATCTGACATGCCTGAGGAACTACGACTTAGAACTGGTTTGTTCCCGTCAGATCTTCCGGCTTAGGTGTGCAAAAAGAAGCTCTAAAATGCACTATTTCACATCTCTACGGTTATTCACGGTAGTGTCGCTGCACCTGTAAAGATGTTTAACAGAATCAGACGTAATTGGGATCTTTTAAAAGCGCTAGTCAAAACAAAACTAAAGATCCGAAAATCAATATTACGTAACACCAGTAATGATTTGACGTACAGGTACGTTCTGATACTCAAGGAGACGCCCTGTGTATTTCCGATCACCGCCGCTCGGCGGGCAGTGATCGGAATCCGGTGCCTGCTCAAATCATTGAGCAGGCACTTTGGCTAAATGCGAGGGGGAATCCCTTGACCCCACCCCCTGGTCGGGATCGCCGCAAACCGCAGGTCAATTCAGACCTGCAGTTTGCGGCTTTTCACTGTTGCGGCTGGCGGCGGCTGTAGGGGGGACCTGACGGCATGGAAGGCAGTGAGATGCCTTTTTGAGGCATCGCGCTGCCTTCCGGTGATGAGCCTGTGAGATCCAGCCCCCTGGATCTCACAGGCCAGAGGCTGTATGAGTAATACACACAGTATTACTCATACAGCCGATGCATTCCAATACAGAAGTTTCAATTAAAAATAAACAAAAACGTAATTTTCCTCAAATGAAGTTTAAAAAAAATTGGTAAAAAATAGGGAAAAATAAAAAAGTAGACATATTAGGTATCGCCGCGTCCGTATCGACTGGCTCTATAAACATATCACATGACCTAACCCCTCAGATGAACACCATAAAAAAATAAAAACTGTGCTAAATAAACAATTTTTTGGTCACCTTACATCACAAAAAGTACAACAGTAAGCGATCAAAAAGGCGTTTGCCCACCAAAATAGTACCAATCTAACCGTCACCTCATCCTGCAAAAAATTAGACCCTACCTAAGTATGGGGACACTAAAAAATCATTTAAAATTTTTTTAAAAAAAAGCTGTTATTGTGTAAAACTTAAGTAAATTTTAAAAAAGTATATATATTAAATATCGCCGCGTCCGTATCGACCGGCTCGATAAAAATATCACATGACCTAACCCCTCAGGTCAACACCGTAAAAAAAAAAAAAACATAAAAATTTTTTTTGGGGTCATCTTACATCACAAAAAGTGTAATAGCAAGCGATCAAAAAGTCATATGCACTCCCAAAATAGTGCCAATCAAACCGTCATCTCATCCCGCATAAAATGAGATCCTACCCAAGATAATCGCCTAAAAACTGAAAAAACTATGGCTCTAAGACTATTGAGACACTAAAACATGATTTTTTTTGTTTCAAAAATGAAATCATTGTGTAAAACGTACATAAATAAAAAAAATTGTATACAGATTAGGTATCGCCGCGTCCGTGACAACCTGCTCTATAAAAATACCACATAATCTAACCTGTCAGATGAATGTTGAAAACAAAAAAAAAACGGTGCCAAAACAGCTATTTCTTGTTACCTTGCCTCACAAAAAGTGTAATAAAGAGCAACCAAAAATCATATGTACCCTAAACTAGTACCAACAAAACTTCCACCCTATCCCGTAGTTTCTAAAATGGGGTCACTTTTTTTGGAGTTTCTACTCTAGGGGTGCATCAGGGCGGCTTCAAAAAAAACAGTCCAGCAAAATCTGCTTTACAAAAACCGTATGGCATTCCTTTCCTTCTTCGCCCTGCCGTGTGCCCGTACAGCGGTGTACGACCACATATGGGGTGTTTCTGTAAACTACAGAATCAGGGCCATAAATATTGAGTTTTGTTTGGCTGGTAACCCTTGCTTTGTAACTGGAAAAAAAATATTAAAATGAAAAATCTGCCATAAATTTTTGTGGAACACCTAAAGGGTTAACGACGTTTGTAAAATCGCTTTTGAATACCTTGAGGGGTGTAGTTTATAGAATGGGGTCATTTTTGGGTGGTTTCTATTATGTAAGCCTCACAAAGTGACTTCAGACCTGAACTGGTCCTTAAAAAGTTGATTTTTGAAAACTTCTGAGAAATTTCAATATTTACTTTTAAATTTCTAAGCCTTGTAACGTCCCCCAAAAATAAAATATCATTCCCGAAATGATCCTAACATGAAGTAGACATATGAGGAATGTAAAGTAATAACTATTTTTGTAGGTATTACTATGTATTATAGAAGTAGAGAAATTGAAACTTGGAAATTTGCTAATTTTTCCAAATTTTTGGCAAATTTGGTATTTTTTTTTTATAAATAAAAGTGATTTTTTTTTTTACTCCATTTTACCAGTGTCATGAAGTACAATATGTGACGAAAAAACAATCTCAGAATGGCCTGGATAAGTAAAAGCGTTTTAAAGTTATCACCACTTAAAGTGACACTGGTCAGATTTGCAAAAAATGGCCTGGTCCTTAAGGTGAAATATGGCCGTGTCCTTAAGGGGTTAAAAACCCGTCTGTAGAAACAAATGACAAACGTCAAACCGCCATACGAAATTAGCGAAATACTACACAGAAATAACCTTTCAGATGATGAAAAAATTAAGAGCTACACTACCGTGTTACAGAGATACTTGATGCTCAACAAACAGTCCGGTAAAGAGATGTCAACCTTAACTCTGATTACACAGCCACAACCCGATCAACAACAATTGACAAATGACGCCTCAATCACCCCCTGATGGTAAAGAGATACTCGAGAATGTTAATATACGTTATAGAAAAAATGCTGAACTTTTGTTTAACAAACTGTGGCGCTCAGGTGACAAGTTGAACTGGAACTCTAGGGGCGAATTTATTTACAAAGATCAAGCTATTCCCGGTTCCAACATTATCGACCTGATTCGTACAGCTATGCAGAGCCACGTCGTTTCTAAAGCGCCTCACGGTTGGGATAGTTTTATGGAAACTATTGCAGAGCTGAACATTCCGTCAACCGTTATCGGTAATACAAGAACGAGATAACTTTTCGATAATTTAAAAAAAGGTTCGTCGGGCGAACCCTTTGATGCTCCTCGTACTCCTTTTAGGCAGCCGTAACATCGCCAATAACGCGGGGGACTTTATTACCTAAAAAGAGAGCGTCTCCTTTGTCACAGGCGACATGATTAACGTTGTAAATTTTTTACTTTGAATGTATATAAAATGTATTTGTATGTAACACATTATAATGTTATTTGTTTTACATATTTTTTTTTACTTTGAATGTATATAAAATGTGTTTGTATGCAACGTCTTGTAATGTTTTTATTAGTTTTACATAAGCTGTTTTTAAATAAAATGTAGTCCGCTTTTTTTCTTTTTTACTATAAATCCACTATCTTGATTAGTTAAAATTGCATAAACAGTTGGGTCACAATGTTTGATAGACGCTGCTTAAAAACGTTGCTAAAATGACGGGTATTGCCGAGATATTGAGAAAACAGTACTACATGCCGAAAGCTGTCGGCTCTTATAGCGGCGTAGAGCCCTTATTCAGAGAAGTACAAAAATTTGGAATAAGAAAAGAAGTTGTAAAAAATTGGTTGCGCAACGAGGATACTTACACACTGTACAAACCTGTTAAAAAATCATTTAGAAGAAACAAAGTTATGGTTTCCGATATAGATGATCAATGGCAGGCCGATCTTGTGTCAATGATAGATTTTTCTAAAGAAAATAACGGTGTAAAATACTTGTTGACGGTCGTCGATATTCTTTCGAAATACGCTTGGGACTTACCAATAAATCCGGGGCGACAGTGTCGGCGGCTTTTGAGCAGATATTTAAGTTAAACGGCTGGACCCCTAGGAAACTACAGACTGATCGGGGTCGTGAGTTTATAAACAAGCCTATGAGACGGCTTTGTGACACCTATAAAATACATAATTTTTTAACTTCAAACGCAGTTAAGGCGTTGTTAGTTGAGCGTTTTAATAGAACTCTGAAAACCAGAATGTGGCATTATCTTAGAGAACAAAACACGTACAGATACATCGACAAGTTACAAGACCTGGTGTATAGTTATAATCACGCGTATCACAGATCCATAAGGTGTCAACCCGTTGATGTGACGAAAGAGAACTCTAACCATTTGGAGAAATATCTACGGACATTACGACGCTATTAAAAAAGTTAAATAGGCGATAACGTCAGAATTGTTCGCTATAAGGGAACGTTCGCGAAGGGGTATGCTCAAACCTATACGGACGAGATATTTACCATTTACGCTGTAAACACTAGGGGACTCAGACCCCTTTATAAGTTGAAAGATCTGGCTGACAAGCTCATTGAAGGCTAGTTCTACCCTGAAGAGGTCCAAAAAGTACCCCTCGATAACAGACGCGTTTAACGTATAGAAAAAAATTGTGAAAAAGAAGAAGGTTAGGGGAAAAACGTCGTATTTGGTAAAGTGGGTCAGATACCTCGAAAAGTTTAACTCTTGGGTGTCTGTAAAACAGTTGACAAGCAGGTAAACTATGGAAGACTGATAATTTTTTATCACGCTGTCCTGCAACGCCGCCACCAAACTTTAGCCCGAAAATACCATCGCCGATTACACCACTAAATTAGCAAAAGCCTTCTTCGAGGCCCTTATGAAGTGGCTTTAGTGGAGCTTCAGTACCCCCATACGTGGGAAACCTTCGGTCCTGGAGATGGCGTACTCTACATCGCGCGTCGCGACGACCCGATCAGAGTATTTTGTTAAATCGGGTTATTTCCCTAATATGCACAAACTGATCAAGCAATTAATAACAAACTTGAATCTATAAAAATACCGCCTGATAAATTGCTGTTAAGACAAGACGATATTGACAGAACCGTTTATGTAACGAAATCGCGCTTATACACATTCATGCCTTCTGAAAGGTTGGGCAATATATTGGGCCTTCAGGGTTATTCGCGCAATCGCTCGATCAAGAATGTGTAGACTCTGAGAACATCGTTTTGTGCTACAACGACTTTGGTTTACTAGTTTTAGAGCGTTTTGTGGACACCGATTTAGCTTCAACAAAAGATAATGATTCTTTACCTATAAAGAGAAAAATTCATCCCGATATTAAAGGCGGATTTTATACAATGTTTGTACCGACATCATTCAACATAAACTTGTCGGCAATAGTTACGTTCAGCTTTTAAAGAACTGTTGAATTAAGCGGTAAAAATACCGAAATAGTCACGCAAAAGTATAGCAGACCGGACTATATACCTCTCTGCAAGCAACACTTTGATACAGTTACAATATCGATACTCACGGATTAAGATAAACCCGTTAAATTCAAATATAGTAAAACTTTTGTACGATTACACTTTAGACCTCGCGCTGTGACGACGTTTTAAAATGTTGTCTCAGAGAGTGTACGGCGACCCGGAGGCATATACGCATTATTACATAACGCAAGCCGGTCATGGTTTGGAAGGGTTTCACGGCGACAAATTCATGTACGATTCTGGTCTCGCGGGTTTATTTTGTGGTTTGTTCTGACGAGTCGTTCCCCTATTCAGAAAAGGCGTCAAACTTGTAAAACCACGCGTAAAATTGGCCGCTAGGAATATAGCTAAAGATGTTGATGCTACGGCATCGACTGCCTTTATGGATTGAATAAATAGGCCTACGCAAACGCAGGAAGGATCCCGCGTTGTGCGAATTCGCAAGAAAACGCGGAAAAGAAAGCGCGTCCGCGACGCCATAGTCATGCCACATTTTAAGAATAAAGTATCGCCACCTAAAAGACGTCGTCGCCAGAAAACAAAAAGTCGCTCACTGGGCGACATCTTCTAATCAAACGCTATGGCTTTTGTACATAACGCGTCAGCAGAGTACGCCAAATCAGAGCTGGATATCTTTCAAGTACCGCCTACGCAAACAAGTATTGAAAAATCGCTTTATGTAGAGGTGCAGCCGATCGCCAACAATGCGCCTTTGGAATTCTTCATCTCGGTCAGCGGTGAATATTATTACGACCTAAATAACACTCTGTTACACGTCGTTTGCAGAATCGTTAGTCCCGATAACACAGCCATACCCGACATTAACTACCCTATCGCAAGCCTCTTTAACCAATTGGACATAACGGTGACACATTGATTTCAAGAAGCGACAACCTTTATACGTATAGAGCGTATATAGAGGCCCTAATAAATTATAATTCTCAAAATTTAGCAGCCCAATTTACCGCCGGCTTATTCTATAAAGACACAGGCAGCCATCATGATGACCGGGCTCTCGACGGTCGTAATGCCGGCTTCGCCAAGAGAGCGCAGTATACCGCCCGCTCTAGAAGTGTGGAATTAATGGGACCCATTTACGCCGATATATTTAATCAACCGAAGTTAATATTGAATGGATTAGATCTAAAGATAAAATTGACCAGAAACAAAGACAACACCTTCTGCCTTATGTCCGCAGAGGCGCCCCATTTTAAAGTCAAAATACAGAAGCTTCCCTGTTTGTCAAAAGAGTACAAGTATCGCCCGCTGTGAGAATCGGGCACAGTCGCGCTCTGTTACCTGCTAACAAAAAGTATTCGGTCGATCGCGTGCCGCTTAAAGTGTATAGTATACCCGCCAGTACTCGCATAGCTAACCACGAGAATCTTTTTCTGGGGAACATACCGAGAACAGTAATACTAACGTTTGTGGACAACGAGTAATTTTCAGGTCATTACCAAAGAAATCCTTTGTGCTTCAACCACTATAATGTGAATTATGCGGCCTTAAATATGGACGGGCAACAGATACCCCGCAAAACCGTTTCAACCAAATTCCCAACACGAATCAGCGGTTCGAGACTATATGTCGCTCGTGCATATTTCGGGAAAGCATAATGCTGACAACGCTTTATCCATGGACCAGTCCGAATTTTTGAACGGCTACACATTGTTTGCTTTTGATTTATCGCCGAATCAAGAACCCGGCGGTCATTTCTCGCTAGTAAGGAGCAACCGGCGGCCACGGCGCACGTGAGTATAATGCTGTTCACTAACATACCATGGCAGCCAGGACTTCAGTAGCGTGACTCCTGGCTGCCATGGTAACCAATCGGAGCCCCAGCATTACACTGCTGGGACTCCGATCGGAACTGCCCACTGCCACCAATGATGGGGGGGAGGAGGGGGACCCTGTGGCCACTGCCACCAATGATTAATACTGGGGAGAGAGGGGGGGGGTGGGTTTGAGTTACCAGAGGGGGCTGATAAGAGGGAAAGGCTGGGGGGCTGATCAGAGGCTGGGGGGGAATCAGAGGCTGGGGGGGGGGAATCAGAGGCTGGGGGGGGCACATCAGAGGCTGGGTGGGCACATCAGAGGCTGGGGGGGGGCACATCAGAGGCAGGGGGCACATCAGAGGCTGGGGGGGCACATCAGAGGCTGGGGGGGCACATCAGAGGCTGGGGGGGAACATCAGAGGCTGGGGGGGAACATCAGAGGCTGGGGGGGGACATCAGAGGCTGGGGGGGAACATCAGAGGCTGGGGGGGAACATCAGAGGCTGGGGGGGAACATCAGAGGCTGGGGGGGAACATCAGAGGCTGGGGGGGAACATCAGAGGCTGGGGGGGAACATCAGAGGCTGGGGGGAACATCAGAGGCTGGGGGGAACATCAGAGGCTGGGGGGAACATCAGAGGCGGGGGGGAACATCAGAGGCTGGGGGGGAACATCAGAGGCTGGGGGGGAACATCAGAGGCTGGGGGGGAACATCAGAGGCTGGGGGGGAACATCAGAGGCTGGGGGGGGCGGATCAGAGGCTGGGGGCGGATCAGAGGCTGGGGGGCGGATCAGAGGCTGGGGGGCGGATCAGAGGCTGGGGGGCGGATCAGAGGCTGGGGGGCGGATCAGAGGCTGGGGGGCGGATCAGAGGCTGGGGGGGGCGGATCAGAGGCTGGGGGGGCGGATCAGAGGCTGGGGGCACATGAGAGGCTGGGGGCACATGAGAGGCTGGGGGGAGGATCAGAGCCTGGCGGGCACATGAGAGGCTGGCTGCCATGGTCAGCTCCCTGCTGTTGTGTGCACAAAGCACAGGGCAGCAGGGAGAGTGTAAAGTCCTATTCACCCTAATAGAGCTCTATTAGGGTGAATATGACAAGGGTTCTAGCCCTTAAGGAGGCTAATAGTTATTAAATAAAAAGTTTTAAAAAAAAATGTTTAAACACCCCCCCTTCCCCCCAAATATAGAAAACAATCTATCGCACATGCTTAAAATTATATCGCAATATAGATTTTAGGCCATATCGCCCACCCCTAGGTGGAGGGTAAAACAAATTGAGTTTTGGTGCTAAAGAGGTAGGCAGATACAACAGGAAGGACATACAGAATCAATGACAACAATACCACATATAATGACCCTATTGATAAAAAGGGTCTACTAATGGACTGTGTATACAACCCTTATGCTGCTGTTTGTAGCCAGCTAGGTACACAGTACCGTATATGCCGGCGTATAAGACGACCCCCAACTTTTACACTGAAAATATAGAGTTTGGGATATACTCGCCGTATAAGACTAACCCTTTTTCAACACACAGCAGTACATTACTGCATCCCACCACCATCCCTGGGTACCTCTGCCATCCCTGAATCCCACCACCATCCCTGGGTACCACTGCCATCCCTGAATCCCACCACCATCCCTGGGTACCACTGCCATCCCTGCATCCCTCCACCATCCCTGCATCCCACCACCATCCCTAGATACCACTGCCATCCCTGCATCCCACCACCATCCCTAGGTACCACCGCCATCCCATGGTATCACCACCATCCCTGCATCCCACCACCTTCCTTGTCCTCCCTTCCTGCCTCCCAGACCCTAAACATGTGCCACCTATACCCTGAACATGTTTTTGTTATGTTATTCTTCATATTCACATATGCACATCTGCGCCGCACTTAGATACGCCGCACGGAGATCTCGCACATGCGCAGGAGCGAGATGCGAGCGGCCGGGAGGATGGCGGTACAAGGAGCATACAAGGTACAGAGCAGGGGGGAGGCATACAAGGTACAGAGCAGGGGGCGGTATACAAGGTACAGCGCGGGGGGGCATATGCCGTGGGTTACATCGCAGCTCTCAGCTGCTGGGGATACAAGGCAATAGCCCGGGCTCTCTCTGTTGATAATTCGGGCGTCCCGGCACTGCAGCGCCCGCCATACCCGGCGTATAAGACGACCCCCGACTTTTGAGAAGATTTTCATGTGTTAAAAAGTAGTTATACTTATACGCAGGAATATACAGTACATTATAATCGTACACAAAACATAAATAATACCCCAATGAGTTTCCCCCACGCTGTGGGATCATCAGGGGGTAGGTATATCAGAGATGTCTAAAATCCATCTAGTGGTGTCATAGTGACGTGTACAGTGCCCTTATGATGGATATCCAGTGAATGCTGTGATTCCTAGTTTTGGATATATGTCCACCTTAAAATGTCAGATGTAGTGCACTTATTGTGCATGCACAATATCTTAACATCCACCATTACATGATCCTGTCGGATATAGAAAAGATATTAAGGGGGCTACAGCTTGATACTGCATAAAAAGAAGAAACTCAAATACAGACATATACATATATAGGCAAATCGCACAGGCGTGCAGTGAGGCCAGAGGTCAATTTTGCTGGGTTCCCGTGTGAATACCTGTGGAGAGAGTGTTCTCGGGCAGTTCGTCTGACATTTTAAGGTGGACGTATATCCAAAACTAGGAATCACAGCATTCACTGGATATCCACCATAAGTGCACTGTACACGTCACTATGACACCACTAGATGGATTTTAGACATCTCTGATATACCTACCCCATGAAGATCCGCGTCGGGGTATTATTTATGTTTTGTGTACGATTATAATGTACTGTGTATCTAGCTGGCTACAAACAGCAGCATAAGGGTTGTATACACAGTCCATTAGTAGACCCTTTTTATCAATAGGGTCATTATATGTGGTATTGTTGTCGTTGATTCTGTAGGTCCTTCCTGTTGTATCCGCCTACCTCTTTAGCACCAAAACTCAATTTGTTTTACCCTCCACCCTTTCAGTATCACTGTATCAGGGTTAAGTAAGGGTTAGATCAGCCTAGGTTCGAGGACAGGGAGTCCCCACCATGTCCCTGGGCTGAGCAGGACTAGGGTGAGACGATATGGACTGTTTTCCATCATCCCCTATATCCTCTGCTGGTGCTTTGGGTGGCAAATCATCTGAGTGTATTCTCAGTAAGTGTCGTCCGAAATGAATTTGGTAAAAAAAAAATGTAAGGAGTATAAGTAAAATATATGAATTTTAATGGGTTAAATATTTGCTGGAAGCCGTTGTTTATACTAGACCCTTGGAGATCTTGTTACATTGGATTGCTGGTTTGAAACATATAAAATGATATGAAAATCATATTAAAGTGGGAGGCATTTAGGCATGGTTTGGGACGGGTGAGGGGAGACAAATGGGCGGATCTGGGTGGGGTTAGGGCGTTTCTGGGGTTATAGTGGAGTAAGGGGCGGGGCACCTGTCACTGAGTTTGACGAGGCATGTCCCACTATACTACTCGCAAAAAAATAGAATATGTCCTATTGTCCACATTACGGACAAGGATAGTACTGTTCTATTAGGGGCCAGCTGTTCCGTTCCGCAAAATAAGGAATGCACGCGGATGTCATCCGAATTTTTTGCTGGTCCATTCTTGCGGACCACAAAATACACACGGTCGTGTGCATGAGTCCTTAATGAGGGAAAAGGGAAATTGGGGGGGGGGGGGGGGACTATTTCTTTTGTTTTACGTGAAAATGTTTTTATGTTATAAAGCACTAATTTTGGTCTCACTATGGGGCTGGGCCTCGTAGGCCTCCATAGCAGTTATCAGCACTCTGCGAGTGCATCACGGGGAGCCAATGTATTTGAAGAGGGATCCCGCTTCTTCTGTAAATGTCTTAAATGCAGTATCTAAGAGGTTAATTTGCTGGCATCTCATCTGAGTTTTTACAGACGCCAGCAGTTATAGCAGAAGCACGGCTGTCAGTAACTGCCAGGACTGTGTCACTAATCAGGCAAGCACAGCTCCTGTGCATGCCTGATCAGTCTGCCATACATGAATGGCAGAGGCAGTTAATCACTTCCCGACATGCCGCACATGTGCGGCACATGTTGTAAAGGGGTTAAGGTACTGCTAGACTACCCTGACTGTGAACTATAAGACAAAGGCACCTTTCAGCTAGATCTTTTCTTGCTAAAAAGTGTGTTAAATAGTATAAAAAATACAGTACCTATCCTATGTATCAACCTAATGTGGCCAGGGTTACAGAAACAGCCAGAAGGCCTGTGCTCGAAGTGAATACATGGAAGTGAATGGGAGCAGAAACAGATTACCCAGGAAGCTATGCTATTCCTATAGCTCCCAAATTGCTGAAACACTAGCTTACAGTGTTTCTGCAAATCCCATTTACTTCCATGGGAGTTATTGAAAAAGTGTAGTATAGTCTCCCCAGCCACCAGACAGGACTGGTATTAAAATGGGCAATAACTGTTTAATATTAAACTCTTCTGCAACTGGAATATTAGGCAGACTTACATAAACATATGAAGTATTAACCCGTTCGGTACAGAGCGACTTTTCACCTTAAATCCCAGGCCGATTTTTGCAAATCTGACAGTCACTTGTTGTAGTAATAACTTTGGAAAGCTTTTTCTTATCCAAGCCATTCTGAGATTGTTTTCTCGTGACACAATGTACTTTATGTTAGCCGTAATTTGAGTCAATATGTTTTACCTTTATTGTTTTTAAAATCCGAAAATTAGAACAAATTTTTTTTAAATTCCCTATTTTCTAAATATGAATTTCTTTGCTTTTATGACAGATAGTGATACCTCACAACATAGTTATTACTTTACATTTTCCATATGTCTACTTTATGTTGGCATCATTTTGTAAATGTCATTTACATTTTTTAGGACATTAGAAGACTTAGAATTTTAGAAGCAATTTTCAAGAAAATTTTCAAAACCATTTTTTAAGCACCAATTAAGTTATAAAGTGATTTTGTGGTGCCAATGTACATAGAGAAAAAAGAAAAAAACAGCCCATCAGAGGATGGATACATTTATGGATGATACATTCCCATTTAGAAAATTATCGGGACATCTTCATATATCACATCCAACTTTCTATACGCAACGTACATGAAACAGAGAAATACCCCTTCAATTGTAGAACATATTAATATTACATAAACTACCCCAATCCCAGCCCACCCACCCCCCATCCAGCGATGAGACGGGCACCACACCACTAATATACAGTACAGACCAAAAGTTTGGACACACCTTCTCATTCAAAGAGTTTTCTTTATTTTCATGACTATGAAGGCATCAAAACTATGAATTAACACATGTGGAATTATATACATAACAAACAAGTGTGAAACAACTGAAAATATGTCATATTCTAGGTTCTTCAAAGTAGCCATCTTTTGCTTTGATTACTGCTTTGCACACTCTTGGCATTCTCTTGATGAGCTTCAAGAGGTAGTCCCCTGAAATGGTCTTCCAACAGTCTTGAAGGAGTTCCCAGAGATGCTTAGCACTTGTTGGCCCTTTTGCCTTCACTCTGCGGTCCAGCTCACCCCAAACCATCTCGATTGGGTTCAAATCCGTTGACTGTGGAGGCCAGGTCATCTGGCGCAGCACCCCATCACTCTCCTTCATGGTCAAATAGCCCTTACTTTCAAAGTTTTCCCAATTTTTTGGCTGACTGACTGACCTTCATTTCTTAAAGTAATGATGGCCACTCGTTTTTCTTTACTTAGCTGCTTTTTTCTTGCCATAATACAAATTCTAACAGTCTATTCATTAGGACTATCAGCTGTGTATCCACCAGACTTCTCCTCAACGCAACTGATGGTCCCAACCCCATTTATAAGGCAAGAAATCCCACTTCTTAAACCTGACAGGGCACACCTGTGAAGTGAAAACCATTTCAGGGGACTACCTCTTGAAGCTCATCAAGAGAATGCCAAGAGTGTGCAAAGCAGTAATCAAAGCAAAAGGTGGCTACTTTGAAGAACCTAGAATATGACATATTTACAGTTGTTTCACACTTGTTTGTTATGTATATAATTCCACATATGTTAATTCATAGTTTTGATGCCTTCAGTGTGAATCTACAATTTTCATAGTCATGAAAATAAAGAAAACTCTTTGAATGAGAAGGTGTGTCCAAACTTTTGGTCTGTACTGTAGGTATAATGTATAATGTGTCAGAGCATTGAGAAAGATATTGCCAACTCTCTACCTATAAACTCCACACCCATCCTTTCCAAGATAAACAATTCACTAAGCTCCTTCTCTCCGGGTCACCCACCACAATTCCCCATCCCAGTTCCGATCTCGTGTATGCCTGTTCCAAAATCACACATCTCTGAGGCCACTCCTCCCAACACAGCCAAAAGGTCCATAAGCCAAGCTATATTGCCACGGTCCTATACACTACAGATTTGTCCCAAATTTTGGTAAACTTGGCTAAGCATTGGCTTTTAGTATATACACTTTTTTCCAGGTGAAGGATCTCTGCCATTCTGTTCAAAAATTCTGCCCTAGATGGGGGCTGGGCTCAAAGCCAGTATTTAGCAATTCATTTCCTGGCCTGGAAGAGCAGACGCTGTACTCCCAGGCGTGAATTTCGGTTTTTCATATCCAATATTCCCAACACATACAACCTCGGACCAGACGGGACCGCAATTTGATATGCGTCTTTAATACAAGTTAGCACGCCTGTCCAAAAAGTCCTAAGCTCCATACACTCCCAGAACATGTGTATCAGGGATGCAGGACTCTCCCTACATCTAGGGCAGGAGACATCGTTCCTAGCCCCGATTTTGAACAGAAAGGATGGAGTCCGATATACCCGGTGAACAAGAAATAATTGGGACATACGCTGGCCCTCGCACAGTGATAACTGAAGTGTCAGTTATCACTGTAAAGTGTCAAAGGAACAATGCTTTCCATTGTTCCTCTGAGATACAACCCACCTCCCCCTCCCATTTTTGTTTGACCACCAAAGGAATCATGTTTCACAGATTTCACAAACAGATTCCTATATATGGATGATATTAATCCACTCAAGGAGTCACTGGTGAGAATCTGTTGTAACAATGGGACTGTTGTGCATGTAAGCGACACAGATTTTGTCTGAGCCTGGAATGCGTGTCGTACCGGCAAAAAATTGATAAAAGGCAGTATGGGGAGGGCAAACTCATCTCTGAATTGCTCAAGTGATTTAAACACACCATTTCTTTGCAGCTGAAAACCTCACACCCTTCCGTTCCCAAGGAGAGAACCCTTCCAGGCGAGATATTTCAGACAACTGAGGATTTCTCCATAGAGGAGTGACCTGAAGCCCCGTACAGACAGCAAGTCACAACATTTATGCCAAACCTTATGTATCAAATTAAGTTTAGGACGTGTCTGCTATGTTCCAATAGGGCTACAGGAGAATCGTTTTCTATGATGTGTGCCATCAGCCGCGCAGATGCATTATCCCCAGTTGTCCTCCCAGGGTGGATAAAAATCAATGATTAAAAAAAAAAAGGATTTTTTGGATTTAAATCGGATTTTTGGGATTTAAATCGGATTTTTTGGATTTAAATCGGATTTTTTAATATAAAATGCTTTTTGAGGAAAATATATTACCATCCAAAGGTTATTTCATTATGAAATAAAGATTACTTTTTTAATTATGTAGAATAAGGCTGTATATGTTTAATTTTTTGTTAAATTCCATTAATCCATTCACGATGTCATGCTCTTCCAGAGGTTTTTGTAAGATTACTGGGTAGTTTCTCTGCCTACAAGATATTATCACAGATGCTTGGTTTACTTTTGCAGTTCTCAAAACTGAATTTATAACATGAAAAGAGTTGAGAATATTATATATATAATATTGTCAATATCCAGTATCAGGGTCAAAACTTAAGTGCTGAGGAAGAGGAGTTAGCTATGACATGGGTATCCAGCAATCATCCATCTGTAATGCCAACTATAATGAACTTCAAAGCCAAGGGGGAACCATTCAAGAAATATATGTTTGCTGAAGATATTTTAAAGAAAGTCACACCAATGAACTTGTGGAAGTCACTTAAGCACTTGGATTTGGAGACTGTTCAAGTAATGATTTCACTTTTAACAGCAGTAGCTTCTTCTGCGGGCGTTGAAAGAATATTCTCTTCCTTTGGACTTGTTCATTCTAAATTGAGAAATCGTTGGGTCCCGATAAAGCAGGAAAGCTTGTTTTTCTTTTCCAGATTATGAACAAAGAAGAAGATGAAGATGACGAGTGAGCTACAGAGGACATTATTAAGGCTAGTTTCACACTAGCGTTCAGAGAGGATCCGTCTGGTGTCTGCACAGACGGATCCTCTCCTATAATGCAGAAGTTTGGATCCGTTCAGAACGGATCCGTCTGCATTATAGTTTAGAAAAAATTCTAAGTGTGAAAGTTGTTCAGACGGATCCGTCCAGACTTTACATTGAAAATCAATGGGGACGGATCCGTTTGAAAATTGTGCCATATTGTGTCAACTTCAAACGGATCCGTCCCCATTGACTTACATTGTAAGTCTGGACAGATCCGTTTGCCTCCGCACGGCCAGGCGGACACCCGAACGCTGCAAGCAGCGTTCAGGTGTCCGCCTGCTGAGCGGAGCGGAGGCTGAATGCTGCCAGACTGATGCATTCTGAGCGGATCCGCATCCACTCAGAATGCATTGGTAGCTGGACGGATGCGTTTGGGGCCGCTTGTGAGAGCCTTCAAACAGAGCTCACAAGCGGAGCCCCGACGCTAGTGTGAAGGTAGCCTAAGCTTTTCTTGTGTAGGCTGGGCTGACAGTCTAAGTTTCTTAAAATATATATATTTTCTTTAGCCAAATTAGTTAACAAACATGGATGTTTAAGCAAATAACATGCTGTAATGTTATTGTTTTAGTTGAATAAATCCTATTTAAATTGTTATTAAGGTAATGATTATTTTTCTCCTTCCTAAGTACAACAGAAAAATTTTCCAAATATGAATCTTTATGTAAAAAACTATGATTTAAATCAAGCCTTACTGACTAGTGATTTAAATCGTGATTTAAATCGCGATTTAAATCGGTTTGATTTAAATCAAATCCACCCTGTGTCCTCCCCCAACCCCTCAGCTGCTGCATACGTGAGGAAATAAAATATAGCCATGGGTTAGGAATAGACAGACCCCCTACATCTTTCCCTCTCTGTAAAGTATCTAACTGGATCCTGTCCCGTTTTTTGCGCCATATCAGGCTTCTAAACAGCCTATGTATTCTAAAAAAGATTTGTTGTGCAATCCATACAGGGGAGTTATGTAGAACATACATAAGCTTTGGCATAAGAACCATTTTAAGGAGATTACTCCTACCTATTTCAGACATTGGTAGTTTACACCACGCATTCATCTTTCTAGACATTTTGTTCACGAGTGGATCTAGATTATTTTTCACGTAATGCCCAATGTTTGATGAAACCAAGATTCCCCAATACTTGAAGTTGCGGGCAACCTGCAGCTTTGTGGACAAGAGAGAGAGGCCAGCAGGGATCGGGTCTAATGGAAACAGAACGGACTTGTCCCAATTTATACGGAGACCAGACCTGTCTCCAAAATCCTGTATAAGGGACATTATGGGGCCCAACGACCCTTCCACATCTCCCACATATATAAGCATGTTATCTGCATACAAGGACATGCGTTCCTCTCCAACTCCCACGGGGAATCCCACAACTCTAGCCGAAGATCGGAGTAAGCATGCAAGTGGCTCAATTGCAATGGCAAATAGAAGGGGGGACAGCGGGCATCCCTGACGTGTACCTCTTTCCAGCTCAAAGACTTCTGATGTACCACCATTAGCTCTGATCGTAGCTTTGGGACCGCAATATAATAGTTGGACCCAAGATATAAAGGTGTTCCCAAATCGATGACTTGCAGAACCTCCCATAGATATTTCCATTCGACACTATCAAAGGCTTTGGCAGCATCCAGGGATAATATGGCCCGAGTTCCTGTCGATTCTGACCGCCTCTGAATGTTAAAAAAATAGCCGTCTAAGGCTACTTTCAAACCTGCGCTAGGTTCGGATCCGTCTGGTATCTGCACAGACGGATCCGCACCTATAAATGCAAACGATGGTATCCGTTCAGTGCGGATCCGTCTGCATAACAGCTTTTTTAGATCTGAGTTTTCACGATCGTGAAAACTCAGATCCGACAGTATATTCTAACACAGAGGCGTTCCAATGGTGATGGGGACGCTTCAAGTTAGAATATACTAAGAACTGAGTACATAACTGCCCCCTGCTGCCTGGCAGCACCCGATCTCTTACAGGGGGCTGTGATCCGCACAATTAACCCCTCAGGTGCCGCACCTAAGGGTTTAATTGTGCGGATCTCAGCCCCCTGATTGGGTGCTGCCAGGCAGCAGGGGCCAGACCCCCCTCCCTTCCCAGTATTAAAAGCATTGGTGGCCAGTGCGGGCCCCCCCCTCCCTCCCTCCCCAGTATTAAAAGCATTGGTTGCCAGTGCGGTCCCACCCTCCCTCCCTCCTCAGTATTAAAAGATTTGGTGGCCAGTGCGGCCCCCCCCTCCCTCCCTCCCCAGTATTAAAAGCATTGGTGGCAGTGGCCACAGGCTAACAACCCCCCTCCCCATCATTGGTGGCAGCAGAGCAGCATTTCCGATCGGAGTCCCAGTTTAATCGCTGGGGCTCCGATCGGTTTAATACTGGGGGAAGGGGGGCCACACTGGCCACCAATGCTTTTAATACTGGGGAGGGAGGGAGGGGGGGGGCCGCATTGGCCACCAATGCTTTTAATACTGGGGAGGGAGGGGGGTCTGGCCCCTGCTGCCTGGCAGCCCCCTGTAAGAGATCGGGTGCTGCCAGGCAGCAGGGGGCAGTTATGTACACAGTTCTTAGTATATTCTAACTTGAAGCGTCCCCATCACTATGGGAACGCCTCTGTGTTAGAATATACTGTCGGATCTGAGTTTTCACGATCTAACTCAAATCCGATGGTATATTCTAACATAGAGGCGTTCCCATGGTGACGCTTCAAGTTAAAATATACCATCGGATTGGAGAAAACTCTGATCCGATGGTATATTAAT
The DNA here is from genome assembly GCF_905171765.1 of Bufo bufo. Taxonomy (NCBI): domain Eukaryota; kingdom Metazoa; phylum Chordata; class Amphibia; order Anura; family Bufonidae; genus Bufo; species Bufo bufo. The sequence goes on along the minus strand of NC_053392.1, from coordinate 418,077,237 downwards.
AGGGACTCCTGACTTTACATTGAAAGTCAATGGGGGACGGATCCGTTTGCAATTGCACCATATTGTGTCAACGTCAAACGGATTGTAAGTCAGGACGGATCCGTTTGGCTCTGCACGGTCAGGCGAACACCAAAACACTGCAAGCAGCGTTTTGGTGTCCGCCTCCAGAGCGGAATGGAGGCGAAACGGAGCCAAACTGATGCATTCTGAATGGATCCCTATCCATTCAGAATGCATTGGGGATGAACGGATCCGTTCGGGGCCACTTGTGAGAGCCCTCAAACTGATCTCACAAGCGGAACCCCAAACACTAGCCTAAGGTTAATTGAGGTAGATTTGTCAGGCATAAAACCAGCTTGATCACAATGTATAATGGTCGAGATAACTGCTTGTAACCTATTCGCTAGGACCTTTTCCAGTATCTTAACATCAGAAGTTACTAAGGAGATCGGTCTACTCTATACGACTCAGGGAGAATCGGGTCCTTCCCAGGCTTTAGCAATACAACTATTATTACCTCTTTCAAAGAAGCGGGTAGTTCTCCTTTTTGAAGGGAGTCATTAAATACAGATAACAACTGTGGTAATAATAGAGTGCAATATTTTTTAAAGAACTCCGCCGGTAAACCAACCAACCAAGGAGCTTTTTCATTCGGGAATAATTTATGCGCCACCTCTAGTTTGGTCAATGAAATAAGTTGATCTAAGTAGGCCGCACGTTCCACTGAAAGCCGCGGGGTAGTGATCCTGGCAAGGTAGTCTGCAATATTTTGAGAGCCCGCTGCTGACTGAGATTGATATAAGCTTTTGTAGTATGTATGGAATACCGCCAGAATATCCGTATCTGTTGTGACCAAAGATCCATCAGGACCTTGGATGGACAACATTTTTGATGGACCATCCTGTGCCCGAACGACCCTGGCCAGCAGTCTGCCAGAACTCATCCCATCTTCATACAGCAGAGCTGTGTATGCCTATGTAGCACTTTTCTTTATTAGTAGGAGTTTATGTGTTTCTGTCCAGGAGATGCAGCAGATTTGTATTTGCATCAATTCAGCCATGGTGTAGCATGGCTGCAGTGGAAGCGACTCTGCATCAGTGCAGGTGGGGGGGGGGGGTGCTCATGTGATATGGCAGGCTGAGATCATGTAGCTGCTTTGTAACATAGTAGTGAGATCTTGGTTTGCTGCTTGTAGGAGATGAGATGCTGAGGTTGTGTGTGTAAACTGTAGAAGGATATACAACAGTAGTATAGAGAAAAAGAGGTTTTGTCCAGCTTGTGGTTGTGGCAATCCAAAGGCTTCTTTATTGAATATTCAGTATAAAATCCAGGTACAGAAAGCAGAGTCTACATGTTTCGGGCACAATGCAATCTAAGGGCTCTTTCAACTTGCGTTATTTTCTTCCGGCATAGAGTTCCATCGTCGGGGCTCTATGCCGGAAGAATCCTGATCAGTTTTATCCTAATGCATTCTGAATGCAGAGAAATCCGTTCAGGATGCATCAGGAGGTCTTCAGTTCCAGACCGGAACGTTTTTTGGCCGGAGAAAATACCGCAGCATGCTGCGCTTTTTGCTCCGGCCAAAAATCCGGAACACTTGCCGCAAGGCCGGATCCGGAATTAATGCCCATTGAAAGGCATTAATCCGGATCCGGCCTTAAGCTAAACGTCGTTTCGGCGCATTGCCGGATCCGACGTTTAGCTTTTTCTGAATGGTTACCATGGCTGCCAAGACGCTAAAGTCCTGGCAGCCATGGTAAAGTGTAGTGGGGAGCGGGGGAGCAGTATACTTACCGTCCGTGCGGCTCCCAGGGCGTCTTCAGAGTGACGTCAGGGCGCCCCACGCGCATGGATGACGTGATCACATGGATCACGTCATCCATGCGCATGGGGCGCTCTGACGTCATTCTGGAGCGCCCCGGGAGCCGCACGGACTGTAAGTATACTGCTCCCCCGCTCCCCACTACTACTATGGCAACCAGGACTTTAATAGCATCTTGGCTGCCATAGTAACACTGAACGCATTTTGAAGACGGATCTTCAAATGCTTTCAGTTCACTTGCGTTTTTCCGGATCCGGCGTGTAATTCCGGCAAATGGAGTACACGCCGGATCCGGACAACGCAAGTGTAAAAGAGCCCTTAGCCCTTACTCATGACTGTTTCAAATACACTGTGAGTTACTTTTGTAGAGAGGAGGGGGAGGATCCCTCACCTGAAATAATCAGGCTGAAATTCAACCCCTCCCTTCCACAAATGTGTACATAGGTAAAAACATGCCAAAAGACAATTCATATGGTCCATAAAACAATAGATTGAAGGAAATGGGAAATAAAGGAAGAAAAGAAGAGAAATAAACCGTTGGTTAATACTGCAAAACGAACAGGAAAGATTCCTGAAAATTAATGCCATTTTTGAAAAGCCACAGCAGGATATCCAGGACAGTTTGCTATCAAGTACACTGATGTCTACATTAGAACAACTGCTATTAACCACTTCCCATCTGGGCCCTTTGCCCCCTTCCTGACCAGGCCAAATTTTGCAAAACTGACATCTCACTTTATGTGGTAATAACTTTGGAACGCCTTTATTTATCCAAGTCATTCAGAGATTGTTTTCTCGTGACACATTGTATTTCATGATAGTCATAAATTTGAGTCAAAATATTTCACCTTTATTTATGAAAAAATCCCAAATTTACCCAAAAATTTGAAAAATTCGCAATTTTCTAAATTTCAATTTCTCTGCTTTTAAAACAGAAAGTGATACCTCATAAAATATTTATTATTTAACATTCCCCATATGTCTACTTTATGTTGGCATCATTTTGGAAATGTCATTTTATTTTTTTAGGACGTTAGAAGGCTTAGAAGTTTAGAAGCAATTCTTCAAATTTTTAAGAAAATTGCCAAAACCCACTTTATAAGGACCAGTTCAGGTCTGAAGTCACTTTGTGGGGCCTACATAGTGGATACCCCCATAAATGACCCCATTGTAGAAACTACACCCCTCAAGGTATTCAAAACCGATTTTACAAACTTTGTTAACCCTTTAGGCGTTCTACAAGAATTAAAGGAAAATGGAGATCAAATTTTTAAATTTCACTTTTTTGGCAGATTTTCCATTTTAATCAATTTTTTTCTTTAACACATCGATGGTTAACAGCCAAACAAAACTCAGTATTTATTACCCAGATTCTGCGGTTTACAGAAACACCCCACATGTGGTCATAAACTGCTGTATGGGCACACGGCAGGGCGCAGAAGGAAAGGAACTCCACATGGTTTTTAGATGCCATGTCCCATTTAAAGCCCCCTGATGCACCCTTACAGTAGAAACTCCCAAGAAGTGACCCCATTTTGGAAACTAGGGGATAAGGTGCCAGTTTTATTAGTACTATTTTTGGGTACATATGATTTTTTGATCATTCATTATAACACTTTATGGGGCAAGGTGACCAAAAAATTGGTTGTTTTAGCACAGTTTCTATTTATTTATTTTTACAGCGTTCACCTGAGGGGTTCAGTCAAGTGACATTTTTATAGAGCAGATTGTTACGGACGTGGCGATACCTAATATGTATACTTTTTCTCATTTATTAAAGTTTTACACAATAATAGCATTTTTGAAACCAAAAAATTATGTTTTAATGTGTCCATGTTCTGAGAGCTATAGTTTTTTTATTTTTTGAGAGATTTTCTTATGTAGGGGATTTTCTTATGTAGGGGCTCATTTTTTGCGGGATGAGGTGACGGTTTTATTGGTACCATTTTGTGGGACATACGCGTTTTTGATCACTTGGTGTTGCACCTTTTGTGATGCAAGGTGACAAAAATTGCTTGTTTTGACACAGTTTTTTTTTTTTGTTTTTTTTTACGGTGTTCACCCGAGGGGTTAGGTCATGTGATATTTTTATAGAGCTGGTTTTTACGGACGCGGCAATACCTAATATGTATACTTTTTTTTTATTTGTTTCACTTTAACACAATAATAGCATTTTTGAAACCAAAAAAATGATGTTTCAGTGTCACCATGTTCTAAGAGCTATAGTTTTTTTTATTTTTTTAGAGATTTTCTTATGTAGGGGCTCATTTTTTGCGGGATGAGGTGACTGTTTTATTGGTACCATTTTGTGGGACCTACGCGTTTTTAATCACTTGGTGTTGCACCTTTTGTGATGCAAGGTGACAAAAATTGCTTGTTTTGACACATTTTTTTTTTTTTTTTACGGTGTTCACCCGAGGGGTTAGGTCATGTGATATTTTTATAGAGCTGGTTTTTACAGACGCGGCAATACTAAATATGTCTATTTTATTTTATTTTTTCTATTTAAAATTTTTTTTTTTATTCCTTACTTGGGATTTTTTTTTTTTTTACATGTGAAACTTTTTTTTATTTTATTTTTTCAACCCTTTATTTTATTTTACACTTTTCGTCCCCCATAAGGTCATACAAGACCTCTGTGGGACATTTACTTCACTTTTTTTTTTTTTTTACACTGTTGATTTCTCCTGTAACTGGGGCTGACATAGTAGCCCCAGTTACAGGACAAATGCACCCCTATAGAGGCTGTACAGCAGAAATCCTGCGCTGTACAGCCTCACAGCAGGGCTGATCGAGGTCTCAGAGACCTCACACAGCTCCTGCACTCTCCGGTCACGGCGGTCACATGACCGCCGGGCCGGAACAGGAAGCGCACAGCGCTTCCTGCTCTGCAGACACAGCGCTCGGTGACCGCTGTGTCTGCAGCGATCGTGAAGGCAAGGACACCTGGGCACTGTCCCTGCCTTGTCTTAGGGTTGCCCTGCTGTCACTGACAGCGGGCAAACCGATCAGCAGCTGCACGATTAGCGTGCAGCTGCTATTTCTGACAGGACGTTTTAAAACGTGCTGTCAGAAATAGACGTCCACCCATAGGACGTTTATATCCTATGGGCGGACGTGAGGCGGTTAAAAGAGCTTCGCACCTGGTGGGACTATACTTCATTACAAAAATACATTGAGAAAGAAATGATCCCAAGGGGCTTACGCCTAAAAAAGAAACTGTCTATTTACTCAGATTTATTTTTAAAGGAATGGGAATCTATTTTGTCTAGTTGCTCCCTAAAATTGATGGACTTAATTGTTCAGAATGAAAAACAGACCTTGGAAGAGTTAAGAAAAGAAATTAAAATCACGCAAGATTCACTACTTGAATATACCAACAACCCAGCTTTTCTCAAGTTTGATGATAAACTAAAGGAGGATCTCACCTCAACGGAAGAAGCACTTATGCAAATGAAGCAGTCCAAGTTCAATAGAGACTTACTTGATTACAGTCGCAAAGAAGTGTATACTTGGCCGGAAATGCGAGCACATACACCAAGATCTATATTAAGAGGCCTGCGATCCAAAAGGGCTCAGCGTCGCAGAGTCTCATTTAGCTCTACGGAGGCTGACTCACCTGAATCGGAATGTGATATCAGACACAGACAGAGACATCCAACAATCGCCCTATAATAGGAACCAATCCACACAGACAGGCGGCAAAAAACGCAGAGGAGGGCGACGACATCGCTAATCGCCGTTATCCCGCAAGATTCAGGAAGGGGAAAACGACCTACAAATAATTAACCTGTCAGCCTGTTTATTGTCAGACCATGAACTTAAAGTTCTCGGTCGAGGTTTAACTTTTGCACCGTCATGTCATTTTGATTTGTACAAGACCATATTGGACGTGAACAGACTAGCCCGCAGTCTAACTCTGCAGCAGCATTTCCAATCAACAGACTCACAGGTGTGTAGTCCAGGTGATACTGCAGCTTGTGCGTTCACCTCCAATGTGGATTTTGATCCAGCCATGAATACAATTTTGAGTCCAGACCATACATATGATCCAGCCAGTATGTCCTTTAATGAAATGCTACATGTGTATGATCTATTGGAATTGGGAAACACTTGCCCACCGTCTAATCCTGTTTATTGTTCGCCAGATTTCAATCCTTCTAATCGTGATTTCTATCCCGTGCAATCCAGATCTCATGCACTGGATAGATTTCAGGAATTAGTTGAAAAAGACTTAGTCTCTTTGCACAATTCTGTTGTTTCACAACAAAAGGATTTAAATACCAATAATCTATCCAAAAAAGAATCCCAAGCATTGCGTAATCTTAGTAATAGAAATAATATTGTTGTGAAGCAGGCTGACAAGGGAGGGAGCAGTAGTCATCCTTGATAGTGAACTCTATAGATCCCTTATCCATCAGATGTTACATAATGACAAGATCTATGATGTTTTACCTGGTGACCCGCTCCCCACTTTTCGGAAAGAATTGAAAGACCTGTTATTACATGGATCCAATATAGGTGTTCTTAAGCAAAAAGAATGTGATTATATCTTTGTTGCATTCCCAGTTATTCCGATCCTACATGCTCTACCAAAAGTGCATAAATCAATCTTTCCCCCTCCGCTGAGACCAATTGTCTCAGGCATAGGGTCGTATTCTGAACGCCTATGCCAGTGGGTCGACTCACTACTGCAACCCTTGATTCCAAATATCCCCGTTTTTTTGAGAGATACTAAATCGGTTTTGCAGGCTGTACAAAGCCTAGAATGGTCCGAAGAATATTCATGGGTGACAGCGGATGTAGTCGCACTTTACCCTAGTATTCCTCATAAACTGGTGAATATTTCCCTGGTATGGTTTTTGGAGAATTTTGGAAATTTTTTTGGAGTGCTAATGGAGTATGTGGTGGCCGTGGTGGACTTCCTCCTGAGGCGGAATTATTTTATGTTTGATGGAAAGTTTTTTCCTGCAGACATCGGGTGTGTCAATGGGGGCTAAGTTCTCTCCCTCCATAGCCAATATTTTTATGGCATGGTGGGAGAGGGGCTTCCTCCTCATCGACACCAACCCATTTTCGGATAGCATAAGATGGTATGGCCGTTACATCGATGACCTGATCTTTATCTGGTCTGGTGATGTGGCGACCATACCATCTTTTGCAGACTATCTGAACGCATGTGTGAACGGTATCCAATTTACCGTTCAACATAGCGCCAGGAACATTGAGTTCCTGGATCTCCGCCTCAGGGGAGACTCCGCCACGGCCTCCATATACACCAGCACCTACAGAAAACCAACATCAGGCAATAGAATATTACATGCACAGTCATGCCATCCCATGCATACCATCAGAAATATACCAAAAGGAGAACTAATTAGAGCTAGAAGAAATTGCAGTGATGAGTCGACCTATGAAACAGAGGCGCAAAACATCATAAGTAGATTAACACATAGAGCATATTCCGAAAAAAAGATGAAGAAATGCAGCAGAGATATTCGACATATGAATAGGAATATACTATTGAACACACCTGTAGAAACAAAAAAAAATCAGAGAGATATCTAACCAGGAAAGAAAAAATATTTTTGTCACACAATACAGTAAGGAATACACTCAAATTTGTAACCGTCAGAAAGCACTTCCCAGTGCTAGCGTGTGACAAAATATGGGCATCCATGGTACACAATGGCATTAAATGCGCAGCCCGAAAGGCACCCACCATAGCCAGTTCCGTGAGCCCATCTCTCTTTAAAAATGACAAATCCCGAACAACACAAAATACATGGTTGTCAACAACAGGAAATTATAAATGTGGTCACTCCATTTGCATTTGCTGTAAATATATGAAGATCTGTCAAAATTTTGAATCCAGTATTAACGGCCAGGTTTTCAAAATAAAATCCTTTTTAAATTGCAATACTACCTATGCGATTTATTGCATAACATGCACAAGTTGCAAGTTACAATATGTGGGATGTACCACAAATGCAATAAAAATACGCATCAGAAAACATATATCAGACATACCGCACCATGAGAACCGCAACATATCTGCGGCAAGTCTCCATTTTGCCAGTCTCCAATATGATTCTCTTAAACAGAGAATCATATTGGATTATCCGACTTGAAAGTCGCCAGCCTCAAGGTTTAAATAAGAAACTGGATCTAATTTTGCAGTATTAACCAACGGTTTATTTCTCTTCTTTTCTTCCTTTATTTCTCATTTCCTTCAATCTATTGTTTTATGGACCATATGAATTGTCTTTTGGCATGTTTTTACCTATGTTATTTTGCATTGCGTAAAAACGCGGCGGCCCAGCCTAAGGCCCCTTAGTGACCGCCGTAAAAACACGTATGGGTGGTCACTAAGGGGTTAAGGATATACAACGCACAGCGGCATGTAACTGTGTAATAGCTCTGAGTGACTTCACACTGCAGGCTGATGACTCATACTAGCTACATGAATGAGCACGCAAGGAATGGGGGTGATGTTATAAAGAGGCGGGGCAGCCCATCAATCAAACTGCCTAAGGGGGCGGAGCTAGCACCAGACCGTGATGGCAGCATAGTCAGGAGCTCTCCGTAATAGATCCCACAAAGCACCAGCTCACGTAAGCTGACAGCCGGAGAAATGGTCAAGATAGGCCACCCTAAGTCTGGAGACTCATCCAGCTCCAACAAAGCCGCAAATTCAGGCAGAGATATGGATTAATTTATCCGAAAAGCAGCCGCAACGATCGCAGTGCGAGAGCCCAAGATGGTGCCGACACCCTCGCTTAAGGTCAGTGAACGCGCTACTGACCTCTCTGAAGGGGGGTCGGATACTGAAGACTCTCACAGCAGAACGGCGCTTCCGATCACCCGCAGATTCCTGAAACAAACGCTCAGCGAAGCCATGGAGCCGATTCTGAGCGAACTCACAGCGCTCCACCATGACATGTTGCACGTTGGCGACAGAGTGGTAACGCTAGAGACCCACCAGGCTGCGATCCTAGCCCACCAAACAGCCACAATGTTCTCATTACAGAAGTGCCATACTCACCTAAATGACCTCCATAGTGCTGTGGAGGATCAAGAAAATCGAGGACGCAGAAATAATCTTCGGTTCAGGGGGATACCCGAAACAGTTCTAGCTACAGACATACCAACTACTGTGATGGCGCTGTGCAAGTCCCTATTAGGCCCGGAACAACAGATGGACATTACTATTGAACGCGCTCACAGAGCGCTGAGGCCTAAACCGAAGCCCTCTGAGCCCCCCAGGGATATAATTTGCAGTTTTCTCAACTTTCACATTAAAGCAGCTGTGCTGGAAGCGGCCAGGAATCAAGAGAATATAACATGTGAGGGATCGCCTGTTTCGATATATCAGGACTTGGCACCCTCAACACTTAGAAAACGCAGTTCCTTGAAACCCCTGACCGACTGGCTCCGGTCCAACAAGATTTTATATCGGTGGACTTTTCCATTTGGTCTTATCTTTACTCATGCTGGGAGTCGCCTCTCTATCTCTACATATGCTGACCTAGCCGGAGTGTATGAGCAACTACAAATTTCACCTATGGAAATAGAGAACTGGGAGCTATACCAGGACATCTTGGAATTGCCAGAGCTTCCAGTTATTGTGCCTTTTGAGCATCCTCGCACTCCAAAATCACAGAAGACCAAGCGGAGGAATATACAGTTCACCCCATAGGGACTGGTCCAGTAATACCTCTTTTCACCAGCTGTTATGCAGCACGCTAGTTCTGGGCTATTCCTTATTCATGCTTCCTGAATCACCTCTTCCCTCAACTGTCATACCTCATACTCCCTTTTTATCTTACACCAATCCCTCTCTCCATTCCATACCTATTATATCTATCCACTTTGGCCTTTATTGTCCTTTCTCCCATGTCTGATAACCTCTCCCCTGAGGCCTCTTTCGGTGCGATGGGGATCGTAACTGGGTTGATTAACCTTTTCCCCCCTTGCGACCCTCACTTTACATACTGTTATGACCCGCTTTAACAGGTTCACCCTGGTGAAAGTTATTTTTATTTCATTTGATGTTGTTTAAGGTACATATTTCACCTTCTCTGAGGAAACGGAGTATATCTTGGACACCTCTGGCATCCAATCTACCCAGCCTGAAAGATCAGATCTCTTATGAACAAAGTGCGTCTCCTGGGGGAGAGGACGCGCCCCGGCAAGGTAACCCCCAGCGCTTAAGACGTTATGGCTGACTTATCATTTGCGTCCTACAATGTCAGGGGCTTTAACTCCCCCTCAAAGAGGAGTCAGATCTTTACATTGTTACGCAAATCTGGGGCCAGTGTCTTTGCTTCTGCAGGAGACGCACTTCAAATTCAACCACTACCCTAACCTATCTTATGCTCACTACTCCCAGTGGTATCACTGCGGTGGTGATTCATCTGCTTCGGGTGGGGTAAGTATTGGATTTCAGAGGAAAGTGCCGTTCAAATATGCATCTCACTTGCAGGATCCAGAAGGGAGATACATCTTGGTCAAGGGCAGTATAATTGTACACTATCATTAACCTTTACGCCCCCAACTCGGGACAATCCAAATCGTTCTCCGTAGTTTTCCCCATTATCGAGAACTTTGCTGAGGGTTTGGTGGTTCTGGGAGGACCTTAATGCTACTCTAACTCCACAACTTGATTCATCCACTCAGAGATCAGCTTTATCAGCCAGCGCATTACACTGGATAAGGGAGGGACTGTGGAACCTACATCTTCTAGATGTATGGCGCACGTTACATCCAAAAACGAGGGACTATAGCTTTTATTCTCATATCCACGGGACATATCAAAGGTTGGACTACTTATTTATATCCAAAACACACTTGCAGTTATGTCAAGAAGCTAAACTGGGTTCCATCCACTTACCTGATCACGCCCCCATCTTTCTCTCAGTTTCAGCCCCTGTCCCAAATCCAAACAAATTTAGGTGGCGACTGAATGAGTCACTTTTGGGTGACAAAATGGCCAAAGAAAAAATATCCGACCTTTTAAAAGAATACTTTACCTTGAATAATTGTTCAGAAACATCAGATCAAACCCTATGGGATGCCCATAAACCATATATCAGAGGCCATTTCATTAGTCTGGGTTCGTTCCTCAAAAAAGAGAGGGGAAAAAAGCTAGATATCCTATGCCAAAAAATAAAATCCCTTGAAACCTTACATAAACGCTCCCTTTTGGAATCCCATCTACAGAAACTCTCTAATCTTAGAGCAGAGATAAAATCCCTACAACAATCAACAGCTAAGTACTTCCTAAATTCACAACACAAATTTTTCGCTCATGGTGACCAAGCGTCAAAGTTCATGATGCGTAGAATAAAAAATAGGAAGGCAGCAAACTATATTCACCAAATAGACTCCCCCCAAGGTACCCCCCTTTACTCCTCTACATCAATAGCAACTCGTTTTAGGGAATTTTATGAATCCCTATACAACTTACCTCCTACAATCACTTCGGAATCCCACTCCTCTTTAACATCCTCCTTTTTAGGCTCCCTCAACCTACCATCTTTCTCCACAGATTCCATACGTAAATTATCTTCACCATTCACACTTGAAGAGCTAACAACGGCACTGAAACAAGCGCCCTCTAGCAAAAGCCCAGGACCAGACAGATTAACTGTCTCATATTATAGAACTTTCCAACAACACCTTCTCCCCCATTTGCTTTCGGTTTGCAACTCGACCCTTCAAAGGAAACAACTCTCAAGGGACATGACATTGGCCCATATAACATTGATACCCAAGGAAGGAAAAAACCCTAACCAGTGTGCTAACTACAGACCTATTTCACTTCTTAACATTGATCTTAAGTTACTGGCAAAGATGTTAGCGAACCGCTTATCTATGGTCCTTCCATCTTTGATACATGGGGACCAGGTGGGCTTCGTCCGGGGCAGGGAGGGCAGAGACAATACTTCTAGAGTTCTTAATATTGTTTATTACTCTGCTCTCCGATCCAAACCTCTCCTCCTACTAAGCACAGATGCGGAGAAAGCGTTTGATAGGATAAACTGGTCCTACCTGAACCAAGTCCTGCTTGGATTAGGCCTACCTGGTCCCTTTGTTCAAGCTACCTTCGCCATGTATACCCAAGCCTCTGCCTCGGTCTTCGTTAATAGCGACTTATCAGAGCCCTTTCGTATCCGGAATGGTACCCGCCAAGGATGCCCTCTTTCACCCCTACTCTTTGTTTTAGCCTTTGAACCTCTCTAAATTCGATTGAGAGTTGACCCAGATATAAAGGGTGTCTTATTGGGGGGTCGGGAGCATAAGTTGGCCGCATTTGCGGACGACATTATGATCATGACCTCAAACCCAGAAACATCCCTTACGGCGATCCAAAACCATTTAGATGAATCTAGTGCCCTTTCCAACTTTAAAATTAATCAGCAAAAATCACTTATCTGTTTTGGAATCCCATTAGCAAAGCAACAATGCTTAAAAACGAACTCATCATTTGATTGGTCATCTCCTTACCTCACCTATCTTGGGATTAAGATAAGCCCCAATATATCTGACCTTTTCTCCCTCAACTACTCCCCATTATTTCAATCTATATCCTCCAGTATTGCCAGATTGAATACCCACATAATTTCGTGGTTTGGAAGGAAAAATCTTATGTCTTTAATAATCCCTCGCCTCACGTACTTGCAACAGGTCCTACCAATACATATACCGAACGCTTATTATGAATCCCTTAGGAAAATGTTCCGCAAATTCGTATGGAACGGCAAGAGACCCAGATTGTCGTACGACACATTATCTCGCCCTAAAAGGTCTGGAGGGATGTCACTACCGGACCCTGAATTATACGGGAAAGCGGCCCTTGTATCCAGGGCAGTAGAATGGCTCAGAAACTCCAACCCTAAACCATGGGTGGCGATGGAGCAAGAGCTCTTAGGAAAACCATTACGCGCCTTATTATCGGGTAACTCCAGTCTTATTAGCATCCCCTCCTCACCATACCCCATTATTCAAGCTACATTGAAGGCATGGAAATGGTTTCAAACCACACATTGTTCAATACCCTTCCCATCCCCTCTCTTTTCTCTGAAAGACATACTGGATACAGCTCTCCCCCTGGTGACTGAATGCACCCCTCGAACCCTGAGAGAATTAGCAATACCTATTTCCTCTCTCTTTGACTCAAAGGGCCAAGCTTTGTCCATATCAGAGCTCCAAAAAAAGCTTTTCCCATACCACCATTGTATTTCGCCCCTATCATACCTACATTCCTATCTCTCTCAACATACCTCTAGAAGTGATTTTTTTCGGCCATTAGTTTGGACTGAGGCTCTCATTAACAACCCTAATCTGCCCAAAAAGTTGATATCCCAATTGTTCCATAGGCTGAATTCACCCCCACTATTCACCAAACCTGCCTTCATAAGGCATTGGGAACGTGACTTGGGTCAGGATTTTCCTATCACCAAACTACCAGACATACTCTTAACTCCGCATATCGCATCCCGATGTATCCGCATACAAGAAAACTGATACAAGCTATTAACCAGATGGTATAAAACCCCAGACGTAACCTGCCTTTACACTGACTCTGCCTCTGATAGATGTTGGAGGTGCTTAGATAACAGAGGATTTTTCCTTCATATTTGGTGGGGATTGCCCCATTATCAAAATCTGGTGGAAGGAAAGTTTTCGCCTCAGCAACCAGATTTGCCAAACCTCAGTGTCAATTTCTCCCCTTAAAGCCTTACTTAACATATATGATACAAATGTGCCAACCGACCCTCAAACCCCCCCCCCCTTATTTGTTCAGACAACTGCTTATTGCCGCTCGTCTGTTGGTCCCGAAATACTGGCTCTCCACAACGCTTCCTTCCATGGAACAATGGAGGCAGAAAGTGGATCAATGATATAGTTTTGAGGAACTATCCGTATGGGAGGCTAGGAACCATCAAAAATTCACAAAACAATGGAAACTGTGGCGGGAGTTCAGGTTTTCACACTGACCATAATTCTTGATATACCTCGGTCTTCGAGCGGGATGTGACAAATGTTTCATTTCATATTTCCTGTGATCTTGAGACTTACATTTTGAGTTTGTCGTGCTTCACCAATAATGGTCATCATCCTCAGATTGTTAAAACACAAACATTTATACAGTCTATGGATATGTGCTGCGTATTATCATCCTCACTGTCATGCATACGTTTTCAATGTATGATCTCTGTATCTACTGCTGCGTCATGTTAGACGCTCTGCATACCTAATATGTACCATGTACTGTTTTTCTTCTTTGAAAATAAAATTTTTTAAATAAAAAAATAAATTAAATAAAACTGCCTAAGTCCACCCAGCCTCAGAAGCAGGAAACCAGGAAGTGAACAGAAGACCAGGCTGCAGGAGAGGATGAATCTGCGAGATGGCAAAACCCCGTGTCACTTTATGTGGTGATAACTTTAAAACTCTTTTACTTAGCCAGGCCATTCTGAGATTGTTTATTCGTCACATATTGTTTTATTTATAAAAAAAAGACCAAATTTACAAAAATTTTGGAAAAATTAGCAAATTTCCAAGTTTCAATTTCTCTACTTCTATAATACATAGTAATACCTCCAAAAATAGTTATTAGTTTACATTCCCCATAGGTCTACTTCATGTTTGGATCATTTTGGGAATGCCATTTTACAAGACTTAGAAGTTTAGATGCAAATCTTGAAAATTTTCAGAAATTTACAAAAACCCACTTTTTAGGGACCAGTTCAGGTCTGAAGTCACTTTGTGAGGCTTACATAATAGAAACCACCCCATTCTAGAAACTACACCCCTCAAGGTATTCAAAACTGATTTTACAAACATCATTAACCCTTTAGGTTTTCCCCAAGAGTTGATGGCAAATGGAGATGAAATTTCAGAATTAAAATTTTTTGCCCAATTTTCCATTTTAATCAATTTTTTCCACAAACAAAGCAAGGGTTAACAGCCAAACAAAACTCTATATTTATTGCCCTGACTCTGCGGTTTACAGAAACACCCGATATTTGGTCGTAATCTGCTGTACGGGCACATGGCAGGGTGTAGAGGGAAAGGAGCGCCGTGTGGTTTTTGGAAGACAGATTTCGCTGGACTGGTTTATTTACACCATGTCCCATTTGAAGCCCCCCTGATGCACCCCTATAGTAGAAACTCCAAAAAAGTGACCCCATTTTGGAAACTACGGGATAAGGTGGCAGATTTTTTGGTACTATTTTAGGGTACATATGATTTTTGGTTGCTCTATATTACACTTTTTGTGAAGCAAAGTAACAAAAAATAGAAATTCTGAAATGTTATCTCCATTTGCCATTGACTCTTGTGGAACACTTAAAGGGTTAACAAAGTTTGTAAAATCAGTTTTGAATACCTTGAGGGGTGTCGTTTCTTGAATGGGGTCACTTTTTGGAGTTTCTACTCTAGGGATGCATTGGGGGGGGGGCTTCAAATGGGACATGGTGTCAAAAAACAAGTCCAGCAAAAACTGCCTTCCAAAATCCATATGGCATTCCTTTCCTTCTGCGCCTTGCCGTGTGGCCATACAGCAGTTTACGACCACATATGGGGTGTTTCTGAAAACTAAAGAATCAGGGCAATAAATATTGAGTTTTGTTTGGCTGTTAACCCTTGCTTTGTTACGGGAAAAAATGGATTGAAATGGAAAATTTGCCAACAAATACCTGTTTTGGCACAGTTTTTATTTGTTATTATTTACAACGTTCATTTGACAGATTAGATCATGTGCTATTTTTATAGAGAGAGCAGGATGTTACGGACGAAGGGATACCTAATATGTTTCCTTTTTTAAATTTAAGTTTTGCACAATAATATTTTTGAAACAAAAAAAATCATTTTAGTGTCTCCATAGTCTGAGAGCCATAGTTTTTATATTTTTTGGGCGATTGTTTTAGTTAGGGTCTCATTTTTTGCAGGATGAGATGACTTTTAATAGTATGATTTTGGGGTGCGTATACCTTTTTGATCGCTTGCTATTACACTTTTTGTGATGTAAGGTGACAAAATTATGGCTTTTTTGACACCATTTTTAGTTTTAATTTTTACGTTGTTCACCTGAGGGGTTAGATCATGTGCTATTTTTATAGAGCAGGTTCTTACGGACACAGCAATACCTAATATGTATACTTTTTTTTATTTATTAAGGTTTTACACAATATCATTTTTGAAACCAAAAAAAAATAGTTTTAGTATCTCCATAGTCTCAGAGCCATAGTTTTTTTTATTTTTTGGGCCATTGTCTCATGTAGAGGCTCATTTTTTGCTGGATGAGGCGACAGTTTGAATGGTACTATTTTGGCGTGCATACGACTTTTTTGATCACTTTTATTACCTTTTTTGGGAAGTAAGGTGGGCAAGATTTCAATTTCATCATAGTTTTTATTTTATTTTAGGACGTTCACCAAGCGGGGAATGTAACATGACCGTTTTATAGATCAGGTCGTTACGGACGCGGTGATATATAACATGTGTAGGGAATTTTATTTTTTTCATTTTTAATTCACTTTACCATTTTTTTTTTACCCAGACCCACTTGGTTCTTGAAGATCCAGTGGGTCTGATGTCTGTATAATACAGTACAGTACACTATATAGTGTACGGTACTTTATTTCACTTACACTTTGTCTGAACAGATCTCTGTCTTTAGCACAGATCTGTTCAGCACCATGGACAGCAGGATGCCTGAGAAGGCGTCCTGTTGCCATGGGAACCTTCCACAACTGAGCAGACGGGGAAGGCAAGCTCCCTCCCTCTGTGACCCCATCCTGTCCGGGGGCTGCAAAGGCACAGCAGCCCCCCGATGGGAGAGGGAGGGAGCTCCCTCCCCGTTAACCTCTTCCATACAGCGGTCCCTACGGACCGCGGCATGGAAGGGGTTAAACGGCTGACATCTGCACAGATGTCAGCCGCTTGAATCAGAGTGTCAGCAATGAGCTGACACTCTGATTCAACCGCTCGGTAATCCTGAGAATAAACGGGGGGCCGGCGGAAGATCGCACGCCCGCCCCCCACACCGCCCGCCGCAGGCACAAAAACACGGAGGGCTGCAGGGGGGGGGGAAGTGTTAACTTTAAATATAGGCACTTTGAGGTTTCTGATCCCTGCAGTCATGGATAATGTGCATAAGCGCTACAAACCGCAGGTCTGAATTGACCCCCCTAGGCATTGTCACAGGGTGCCTGCTGAATGATTTCAACAGGCACCCCGTTCTGATCACTGCCGGCCGTGCGGCAGTGATCGGAACTACACAGGACGTAGAGGTACGCCCTGTGTCCTTAAGTACCGGGACATCAGGGCGTACCTGTACGCCCTGTGTCCTTAAGGGGTTAAAGGAAAAAACTTCTATTATCAGCAATAAGAAGTAGATGTTTCTTTAACCCCTTCAGGACACAGCCTTATTTCACCTTAAGGACTAGGCCATTTTTTGCTAATCTGACCAGAGTCATTTTATGTGGTGATAACTTTAAAACGCTTTTACTTAGCCAGGCCATTCTGAGATTGTTTTTTCATCACATATTGTACTTCATGACACTGGTAAAACGGAGTAAAAAAAAATTATTTTAATTTATAAAAAAATACCAAATTTACAAAAAAAAATTAAAAATAGCAAATTTATAACTTTCAATTTCTCTACTTCTACCATTCATACTAATAACTCCAAAAATAGTTATTACTTTACATACCCCATATGTCTACTTCATGTTTGGATCATTTTGGGAATGATATTTTATTGTTTGGGGATGTTACAAGGCTTAGTTTAGAAGCAAATCTTGAAATTTTTCCGAAATTTTCAAAAACCAAATTTCTAGGGACTAGTTCAGGTCTGAAGTCACTTTGCGAGGCTTACATAATAGAAACCACCCAAAAATGACCCCATTCTATAAACTACACCCCTCAAGGTATTCAAAACTGATTTTACAAACTTTTTTAACCCTTTAGGTGTTCCACAAAAATTAATTGAAAATAGAGAAACAATTTCAAAATTTCACTTTTTTGGCAGATTTTCCAATTTAATAATTTTTTTCCAGTTACAAAGCAAGTGTTAACAGCCAAACCAAACTCAATATTTATGGCCCTGATTCTGTAGTTTACAGAAACACCCCATACGTGGTCGTAAACCGCTGTACGGACACATGGCAGGGCGCAGAAGGAAAGGTTTTTGGAAGGCAGATTTTGCTGGACTGTTTTTTTTTACACAATGTCCCATTTGAAGCCCCCTGATGCACTCCTAGAGTAGAAACTCCAAAAAAGTGACGCCATTTTACAAACGAAGGAATAGGGTGGCAGTGTTGTTGGTACTAGTTTAGGGTACATATGATTTTTGGTTGCTCTATATTACACTTTTTGTGAGGCAAGGTAACAAGAAATAGCTGTTTTGGCACCGTTTTTATTTTTTGTTATTTACAACATTCATCTGACAGGTTAGATCATGTGATATTTTTATAGACCAGGTTGTCTCGGATGCGGCGATACCGAATATGTATACTTTTTTTTTTATTTATGTAAGTTTTACACAATGATTTCTTTTTTGAAACAAAAAAAAAAATCATGTTTAAGTGTTTCCATAGTCAGAGCCATAATTTTTTCAGTTTTTGGGCGATTACCTTGGGTAGGGTATGATTTTTGCGGGATGAGATGACGGTTTTATTGGCATTATTTTGGGGTGCGTGTGACTTCTTGATCGCTTGCTATTACACTTTTTGTGATGTAAGGTGACAAAAAATGGCTTTTTTTACACCGTTTTTATTTTAATTTTTTTACGGTATTCATCTGACAGGATAGATTATGTGATATTTTTATAGAGCAAGTTATTACGGACGCTGCGATAATCAATATGTATACTTTTAATTTATGTCAGTTTTACACAATGATTTCATTTTTGAAGCAAAAAAAAAATCATGTTTTAGTGTTTCCATAGTCGGAGAGCCATCATTTTTTCAGGTTTTGGGCGATTACCTTGGGTAGGGTATGATTTTTGCAGGATGAGATGACTGCTTTATTGGTACTATTTTGGGGTGCGTGTGACTTTTTGATCGCTTGCTATTACACTTTTTGTGATGTAAGGTGACAAAAAGTTGTTTATTTAGCACAGTTTTTATTTTTTATGGTGTTCATCTGAGGGGTTAGGTCATGTGATATGTTTATAGACCCGGTAGATACGGACGCGGTGATACCTAATATGTCTACTTTTTTATTTTTCCCTATTGTTTACCAATTTTTTTTAAAGTTTATTTGGGGAAAATTACGTTTTTGTTTATTTTTAATTGAAACACTTAATTTTTGGGGGGAAAACTTTATTTTTTCAACTTTTTTTTTTACTTAATTTTTTTGTCCCACTTTGGGACTTAAACTTTTGGGGGTCTAATCGTTTACAATGCATTCCAATACTTCTGTACACACAGTATTACTCATACAGCTTCCGGCCTGTGAGATCCAGGGGGCTCGTCTTCCTTAGGCTTCGCGCTGCCTTCCATGCCATCGGGATCACCCTACAGCCGCATGGGGACCCGATGGCTCCGCCAATCGCCTCCGCCAACCGCAGGTAAAGCCGCAAACTGCAGGTCTGAATTGACCTGCGGTTTGCGGCGATCGCCGACACGGGGGGGGAAGGGTCACGGGTCAATGATTTGAGCAGGCGGCGGTGATTGGAAATACACAGGACGTACCCGTACGCCCTGTGTCCTGAAGAGGTTAAGTATGTCTGTGCTGTCGACTAAAGGTGGTCAGTCAGATGAAGACAGGAGTGTCTCCCTGATTACTGCTCTTGGAACAAGACAGGTAAACTAAGGGGGCAGTAACTACTAAAATATGACTTTTAATGAATAAGGAGTAAAAAACGGCCCCTACAGACACACAACAATAAAGATACATACAAACATATACTGGTACAAAAATACGACCAGTAAGTAGAGAAAATGGCAGGTATGAGTGGTGGACTGGACCGATATTGCAGGCTGAGCACGGCTATATCACATGTAAATGAGTAAGCCCTAGTAACTCCCTGCTTGACCTGGTCCGCCCTATAACCAAAATCCTCTGGACGGGGTCCAAAAAACCCCGCAAGGGGTGGCCCAGACAGGAACTCTTAACCTATATAGATGACCCTGATAAGGCCCTCACAGGTAGAAAGAGAAAAAAAGCGCCCAGAGCAACAAGGAAAACATACCATTACCCAAAAAAGCGTAACCCCACCAAAGAATTATCCAAAGGGAGGATAAGGTGAAAGGAATACTCAAGTGTCCCGACGCGTTTCTTCACACGGAGTATGCCCCAGGATTCGTCAGGGGACACGGGGCAGCACTACAGTCAGGTTACAGCTGAATTTTTTTGCCAGCGGTCAGGCGTATGGCTCCAAGTCCACCAGAGGACTGTGACCCAGGGTGGTGGTGTTCACAGTGGTGGGGTGACCACCAATGACGCCTCATGCTCACGTGAGGGATGTTCAACAAATCTCTTTTCCGTTTCCATGACTAGGTCCTGGAGCCGTTTTTGAGTTTCACTGGACCTTGTTTAATGGCGGCTAATCCGCTGGATGTATAATCCAGGGATAAATGCCTTGCATGCATCCCACACTACTCCTATAGGTGCCATCCCTGTATTGTTAGTAAAGAATTCCTGGATCTCCTGTGATGCCCTTCCTCCCCCATCCACCAGCTGCAGCCAAAAAGGGTCAAGCCTCCACTCCTTGATAGTGGGCTCATCTCCAGGAGCAAAAAAGAGTTCTCCAACTCCATGGGTGTAGCTAGTGCCTCAGATGATGGGGTGCCCCCCTGTTACTTGCGGCGCCGCCATTTTGGAGGCCATGTTGGCCTGTACAGCATTTCCAGTAGCGGCTGGTATGGGCTCCCCTAAAGTTTATATAGGATTGTGGACCGGTGGGGTCGGAGGGGGCACAGATGAGGAAGGTGCATATCTACCCAAGCAGGCCGCGACCTCCGCAGCCCGCACCTTCACTGTGGTGCCATCTTGCCTCGGAGTTGCAGGAGGCCAGACCTCTCTTTGCTCCTTCTCTTTAATGCCTGTACGTGTAATTTCAAATTTCGGCACCGGAGGGAGCCGTACAGTAGGAGGAAGCCGCCCGGGGTCTGTACATGTGAATAGTGACGCTGCAGACTTAGGATGCTGTAGGATAGTAGGGAAGCAGGACGGGAGCCTCTCAGCACTGCATCCGCTCACATGCCCGAAAAGGCCACCCCCCCCCCCCCCTTATTTTAAGTTTTACACAGAAAAAGCATTTTTGAAAAGAAAAATATCTTGTTTTTGTGTTGCCATTTTTTGAGAGCCATATATTTTTTTTTCTTATGTAGGGTCTCATTTTTTGAGGGATAAGATGACTGATTGATATCATTTTGGGGTACATACGACTTATTGATCGCTTGGTATTACACTTTTTGTGAGGCAAGGTGACCAAAAAATTGCTGTTTTGGCACTTTATTTGTTGTTTTTTATGGCATTCACCTGACTGGGTTGATCATGTGATATTTTATAGAGCCGGTCGATACAGACATGGCAATACGTAATGTGTCTACTTTTCTTTTTTTTTTTTCTATATTTTACAATTTTTTATAACTTCATTATGGGAAAAGGGCTCTTATTTTTAATTATGTAAAACACTTTTTTATTTTTTTGTCACACTATGGAACTTCAACTTTTGGGGTCTGATCCCCTGTACAATGCATTACAATACATATGTATTGTAATGCATTGGCAGTAAGTATTACACAGTGCAATACACTTATAGCTTGCTTGCCTGTGAGACCCAGGGGGCCTACATGTAAGGCAGCACGATGCCTATGAAAGGTATCGGGCTGCCTTCCCAGCCATCGGATCCCCTTCACCGCAAAACTGATGGGGACAGGGACCCTCCACAGAATCACACGTGCCACGGTCAGTGCTGAACATGTCACAGGTAGGGTTAACATGCTGGGATCAGTGCATTACAACAGGGGCACGGCTAACAGGAACAGACAGACCCCTGCCGCTGATCAGGTATGACCAGCTCCTTCACCTGCCGAATGAGCCCGCTGCAGATGTACGACGCTGGGATTTAAGTCACAGTCCTCAGCGCTGAACAGTTACGGTGCTGGTATCCTACAGGTTAACACATTTTTTTATTGTATTTTTTCCTGTGCAGGAGTATCAATGCTAGAATCTCCAGAAATAATAAGTTTAGCTGGAAGCTCAATTTTTCCACGAAAGCAGATAACCTCCACAGTTTCTGAATATGGGTACAGACAATGAAATTCTGGGATCAACTGTATTATAAGGCTCTGTTCACGTTGCCATCCGAGGTTTGGAGCCTCCATAGGCAGATATGATAAAAAGAAAAGCCACAGCTTAGAGTTAACAGAGCTTAAGGTTTGTAAAATCAGCTCAAGTGGAAAATACTGTTGCATAGAATGAAAAAAATATAAATTAATATGTGAAACCTCCCCTACACGTATATATTCTAAAATGGAAGCTTAACTATCTTATGCACTCCAAAAAAATCAACAACTGTTACCTGGCCTTCCCATCTTAGTGCGCTTGCGGATACTAATGGTTTACCAGCTGCCACGCAAGCATCGTTGATCAAATATCTGGTAGGAACATTGTCGGAGCAATCTGCTATGACATCATATGTTATAGATTATTTAAGGATAATACATTGATGCTGGATATACTGTAGTCAGAATTAGTAATTCTTTATCACTGAAAGCTTTCAAGTATATAGAAATGAATTTGACAGAATTTAACAGTAACCATGTATACTACATTTTGTTCAGTTAGATTTGGACTTCTAGATGAGAAATAATCACTAGAAAGGATATTGCTGAATAAGTTGCAGAGCATTCCCAGGGTTTAGCATCATCTTATAAGGAAGATATTCAACTGATGAATTTAATCTGAAATGAGAAATCACAAAGGTTATTAACACATCCGATATGTTAAAGGGGTTCTCTCACCTCAGCACTGGCATTTATGAGAAAGTTAATACAAGGCACTTACTAATATATTGTGATTGTCCATATTGCTTCCTTTGATGTCTAGATTCATTTTTACTTCACATTATACACTGCTCGTTTCAATAGTTCGACCATCCTGTAATCCAGCAGCGGTGGCCTTGCTTGCATTCCATAGAAAAAAAGTGCTGGATTATGGGCACTGTGGTTCCAGCCACCAGAGAGGCCTGCCTTTTTTCTTATATTGTACAAGCATGGCCACCAATGGTGGACTACAGGATGGTTGTAAACATGGAAACGAGCATTGTATAATGTAATGGAAAAATGTATAAAGCCAGCAAAGGAAGCAATATGGACAATCATAATACATTAGTCTTGTATTAACTTTCTCTACATTATTAATTCAATTTTCAGCAGTGCGACAACCCCTTGAAACATTATTTATCTGCACATCCAACACATAACAGTAAGTTCAGCAATTAGCACAAAGTTAGATATATTTGTTTCTTCCATCTTATTCTTACTTTCATAGTTCAGTCAGACAGAGTGTGGTCGTGCCAGAGTGACACAACCAGGGCCCATTTGACTCTATAAACTAATTATATCTGAATTGTTTATTCATTAGTAATGGTTGAGTAGTACACCTGCACATCACTGATATTGCAACGTCATATGCAGCAGTATGAAAAGTCACTGCTGCAGCCAATCACTGTCCTCGATGTCTGACCGCAAATGACAGTGGCGTGCAGGTGTATTGAACATCACCACTGCAGCTAACACTGCCCTCAATGTTACACAACTAATTACAGTGAGTGGTTGCAGCAGACAGCAGTTTGTCATTTCACATACATCTAATGGACATTCAATGGTGAGTTTAACATTTTTTTCTTATATTTGTGGAACACATATGCTGTGTGGCAGCACCCTAGAGGTAGGGCCACATATTCAGGTTTCCTGGTGCAGTTTTGGAAGCTAAAAACTGTTAATTGAAAGTAACAATTAGTGCTAATGGTAGTTGGTTTTCCAGCAGTCTGACAGCACCACAGAAGGTTGTCCTCTCTAATCCTCTGTAAGGGACAGAAACATAAATTCTTGAGTGTTATTTCAATTACTTCACCAGGATGGATGCAACCTTTTTACAAACTTTTTAGCATTGTTAATACACAAGCCAAAGCAAATGTAAATTTTGGGAAGGGTAAGTAAGTGTGCTGTCATGTCACACTCCTGTAAAACCAGTTACTGGTAGGGCTAATTCCTACTTTCCAGGATGTCCATGACAACACCACAGGAGCAATACCAGAATAGACTGTAACTTAGAGGGGACCACTGACTGAAGGTCTTTATGTCTAAAGGCTAAATTCTGATTATAGACTGGACATTCTTTTCAATGTTTACATATAAAAATTGAAACAAGTTGCTACTTTTTATATCAGTTGAACTGAAGCTGCCGTTTCCTTCCATGAGACTGCCATGGCTCTAGTGGGATGAGCTTTAATTTATATTAGTCTAGGGCAGGGATGGGCAAACTGCAGCTCTCCAGCTGTTGTAAAACTACAGCTCCCAGTATGCCCAGTCTGCCTACAGCTATCAGCCCACAGCAGGGCATGATGGGATTTGTAGTTTTACAACAGCTGGAGAGCCGCAGTTTGCCCATCCCTGGTCTAGGGAATTCTTGGGACTCTTATGATTCCCAGATTGTTGTCTTGAACCATCTTGCCATTGTGGCTTTTAAGATCTTTCATCCTTTGCTTTTTCCAGAAAAATTGGATAAACAGATTCAGATCCCTCCAACTTTCTGTAGCGTTTAGGTACCTTATCACTGACCTTCTGTCATTCAAGAAGTGGAATAGCTGTTCCTAATTATTAAGAAGGGTAGATTTGCTGACTCTTGGGAAATGTAGAAGAAACCTTGGGAAGGAAAGCTGGGATCATATCATGCAGATATTTCAGGTAGTGTTCTTTGATGGAAAGCTTGCTGCTATTCCAAGTGCTGATTTACAAGTGCATTGGAGATGCTCAGGAGGTAATCTGGAGGTGGATACAATCTAAACAAGTAAGATTTGTTTGCTTAAAATCTTTCCCCTCTTTACAATGGCAGACCTGGTTCTGTGCAAGAATTGTTGTGCTTTTATTTCAGGTTCCACTCTTCAGAGGTTTGGATACTGTCTGATCTGTAGACAGCTCTCCATAATGCAGAAGGAAATTACCTTTTTGATATATGAGATTTGTAAATTAACCATTAAACAAACTCAGGCTGAGAACATTGCAATGCCACTGCCACAGAGGCCCCCTAGAAATGGAAGATGGGTTACTGTAGGTTCTGGTAGACAGAGTTGTGGATAGAAGACATGTCCCACAGTCTGTGGCTCTCCATAATTCATTTGCAGCACTTTCAGAGTGCAAGAACAACATGGAGGATGGCTCAAGCACAGTGGGTGATAAACAAGCAGCTGTTGGTGGGCGATTCCATCATAAGAGGTATGAAGTTTGAGGAGAATGGTGTTGCGAGATGTCTCCCTGGTGCTACCGCTAGCAGGGATAGACGACGGATCCTTAATATTGTTAGGCAAGCAAAGCAGGAAAGGGAAGTGGATGTTATTGTCCATCTTGGGACAAACGATCTGGCTTGCAATGAGGTTTCAAAGGTGAAAGAAGCTTTTCACACACTTGGAAAGGATATACGGGAGGTTGCATCAACTGTTTCATTCTCTGCAGTTTTGCCTGTGCATAACCTTCAGCATGACAGGAAGATGCGCATTAAGGAATTCAATGTATGGCTTGGTGAATGGTGTCTGAACCAAGGGTTTGGCTTTATGTCTCATGTTAGCTCTTGTTGGAATGGAAAAGAACTGTACAAGAAAGATGGTTTGCATCTTTCTCTCAAGGGAACGAGCGTCCTCGGTGAACAGTTCCAAGTATTTGATAAGGAGCATTTAAACTAGGAAAGGGGGGCAAAAGAGTGATAATCCAGCAGTCCAACTGCCCCCCGGAACAATGTCAGAAGATGCCAGTAGCACAAAAGTTAAGAAATGACAAGCTCAGATTCTTGTCTACAAATGCTCGCAGATTAGGGAATAAGATCAATGAACTTGAGGCTATAATGGCATCTGAGAATATAGATGTAGTGGCTGTTACTGAGACGTGGTTCAAGGGGAGTAATGACTGGGAAATAACAATACCAGGGTTCTCTCTATACAGGAAAGACAGAGAAGGCAAGAAGGGGGAGGGGTGGCCCTGTATGTGAAAGATAGCAGTATGGCTGCTGCTGCCACCATCATGCCACTATTACCCTACCCTTTGCACATCCGCAATGTACTGCTACTTCTCCCAGTTAAGGAAACTAAAACAAGGAATTACCAAATTAAAAATAAAAGGAAGGTAGGTATATGGAAGAAGATAAAGAACTAGCCGACTGCCTCAATGAATACTTCTGTTCAGTTTTTACAAAGGAAAATGAAGGAAAAGGACCTCAGTTAGGAAAGAAGACTAATCAATCTTTTGATGCATGTGTCTTTACAGAGGAAGAGGTTCTAAGTCAGATGTCTAAAATTAATACAAATAAGTCACAGGGGCCTGATGGGATACACCCAAAGCTATTAAAAGAGCTCAGCGGTGAACTAGCAAAACCATTAACAGATTTATTTAACCAATCACTGGCAAAAGGAGTCGTCCCAGACGATTGGAAATTAGCAAATGTTGTGCCCATTCACAAGAAAGGTAGTAGGGAGGAATCGGGCAACTATAGGCCAGTAAGCCTGACATCAATAGTGGGGAAATTAATGGAAACCATACTTAAGGAGAGGATTGTGGAACATCTAAAATCCCATGGATTGAAAGATAAAAAAAGCATGGGTTTACTTCAGGGAGATCATGCCAAACTAATCTTATTGATTTTTTTGATTGGGTGACTAAAATAAAAGATGAAGGAGGTGCAGTAGACATCGCTTATCTAGACTTTAGTAAGACTTTTGATACTGTCCCACATAGAAGGCTTATCAATAAATTGCAGTCTTTGGGCTTGGACTCCCGTATTGTTGAACGGATTAGGCAGTGGCTGAGGGACAGGCAGAAGAGAGTTGTAGTCAATGGAGTATATTCAGACCAAGGTCTTGTTACCAGTGGGGTACCTCAGGGATCTGTTCTGGGACCCATATTGTTTAATATCTTTATCAGCGAAATTGCAGAAGGCCTCGATGGTAAAGTGAGTCTTTTTGCTGATGACACAAAGATTTGTACAGGGTTGATGTTCCTGGAGGGATACACCAAATGGAAAAGGATTTAGGAAAACTAGAGGAATTGTCAAAAATCTGGCAACTAAAATTTAATGTTGATAAGTGCAAGATAATTCACCTGGGGCGTAAAAACCCAAGAGCAGAATATAAAATCAGTGATACAGTCCTAACCTCAGTATCTGAGAAAAGGAATTTAGGGGTCATTATTTAAGAAGACTTAAAGGTAGGCAGACAATGTCATAGAGCAGCAGGAAATGCTAGTAGAATGCTTGGGTGTATAGGGAGAGGAATTACCAGTAGAAAGAGGGAGGTGCTCATGCCGCTCTACAGAGCACTAGTGAGACCTCATTTGGAGTATTGTGCTCAGTACTGGTGACCATATCTCAAGAAGGATATTGATACTTTGGAGAGAGTTCAGAGAAGAGCTACTAAACTAGTACATGGATTGCAGGATAAAACTTACCAGGAAAGATTAAAGGACCTTAACATGTATAGCTTGGAAGAAAGACGAGACAGAGGGGATATGATAGAAACTTTTAAATACACTGCTCAAAAAAATAAAGGGAACACAAAGATAACACATCCTAGATCTGAATTAATTAAATATTCTTCTGAAATACTTTATTCTTTACATAGTTGAATGTGCTGACAACAAAATCACACCAAAAAAAATAATGGAAATAAAAAATTTTAACCCATGGAGGTCTGGATTTGGAGTCACCCTCAAAATTAAAGTGGAAAAACACACTACAGGCTGATGCAACTTTGATGTAATGTCCTTAAAACAAGTCAAAATGAGGCTCAGTAGTGTGTGTGGCCTCCACGTGCCTGTATGACCTCCCTACAACACCTGTGCATGCTCCTGATGAGGTGGCGGACGGTCTCCTGAGGGATCTCCTCCCAGACCTGGACTAAAGCATCTGCCAACTCCTGGACAGTCTGTGGTGCAACGTGACGTTGGTGGATAGAGCGAGACGTGATGTCCCAGATGTGCTCATTTGGATTCAGGTCTGGGGAACGGGCGGGCCAGTCCATAGCATCAATGCCTTTGTCTTGCAGGAACTGCTGACACACTCCAGCCACATGAGGTCTAGCATTGTCTTGCATTAGGAGGAACCCAGGGCCAACCGCACCAGCATATGGTCTCACAAGGGGTCTGAGGATCTCATCTCGGTACCCAATGGCAGTCAGGCTACCTCTGGCGAGCACATGGAGGGCTGTGCGGCCCTCCAAAGAAATGCCACCCCACACCATTACTGACCTAATGCCAAACCGGTCATGCTGGAGGATGTTGCAGGCAGCAGAACGTTCTCCACGGCGTCTCCAGACTCTGTCACGTCTGTCACATGTGCTCAGTGTGAACCTGCTTTCATCTGTGAAGAGCACAGGGCGCCAGTGGCGAATTTGCCAATCTTGGTGTTTTCTGGCAAATGCCAAACGTCCTGCACGGTGTTGGGCTGTAAGCACAACCCCCACCTGTGGACGTCGGGCCCTCATATCACCCTCATGGAGTCTGTTTCTGACCGTTTGAGCAGACACATGCACATTTGTGGCCTGCTGGAGGTCATTTTGCAGGGCTCTGGCAGTGCTCCTCCTGTTCCTCCTTGCACAAAGGCGGAGGTAGCGGTCCTGCTGCTGGGTTGTTGCCCTCCTACGGCCTCCTCCACGTCTCCTGATGTACTGGCCTGTCTCCTGGTAGCGCCTCCATGCTCTGGACAC
The DNA here is from genome assembly GCF_905171765.1 of Bufo bufo. NCBI lineage: Eukaryota > Metazoa > Chordata > Amphibia > Anura > Bufonidae > Bufo > Bufo bufo. Next base: position 418,048,480 of record NC_053392.1, on the reverse strand, counting down.
TACGCTGACAGACACAGCAAACCTTCTTGCCACAGCTCGCATTGATGTGCCATCCTGGATAAGCTGCACTACCTGAGCCACTTGTGTGGGTTGTAGACTCCGTCTCATGCTACCACTAAAGTGAAAGCACCGGCAGCATGTAAAAGTGACCAAAACATCAGCCAGGAAGCATAGGAACTGAGAAGTGGTCAGGTCACCACCTGCAGAACCTTTATTGGGGGTGTCTTGCTAATTGCCTATAATTTCCACCTGTTGTCTATCCCATTTGCACAACAGCATGTGAAATTGATTGTCACTCAGTGTTGCTTCCTAAGTGGACAGTTTGATTTCACAGAAGTGTGATTGACTTGGAGTTACATTGTGTTGTTTAAGTGTTCCCTTTATTTTTTTTGAGCAGTGTACATAAAGGGAATCAACAAGGTAAAAGAGGAGAGAATATTTAAAAGAAAAAAAACTGCTACAAGAGGACAAAGTTTTAAATTAGAGGGGCAAAGGTTTAAAGGTAATATCAGGAAGTATTACTTTACTGAGAGAGTAGTGGATGCATGGAATAGCCTTCCTGCAGAAGTGGTAGCTGCAAATACAGTGAAGGAGTTTAAGCATGCATGGGATAGGCATAAGGTCATCCTTCATATAAGATAGGGCCAGGGGCTATCCATAGTATTCAGTATATTGGGCAGACTAGATGGGCCAAATGGTTCTTATCTGCCGACACATTCTATGTTTCTAAGAGCCTACAATTCACCTATTCTACAGATTGAGGTAATTGCTACTAAGAAAGTAATTTTAAGGGACAAGAGTCAAACGTAAATCATCAAGTGGTTCAAAGGTGGGTTCACAAAGTCCATTGTTTATCACTGTCAGGTATCAAGGATAGACGGTATGCCACAGGGTTAATCTGATATGGGAAGTGGCTTTTAAAGACCTCTAAATCCATTTTTACTCGCCTAGAGGTAGATCTAACTAGCAACTGAGGGCTGATTTTTGAATCTTCAAAAAGTACTTGATTTAACCACTTGCCGCACACCTAACGCCGAAAGGCGTCATCGCGGCGGCTCTCCCAGGCTACGCTAACGCCGATTGGCATCATCTCGCGTGAGCCGAGATTTCCTGTGAACGCGCGCACACAGGCGCGCGCGCTCACAGGAACGGAAGGTAAGCGAGTGTATCTCCAGCCTGCCAGCGGCGATCGTTCGCTGGCAGGCTGGAGATGTGATTTTTTTTAACCCCTAACAGGTATATTAGACGCTGTTTTGATAACAGCGTCTAATATACCTGCTACCTGGTCCTCTGGTGGTCCCTTTTGTTTGGATCGACCACCAGAGGACACAGATAGCTCAGCAATATGTAGCACCAAGCACCACACTACACCCCCCCCTGTCACTTATTATAGCCCTGATCACCCCATATAGACTCCCTGATCACTCCACTGTCATTGATTACCCCCCTGTCATTGATCACCCCCCTGTAAAGCTCCATTCAGACGTCCGCATGATTTTTACGGATCCACTGATAGATGGATCGGATCCGCAAAACGCATACGGACGTCTGAATGGAGCCTTACAGGGGCGTGATCAATGACGGGGGTGATCACCCCATATAGACTCCCTGATCACCCCCCTGTCATTGATCACCCCCCTGTCAGGCTGCATTCAGATGTCCGTATGATTTTTACGGATCCACGGATACATGGATCGGATCCGCAAAAAACATACAGACGTCTGAATGGAGCCTTACAGGGGGGTGATCACTTCATATAGACTCCCTGATCACCCCCCTGTCATTGATCATCCCCCTGTCATTGATCACTCCCCTGTAAGGCTGCATTCAGATGTCCGTATGATTTTTACAGATCCACTGATACATGGATCGGATCCGCAAAACACATACGGACATCTGAATGGAGCCTTATAGGGGGGTGATCAATGACAGGGGGGTGATCACCCCATATAGACTCCCTGATCACCCCCCTGTCATTGATCACCCCCCTGTAAGGCTCCATTCAGACATTTTTTTGGCCCAAGTTAGCGGAAATTAATTTTTTTTTTCTTACAAAGTCTCATATTCCACTAACTTGTGTAAAAAAATAAAATCTCACATGAACTCACCATACCCCTCACGGAATCCAAATGCGTAAAAATTTTTAGACATTTATATTCCAGACTTCTTCTCACGCTTTAGGGCCCCTAGAATGCCGGGGCAGTATAAATACCCCACATGTGACCCCATTTCGGAAAGAAGACACCCCAAGGTATTCGCTGAGGGGCATATTGAGTCCATGAAAGATTGAAATTTTGTCCCAAGTTAGCGGAAAGGGAGACTTTGTGAGAAAAAAAAAATAAATCAATTTCCGCTAACTTGTGCCAAAAAAAAATAAATTCTATGAACTCGCCATGCCCCTCATTGAATACCTTGGGGTGTCTTCTTTCCAAAATGGGGTCACATGTGGGGTATTTATACTGCTCTGGCATTTTAGGGGCCCTAAAGCGTGAGAAGAAGTCTGGGATCCAAATGTCTGAAAATGCCCTCATAAAAGGAATGTGGGCCCCTTTGCGCATCTAGGCTGCAAAAAAGTGTCACACATCTGGTATCGCCGTACACAGGAGAAGTTGGGCAATGTGTTTTGGGGTGTCATTTTACATATACCCATGCTGGGTGAGATAAATATCTTGGTCAAATGCCAACTTTGTATAAAAAAATGGGAAAAGTTGTCTTTTGCCATGATATTTCTCTCACCCAGCATGGGTATATGTAAAAAGACACCCCAAAACACATTGCCCAACTTCTCCTGAATACGGAGATACCAGATGTGTGACACTTTTTTGCAGCTTAGGTGGGCAAAGGGGCCCACATTCCAAAGAGCACCTTTCGGATTTCACAGGTCATTTACCTACTTACCACACATTAGGGCCCCTATAGAATGCCAGGGCAGTATAACTACCCCACAAAAGACACCATTTTGGAAAGAAGACACCCCAAGGTATTCCGTGAGGGGCATGGCGAGTTCCTAGAATCGTTTATTTTTTGTCACAAGTTAGCGGAAAATGATGATTCTTTTTCTTTTTTTTTCTTACAAAGTCTCATATTCCACTAACTTGTGACAAAAAATAAAAACTTCCATGAACTCACTATGCCCATCACGAAATACCTGGGGGTGTCTTCTTTCCAAAATGGGGTCACTTGTGGGGTAGTTATACTGCCCTGGCATTTTAGGGGCCGAATGCGTGAGAAGTGGTTTGAAATCAAAATCTGTAAAAAATGGCCGGTGAAATCTGAAAGGTGCTCTTTGGAATGTGGGCCCCTTTGCCCACCTAGGCTGCAAAAAAGTGTCACACATCTGGTATCCCCGTACTCAGGAGAAGTTGGGCAATGTGTTTTGGGGTGTCTTTTTACATATACCCATGCTGGGTGAGAGAAATATCTTGGCAAAAGACAACTTTTCCCATTTTTTTATACAAAGTTGGCATTTGACCAAGATATTTAGCTCACCCAGCATGGGTATATGTAAAATGACACCCCAAAACACATTGCCCAACTTCTCCTGAGTACGGAGATACAACATGTGTGACACTTTTTTGCAGCCTAGGTGGGCAAAGGGGCCCACATTCCAAAGAGCACCTTTCGGATTTCACCGGCCATTTTTTACAGATTTTAATTTCAAACTACTTTGCACGCATTTGGGCCCCTAAAATGCCAGGGCAGTATAACTACCCCACAAGTGACCCCATTTTGGAAAGAAGACACCCCAAGGTATTTCATGATGGGCATAGTGAGTTCATGGAAGTTTTTATTTTTTGTCACAAGTTAGTGGAATATGAGACTTTGTAAGAAAAAAATAAAAAGAAAAAAATCATCATTTTCCGCTAACTTGTGACAAAAAATAAAAAGTTCTATGAACTCACTATGCCCATCAGCGAATACCTTAGGGTGTCTACTGTCTGGGCATTGGAGGACCTCAGGAAACATGACAGGTGCTCAGAAAGTCAGAGCTGCTTCAAAAAGCGGAAATTCACATTTTTGTACCATAGTTTGTAAACGCTATAACTTTTACCCAAACCATTTTTTTTTTACCCAAACATTTTTTTTTTATCAAAGACATGTAGAACAATAAATGTAGAGAAAAATTTATATATGGATGTCGTTTTTTTTGCTAAATTTTACAACTGAAAGTGAAAAATGTCATTTTTTTGCAAAAAAATTGTTAAATTTCGATTAATAACAAAAAAAGTAAAAATGTCAGCAGCAATGAAATACCACCAAATGAAAGCTCTATTAAGTGAGAAGAAAAATGCATGACCGAGCAATAAACCGCTAAAGTTGTGGAGTGCCGATTTGTAAAAAAGGGCCTGGTCTTTAGGGGGGTATAAAACTGTGGTCCTTAAGTGGTTAAGTACCTCATCACAACTTTCTTGAAGGAAAGAGAAAATATCATTGTATCTAGAGTGATACCGCAAGCAAAATTTCTTCCAGACTCTTTTACGACTAAATGTATAAAAGGAAAAGAAGGGAACTCATAACCTACAGATGCATCTTACTAAATTAGAATATTACTGAAAAGTTATTTCAGTAATTCAATTCAAAAGGTGAAACTCATAGATTAATTACACACACAGAGTGATCTATTTCAAGCATTTATTTCTTTTAATGTTGATGATTATGGATTACAGCTAATGAAAACCCAAAAGTCCCTTTCCCAGAAAATTTCAATATTGTGAAAAGGTGCAATCTTGTAGACTGAAAGTGTCACACTCTAATCAGCTAAATCAACACAAAATATCTGCAAAAGTTTCCTAAGCCTTTAACTTCAGTCTGGTTCAGTAGGCTATACAATCATGGGGAAGACCGCTCCCAACTTGACAGGTGTCCGTAAGGCATTAATTGACACCCTCCCCAAGCTGTGTATCACAAGGATATTAATGGAGAGTTGAGTGGAAGGAAAAAGTGTGGCCGAAAAAGGTGCACATGCAACAGGGATAACCGCAGCCTTTAAAGCAGTGTCAAAAAAGGCATTTAAGAATTTGGGGGAGATTCACAAACAGTGGACTGGCGCTGGAGTGCATGCTTCGAATCCAGGACATGGGCTACAACTGTCGTATTCCTTGTGTCAAGCCACTCATGACCCAGAGATGTCAGAAGCGTCTTACCAGGGCTAATGAGAAAAAGGACTGGACTATTGCTCAGTGGTCCTGTTTTCAGATGTACAGTAAGTAAATTTTGTATTTCATTTGGAAATCAAGGTCCCAGAGTCTGGAAGAGTGGAGAGTTACACAATCAAAGTTGCTTTAGTTCCATTGTGAAGTTTCCACAGTCAGCGATGGTTTGGGGAGCCATCTCATCTCCTGGTGTTAGTCCACTGTGTTATATCAAGTTAAAAGTCAGCTCAGCCAACTACCAGGAAATTTTAAAGCATTTCATACTTCCCTCTGCTCACAAGCTTTAATTAGAGGCTGATTTCATTTCCAGCAGGACTTGGCACCTGCCCACACTGACAAAAGTAACAATACCTGATTTATTACCCATGTTATAACTGTGCTTGACTGGCTATCAAACTCACCTGACCTAAACCCTAAAGAGAATGGTATTGTCAAGAGGAAGATGGGAGACACCAGACCCAACCATGCAGAGCCGAAGGCTGCTATTAAACCTGAGCTTTCATAACGCCTTAGCAGTGCCACAGGCTGATCTCCTTCATGCCACACCGCATTTATGCAGTAATTCATGCAAAAGGAGGGCTAACCAAGTATTGAGTGCATATAATGTACATACTTTTCAGCAGGCCAACATCTTTGGCAAAAGGGATATTTTTTATAAATATTGGAAACAAACGGAACCGTTATTTGGCCCCATGTATTAGGACGGAGCGAAATGGAATGCCTCTTAAAGGCTTTAATTTTTCTATTCCGTCCTAAAACTCAGTTATAATGAAATTCAATAACTCCAATGCGAACCTGCCCTTAACTGGGAGAAGTAGCAGTACATTGTGGATGTGGAAAGGGTAGGGTAATAGTGGCATGATGGTGGCAGCAGCAGCCATACTGTGCAAAACATGATGGTAGGCAGGCAGACAGCGGCATGATGGACACTGTTAGCAAGGGCAAGATCTATTCATTAGCCTTAGGCAGGGGAGTGTGAAAAACTTAAAACATCCATGCCACGTTCTTTTTGACAAAAAAGGATGTTTTGTATACCTGGGGAGAATAAATTGGGCCATTTGGGTGACATTGCCTCCTGCTGCACTGGAACTCTATCTCAGAAGACCTTGGAGGCTGGGCATGAGAAAAGAGAGTATACTGGGCCGGTTAAGGCCAGTGTTCCAGTCTGCCTGCCCAGAAGTCCATGGGGTCAGGGAACAAAGTATGCACCAGAGAAAGGCCAGAGTCCAGATAGGACTAAACCTGGGTGTTGAGGCTGTACACCTTCGTTTGCAGATTTTCCTTAGCCTGGCATAGTACATGCTCCATCATGTTGATGATACTGAACTGCCTGCTGCTTCTGGTAGCAGAGACAATGGGAGGTGGGTGACACTGCAGGGAGTAGAGAGGTGCCTCAGACATGTGGGTGGCAGGTGTCTGCTCCCCAAAAGCCAAGGCAAGTTGCATACACAGTGTTTCTGGATAATAAAGTAATTTGCCCATCTCTTCATTAAGAGTAAAACGTTGCCCCATGTTGATTTCAAAGCGAGGGTCTAAAAAAACGTAATTAGTCTTACCGGTAATTCCGTTTCCTTGAATCCACCATGACGGCCACAAAGAGATTGACCCTTGACCTATGTAGGGGCAGGAACACACAGAGTTTAAATTCCCCCCACCGCTCCACCCCCTCAGTGTTTAACAAATTACCAAGGTAGGTGAACAGAAAAAATAGGATATTACTTCATACCCTTGAAGAGAGGGTTCTTCGATTCCCTTCTTCCTCGTTTTTTTTATTTTTTTCTTATATATATTTTTTTTTTGGGGGGGGGGGGGGGGGGAATTTATTTATTTTTTTGGGGATGGGGTTAGTATGGGCCGTCATGGTGGATTCAAGGAAACGGAATTACCGGTAAGACTAATTACGGTTTTTCCACCTCATCCTCCATGACGGCCACAAAGAGAACTAACAAATAACTAACCTGGGTGGGATATTGCCTGTAGAACCTTCTAGCCAAACTGAATTTCCGTAGAATCAGGGAGACTAAGGCGATCGTGTCTAATGAAGGTATTTACACTTGACCAAGTTGCAGCCCTACAGATTTGATCTAGGGGTACTCCACCTTTTTCTGCCAAAGAGGAGGAGGTGGCTCTAGTAGAATGAGACCTAACTAGCCCCGGGCAGGACTTATTTTGGATGGAATAAACAGCATTCAATAGTGGATCTAATCTACCTGGCTAAGGAGGATCTAGAAAGTTTCTTCCCCTTAGTCCTACCTGAGAATTGGACCAGCAAGTTATCGTCATTCCCGAATTCTCTGGTGACCTCCAGAAACTGAATAACCGTCTCTCTAACGTCTAGGAGTCTCATCTTGTCTTCCACCTCCCCGTCCTGGTGATTGGGAATGGAAGGCAAGAAAATCTCCTGGTTTTGGTGGAAGGAAGAGACCACCTTTGGCAAGAAACCTGGATCTAATCCCAGACGAATATGGTCCTCCAGAATCTGAAGATATGGCTCTCTGCAAGAGAGGGCCTGTAACTCCCCAATATGCCTAGCCGAAGTAATAGCTATTAAGAAGGCCGTCTTTAGGGATAGATGTTTTAACGACATGTTGGATAAAGGAAAAAAGGGGAGCATTGTTAATCCCTCAAGTACCATGTTCAGATCCCAAGTGGGAACTCTGGACCTTAGAGTATGCCTTAATCTAACCGCTGCCTTAATGAATCTGCTTACCCACCTATGTTCGGCTAGGCTAGTGTCAAAGAAGGTGCTCAGAGCAGATATCTGCACCTTAAGCGTACTGGGTCTTAGTCCTAGCTCTAGTCCGTTCTGTAAGAAATCTAAAATCTTGCTAATAGGGGGAGAGGTAGCATCGGGATGGTTATCACAGAGCCAGGAACAAAACTTTTTCCAAACCTTCCTACTAGCCTTGAGTGTGAGGATCACTTTTTCAGAGAGGCCCCTTCTTCTCAATGCTTCGCTCTCAGGATCCATACCACTAACCTGAAGATCTGTGAATCTGGATGAATTAGAGGGCCCCGGACAAGCATATCCCTCTGGAAAGCAATCTCCCACGGATCCTCCAGTAGTTGTTTTAAATGGGAAACCAGCTTCTCTTGGCCCATAGAGGGGTTACCAGGATTATCGTAGCAGTCGCTCTTTGGATTTTCTGAATGACCCGAGGTATAAGGGGTATTGGAGGGAACGCATATACCAGCTTCCAATTCCAGCTTATTGAAAAAGCGTCTACGCCCACGGCTTGTCCCTTGGATCTAGGGAACAAAAGAGATCTACCTGAGCATTTTCTTTTGAAGAAAATAGATCTATCTCTGGGCGACCCCATCTGGAGACTATTTCCCGGAAGATGTCCCTGTTTAGAGACCATTCTACTGCCTCTATTCTTCTTCTGCTGAGGTAGTCTGTCTCTATGTTTTCGGAACCCTTCAAGTGGATTGCAGATAATGATGGGGAATTTTCTTCTGCCCAAGAGAAAATCTTCCTTGCTACTTCTCCTAGAGGGTTGGATCTTGTTCCCCCTTGGTGTTTTCGATATGCTACTGTTATGTTGTCGGACAGAACTTTTAGATGTTGTCCTTTTAGAAGCCATCCTCCCTCTCCTAGAGACATGAGGACCGCGTATAATTCTCTGAAGTTGGAAGATCTTCTCTTTATGTTTTCTGACCAGGTACCTTGAAAAAAAGGATCTCCGATTTTTGCGCCCCAGCCCGGTGTCAGTTATCATTTGAATCTCTGGCTGGTTTAACCAACTCATTCCCTGAAGAAGGTTTCTTCTGAGCTTCCACCAACCGAGATCGGTCTTCACCCGTTGAGGTATCAGGATCTTTCTGTCCAAATCTGTCTGGTTTCTGTTCCATTCTTTCAGGATCCAACGCTGTGTTATTCTTGAGTGGGCCTGGCTCCAAGGAGCTGAAATTAAACAGGCAGTTAAATTCCCCAGCAGACTCATCTCCTCTTATATGGAACATTTGCGATATCTTTGAAACCTCAAAATCTTTTGAATAAGACACTCTGCTTTGTCCTGCGGTAGGAAGGTCTTTTGAGAGTCCGAATCTAATTCTACTCCTAGGAATCTTATCCTTTTTTTATAGAGTGAGGGAAGATTTCCTTATGTTTATAATCCAACCTAACTCTGAAAGGACGTTTAGGAATCTTCGGGTTGCTTCTATATTGTCTCCCTTTGACCTGGCGATAATCAGGAAGTCGTCGAGGTAAGGGATAATAATTAATCCTTCCTTGCGAAGGTAAGCGACCATTTCTACCACTAGTTTTGTGAATATTCTGGGTGCGGAAGAGATGCCGAATGGAAGTGCAACGTACTCGAAGTGGTGTAGGGTACCTCTTGGATCTTTTATTGTAAAACTTAGAAATTCCCGTGAGAGTTGGTGGATGGGAATATGATAATAGGCATCTTTGAGGTCTATTGAAGACATGAATGGCCCTTTCGGTATGAGCAGGATTGTGGATTTGATGGATTCCATCTTGAATTTTCTGTACAGAATGGATCTGTTTAGCGGTTTAAGATTTATAATGGTACGAAAGGACTGGCCTGGCTTCTTTACTAGGAAAAGGTTTGAGTAGAACCCGTCCCCTTTTTCTGGATTTAGGACTCTTTGGATTACACCTGAGCTTAAAAGTTCCTGAAACCCCTTCCATAACTTGGGTAATTCTGACCTGCTTTGAGACTAGGTTAGGAATCTCTTGGGGGAAGGGGGGGGGGGGGGGGGGGGGAATGAAGAGAATTCTATCCTGTAATCCTGAGCAATAATGTTTAGTGCCCAGGGATTTGTTGTGATTTGCTTCCATGAAGACAGAAAACCTAACAGTCTGCCCCCCACCCTGGCGTCATTGTTTACTAGAGTGTCTGTTCTGAGGGTTAAGGATGAAACCCCTTCTAGGGATCGACCGATATTGATTTTTTAGGGCCGATACCGATAATTTGTGAACTTTCAGGCCGATAGCCGATAATTTATACCGATGTTCTGGGAATTTTCATTTTTGAGAAAAAAATTCCCTACACAAATCTGCTGAAAATTAATATGTTTATTGTTAATGTGTATTTTTTTTGTTTATTGTTAATGTGTATTTTTTTTTTTTTTTAAATCTTTTTCATTTATACTTTTTTTTTTTTACTAACTTTTAGCCCCCTTAGGGACTAGAACCCTTGTCCTATTCACCCTGATAGATCTCTATCAGGGTGAATAGGAGCTCACACTGTCCCTGCTGCTCTGTGCTTTGTGCACACAGCAGCATGGAGCTGAACATGGCAGCCAGGGCTTCAATAGCATCCTGGCTGCCATGGTAACCGATCGGAGCCCCAGGATTACACAGCTGGGGCTCCGATCGGAGGAGCAGGGGAGAGGGGATCCTGTGGCCACTGCCACCAATGAGTAATACTGGGTGGGGGGGGGCGCACTGCGCCACCAATGTTTTTACTATTGGGATTGGGATGGGGGTGGGGGGCGCACTGCGCCACCAATGATTAAGACTGGGGGGCTTGGGTGGGGGCGCACTGCGCCACCAATGAAGATAAGTCTCTCAATCATTCATATACAGGAGGCGGGAGCTGGCTGCAGAATCACATAGCCGGCTCCCGACCTCTATGAGCGGTGGCTGCGATCCGCGGCACCTGAGGAGTTAACTACAGCAGATCGCAGCTACTTGTCATAGAGGTCGGGAGCCAGCTATGCGAATCTGCAGCCAGCTCCCGCCTCCTGTATATGAATGATTGAAAGGCTTATCTTCATTGGTGGCGCAGTGGCCACAGCCCCTCCCCTCCTCTTATGTTCTCTCCTCTCATTGGCGGCAGCAGCAGCACAGGGGGAGGGAGACACGGCTTCCTTCTCCCCTGTGCTGCGGAGGGAACACAGAGAGCGCTGAGAGCAGCGCGTTCTGTGTTCCCAATACGTTATCGGAATATCGGCAAAATAGATGCCGATACCGATAACGTTCAAAATCCTCAATATCGGCCGATAATATCGGCCAAACCGATAATCGGTCGATCCCTAACCCCTTCCTCTTCCCCTTTTGGTGTAGCTCCATCTGCCCGCTTTACCTTTTCTCCTACATGATCTCTGATGGGGTTGAAACTGCCGAAAGGGTTTCTTCTTTTGATCCCTATCCTACGGAAAATCTTTTTTCTTATCCGCAGCCTTTTCTAATATTTTGTCTAGTGTAGGGCCAAAAACAAACTCTCCTGAGAAGGGGATTGAACATAACTTAGCCTTTGAAGCCTTGTCGCCAGAGGCGTCGGCTAAAAAGGTCATAGCGGATCTAAGTAAAGGCATAGAATCTCTGATCTTTTCTCTTGGGGTTTTGTTTTTAAGATGCTCATCCAGTATCCCTAATCAGATGTACATAGCCCTAGCCACGGATGTTTCTGCTATGTTAGTCTTTACGCTGAACATAGACGATTCTCAGGCCTTTTTTAATAATCGGTCAGCCTTACGGTCCATGGGGTCACCTAGTTGGGAGGAGTCCTCAAATGGTAGCGCTGTTCTTTTAAATACCTTCGCCACCTGAATATCTACCTTGGGTGTCTCATTAAAGATTTTACACTCAGACTGGTCAAAACAAAGTCTGTTTCTAAATTCCTTAGAGACACCCAGTCTCCTCTCCGGGTCTAGCCACTCGTCCATAACCATCTCTCATGTTTTTATTTATCGGGAAAACAACAGATTTTTTTAGATCTAAGTCCTCCGAACATCTCGTAATTGACTGTGCGTGGTTTAGGTGTGTCCTCAATTCCCATAGTGGATCTGACGGATCTTAATAGTTTCTCCATCTGATCAGATGAGAAGTAGTACTTCTTATCCTCCTCTATGAACTCTCCCTCAGATAAAGGATCTTCCTCAATAACTTGCTTAGAGGAGACCGAAATTTCCTCAGCCTTGTCTGCATCAGAGGAGGACTGGACAGAAAGCTTCCGTTTTTTTGGAGGATGAAGGGGATTATCGGGAGTGGAGATAGAGGGCTAAGGAGGACTTTATTTCATCCTGAATAAAGGATTTCATCTCTGAAAAAATATTTGGTTGTTCCTCCTTCCATATCTCAGAAAGACAAGACTTGCAAAGTCTTTTCTTATAATTCTCAGGGAGTTTCTTAGAGCAGGCATTACACTTTAGTATCTTTATCTTTGATCTAGATTCTTTTGTGCCCTGAAATCAAAGGGACAACCAAGTATACACCCAGTTAGCCAATAGAGCTAGAACACTTGTCTAAAGAAATATAGAGTCTAGAATTCAAAACCCCCGCAGGGGATTCACAGTACTTGCAGAGGGATCCGGGACAGCGCTTGCAGAGGGATCCGGGACCTTTTGATGAGGAGTAGGTGTCTCAGACATGGCAGAATGAACTGCAGGCAAACGCTGAGTGAAGACCCGCAATTCTTTTCAAATTCCGGCGTCTTAAGTCATCAAGCTGCGTCCCGGGCTGTCAGCTGGTTTATGCGCCGCACTGTCCCCAAACTTCTGTGCTTCTTGCGCCGCACCTGCTCCCCCTGCCAGTCACCTGTTAGCACAAGAGGACGCCGGGTTCGCGCGCGTACCTCTCGGTGAGTCCGGCGCAGCTGACTGCTTCCCCCCAGAGGGAGGAGTTCTGCTGTATGTGTAGGACCGCAGGCTTCAGCATAAGCTAGAACGAGGGTCCTCGATGCTCCTGCTGCCGAGCCTTAGCCCCTGCCGTGGGAGGACAGCTAGAGATACGGTAACATTAAGGAATCTTCTTTCTTTTCCTCCCTCCATAAGGAGGGCTCTCTCCACGTGTTGACCCCCGTAGGGGCAGGAAAACACTGAGGGGGTGGAGGGGTGGGGGGAATGTAAACTCTCTGTGTGTTCCTGCCCCTACAGAGGTCAAGGGTCAATCTCTGTGGCAGTCATGGTGGATGGGGTGGAAAGCATAGCTATCCTGTAATCATTAGACTGCTTTAAGAGAATGATTAGAATATTAGCGAGCATACAGCTTGACATCGTGTCAAAGGATCCAGTTCATCCGGCTCCACTGAGATGATTGGTCATTGTGGCCGTTATCATGATCATTATCCTCCTGCTTCTCAATCACCACAAAATCCTCCTTTTCCTCCTGTGGCAGCTCCTCATCTTCCTCGATGGGACTTTCTCCTTGTGGGTTCCCATCAGCTACAAGGCAGCCAGCAAGATCCTTAAGATGTTCTTTCCCTGCTGTGTCTTGTTGCATCAATGTGAGCATCTATTCTAAGATAAATATGAGGGGGTGACATTGTTTTTTCTGCAGCTGTCCCTAATGAGAAATTTGTTGGGCTGTTCGAAAGGCTTTAGGCCTCTTTCACACGAGCAAGGTTTCCGTCAGGGTGCGATGCATGAAGCAAACGGACTGAATCCTGACCCATTCATTTCAATGTGTCTGTGCACATTTTTTTTCACGCATTATTTCTGCATTCAAGAAAAATCGCAGCATGTTCTTATTCTGGTTCCATAGAAGTGAATGGGGCTTACATCATAAAAAACTGATTGCATCCAGATGCAACGTGTTTTGCACTCATGGTTGCTAGTAGATGTAAATTATTATTTTTCATCAAAACTGATTGCACCTGCTCGGAAAAAATTAAACAGTGAACGCAATTGCAGACAAAACTGAGTGAACTTGCATGCAAAACCCATCAGCTTTTTCATGAACAGACCCAGAGAAAATCAGTAACATTTGTAACGTGTAAAAGAGGCCTTAGCAGGCAACAGGTGGGCTGTAAAAGACATGTATTGTTCCTTTCTGTAATAACTGCTCCCGGTATCCACCATAGCGTGCACCTTGCCATTGTGAAAAAAAAATGGACAGCTAGGCAAAAGTGTGATCATCACACAGCAGGATTAAATTTTGGTTATGGCACAGAACTGCGCTTCCACTACCACATCTAGGTGGTATGGCAGCAACTGCATCTACAGCAACTTGGCATGATGGTAGTGCAGCTTGCATATCAGCTAACTGCTGGTTGAGAATAGTCTTCTCATTGCCACACATTCCATTATAGATGTCTCACGATGGTACGGAGAACAAGGAGGAGTATTCCGAGCAGAAGAATAAGAAGCTGATGGTGATGACAAGGACACTGTACTGCTTGGGGATGCCGGCTAGCTGCCAGTAAGAAGACCAGGAGAAGGACAGACTTGTTTTCATTTGAATGCTGGCCAGTTGTATTTTCTCAGTAACACCGGTAGCAAGAATCAGCACAGTATATGTGCGGGGACTGCTTTCCTGAATGTAGATGCCCACATAGATAGATTTAGAGTAGGTCCTGCCTGACAGACCACCTTGGCGCCAGTAGGCGGGCACAGATGTGTTTTAATCAAAATATATTGGCTGAGAGTCTCATATTTTATCATATCAGAATGAGGGTTTGGTCCATATATAATGTTTGCATCTATTGTGTTAGTGCATTATGTTCTGTGATGTCGCATCACGTGCTGCAATAGAGCCCACTACCTATGTTTGTTTTTAAACTCCCACGGCTTATTTTAATCCTGCAAATCTTGTACACAGCTTTTGTTTTGTGTGCTGGCCTTGTGGAGAAAATGCAATACGCGAGTTGCTCATACAGACCTAGAGGCAGCTGAGCCTATTATGAGCCTGCGCCTATAGTATCAGCAGGATCACCAATTCCTGATATAACTACAAGAGATGCAGATGTAGCCCTGCCATTGCGCTGTACAGCCTCTCTGGGGAGGTGTATTTCTCCTGTAACTGGGGCTACTAGGTCAGCCCCAGTTACAGGGGAAATCAACAGTGAAAAAGAAAAAGTAAAGTAAATGTCCCCCAGAGGTCTTGTATGACCTTATGGGGGACAAAAAGTGTAAAAAAAAAAAAAAAAAAAAAAAAAAAAAGGTTTCACATGTAAAATAAAAAAAAATTCCCCAAGTAAGGAATAAAAAAAAATGTTAGAAATAGAAAAAATTAAATAAAATGGACATATTTGGTATTGCCACGTCCGTGACGGTCGGCTCTATAAATATATCACATAATCGACTCAGTCCAATAAACACCATAAAAAAATATAAATAACTGTCAAAACAAGCAATTTTTGTCACCTTACATCACAAAAAGTGCAACACCAAGTGATCAAAACGGCGTATGTCCCACAAAATGGTACCAATAAAACAGTCACCTCATCCGGCAAAAAATTAAAAAAACTATAACTCTTGGAGACACTAAAACATCATTTTTTTGGTTTAAAAAATGCTATTATTGTGTTGAAGTGAAATAAAAAAGTATACATATTAGGTATTGCCGTGTCCGTAAAATCCAGCTCTATAAAAATATTACATGACCTAACCCCTCGGGTGAACACCGTAAAAATAAAATAAAACCTCTCAAAAAAAATAAAATAAAAACTATAGCTCTCAGAACATGGACACATTAAAACAAAATTTTTTTGTTTCAAAAATGCTATTGTGTAAAACTTTAATAAATAAGAAAAAGTATACATATTAGGCATCGCCACGTCCGTAATAATCTGCTCTATAAAAATGTCACTTGACCGAACCCCTCAGGTGAACGCTGTAAAAATAAATAAAAACTGTGCTAAAACAACCAATTTTTTGGTCACCTTGCCCCATAAAGTGTTATAATGAATGATCAAAAAATCATATGTACCCAAAAATAGTACCAATAAAACTGGCACCTTATCCCCTAGTTTCCAAAATGGGATCACTTCTTGGGAGTTTCTACTGTAAGGGTGCATCAGGGGGGCTTCAAATGGGACATGGCATCTAAAAACCATGTGGAGTTCCTTTTCTTCTGCGCCCTGCAAAAAATATTGAGTTTTGTTTGGCTGTTAACCATCGATGTGTTAAAGAAAAAATTGGATTAAAATGGAAAATCTGCCAAAAAAGGAGAAATTTTAAAATTTGATCTCCATTTTCCTTTAATTCTTGTGGAACGCCTAAAGGGTTAACAAAGTTAGTAAAATCGGTTTTAAGTAACTTGAGGGGTGTAGTTTCTACAATGGGGTCATTTATGGGAGTATCCACTATGTAGGCCCCACAAAGTGACTTCAGACCTGAACTGGTCCTTAAAAAGTGGGTTTTGGCAATTTTCGTAAAAATTTGAAGAATTGCTTCTAAACTTCTAAGCCTTCTAACGTCCTAAAAAAAATAAAATGACATTTCCAAAATGATGCCAACATAAAGTAGACATATGGGGAATGTTAAGTAATAAATATTTAATGAGGTATCACTTTCTGTTTTAAAAGCAGAGAGATTGAAATTTAGAAAATTGCAAATTTTTCATAATTTTTGGTAAATTTGGGATTTTTTCATAAATAAAGGTGAAATATATTGACTCAAATTTATGACCATCATGAAGTACAATGTGTCACGAGAAAACAATCTCTGAATGACTTAGATAAGTAAAGGCGTTCCAAAGTTATTACCACATAAAGTGAGATATGTCAGTTTTGCAAAATTAGGTCTGGTCAGGAAGGGGGCAAATGGCCCAGATGGGAA
Source organism: Bufo bufo (assembly GCF_905171765.1). Classification (NCBI taxonomy): domain Eukaryota; kingdom Metazoa; phylum Chordata; class Amphibia; order Anura; family Bufonidae; genus Bufo; species Bufo bufo. The sequence continues at coordinate 418,031,861 of NC_053392.1, read as the reverse complement.
ATGGTTAAATGGTAGTAGCAAAATTGCAATTGTGTTTTCTGTAATTTTATAGACAGGCACAATTAAACATCCCCCGTTTGACAAACACACTGCAATACGCAATTTATTTTGTGAATAATACAGTGTGCGATGAAATGTCTTTAAACTTTGTCTGGTTCACCAATGAAAGTTTTGTCCCGAAATGTCTATGAAACACACAGTCGGATGCAGTAATGAAAAGCCAGGTTCACAGCTCATCTCCTCAAACATAATTCCCTGTGTAATACAGAGCTGAATGGAAACTATGGACCGACTCCAAGATGCAGTAAATCTGGGTGGACTAAGGACTATGCTATCGTTCGAAACGTGTCAGCGTTAAATGATGTGCACATCTGGATTTTAAATATTTAAAAAATACAGCTTAGGCTACTTTCACACTGGCGTTTTGGCTTTCCGTTTGTGAGATCCGTACAGGGCTCTTACAGGCTGTCCAAAACGGATCAGTTTTGCCATAATGCATTCTGAATGGAAAAGAATCCGCTCAGAATGCATCAGTTTGCCTCCACTCCCACTACATTCTGCTTTGGAGGCAGATACCAAAACGCTGCTTGCAGTGTTTTGGTGTCTGTCTGACAAAACAGCCAAACTAATCTGTTCTGACACACAATGTAAGTCAATGGGGACGGATCCGTTTTCTATGACACAATCTGGCACAATATATAACGGATCTGTCCTCCATTGACTTTCAATGGTGTTCAAGATGGATCCGTCTTGGCCATGTTTAAGATAATACAAATGGATCCTTTCTGAACGGATGCAGACGGTTATATTATCTGAACGGATCCGTCTGTGCAGATCCATGACAGATCCACACCAAACGCGAGTGTGAAAGTAGCCTTATAAGATTTTGCTATTACTGACAGCTGCTGTATATTTTACCTATGCAACTATTGGATTTGATGCAGTAATGTATCCGCTGACGCGGATATAACAATGCGATGTTAGCAATGAATTTATACGAGAGTGCCACTGTTGCTAACAATGATGCTACCGCCACCAACTTGCCTTCAGGTGCTACTGATAAAACTAATATGATAAAAATAATACTGGCTGGATGGCTGGTGCAGCTACTGCTGTTACTACCCACATTCTGACACTTGGTGGTCTTTCATTTTGCACTCTTCAGTTTTCCAGATGCTTTATTATGGTGCCTATAACTGAAAAGTCACAAATTGCCTAAATGAAAAGTCACATCTTTGGTATACACAGTGTCACGACCTATCACTGACCCTGTTGTGCCTGGGGTCAGAAGGTCACAGCGGGTGGCTACGCTCTCAGTTTCTCAAGGGATCGCTCTATTACCTAGTGGTGAGAATAGATTCCGGGCCAGGTTTTCCTGCTTAGGTTTGTGATCCTTTTTGTCCCATGCTGTTTCAGGTTATCAATTGCATCCACACCCTCGCAACACAGGCCCCCACAGCAATGCATGAACTTACTTACACCAACTATCAACAGGTAAATACCGGAATATAAAAATGTTAAATGCGACTCTCCTCGAGGGTTATTTGCCAAGCTAGCCAGGCGACTTTCCCCTTTAACAAAACCTATAGCCCTAATTCTAGATCATCCATCAGAGAAAGAGCCTCTCTAGCATCTGTCCTCTGTAGGGAAAGAAAAAACACTGGAGGATGGTGGTGGGAAGGCTCTTTTAACCCCTCTGTATTTTGTTCCTACAGAGGGTTAGGATAGGACAACCTCCAGTGGTGTAGCCATGGAGAACGTCCTGAAACAAACAGTGGTATTATCTACTTTATACTATTTGTACTTTTATGATCCATTCCTGATTTTACGGCAGATAGAGGCTTCGTATTACATGCTCTTTCTTTACTGAAAACTCTAGCAGCAAAACAGGACAGGAAGAGAAAACTAGTGACCTAGGCAACAGGCCACTCCCCCTGTTACAGCCAGTATAATAACAAGCCACTTCTCACAATCCTCCTCTTTCTTTGCTGCTCACAGGAGGAGATAAGTATATGGTTTGCTCTTGGGCTGATTTATAATTGTCACTAGTTTTTCCATGTTATTTTACCTAACCATCTGACCTTTTTTCCGGCTCCCTGCCTCACCCAGTCTCCTCTCAGAGTGGTTTGCTCTGCTCCTCTTACCCCCGCATGTATTGCGCTTCCCGCCGGCTTGTCTCTTCCCCTCCCCGGCCATGACGCCGGAAATCTCGAGAGATCTCGGAGGCGAGCGCGTCCCGCTTCGTCCTCAGTGTGCCGAAAATCTTGCGTGACTTCGGCCGCCATCTTGCTAATCCCGCGCGCTGCTCCTCATCTGCCGAGCTCTGGCGATCCCGGTCCCTGCTGCGCACCTTCTTTTCCCTGTTTTTTTTTTTTCTTCCCCCCCTTCAGTGCCGCAATCCCCAGTACCAACTGGCCAGGTCAGGTCGCATTTTCTGTTGATTGTGGCTGTGTCCTGCCCCACCATGCCTAACCCAGGCACCCCATCTCACCCCTCGGGGGATACTGACTCCCCTCAGGCACAGACCAATTCTCAGGCATTACTGCACCAATTATTCCCCATTCCCACCTTAGGCCCAATACCAGAGGACCCTTTGGCCTTTCAAAAGTCAGTGGCAGATGCCATTGCCACGGCCATGGGATCCGTTTCTGCTTCCATCTCCCACACTCTCTCACAAGCTCTCCTGGCGCACTCCTCTAGCGCCCAGGGCGTGGTGCATAGTGCACGCTCGGTGCGTTCTGAGCTCCCCTCAGTTGATCATCCTCATCATAACGCTCAGGCCTCCAGAATCCATGTGATCGGTGAAGTATCTCACCCCCAGGATAGCGTGTTTCAATCACTCAAAAGAGCCTTTCCACGCCAGTCAGAACGGGCGCGGCAATGGAAATGTGCTAGAGCACAACCCGAAAGCGACTCAGACTCAGAAATCGGGTCAGGTGAGGAGGCCGAGGATGAGTCCGTTCATGATTCAGAGGACGGTATGGAGATGCAGGACCCGGGTCCTTCTACTTCGGCAGCACCTAAGGTCCTCCCTTTGGGCGCCCCCAACAATCCCCCCGCTACTGCGGACGGCGCGCGATCACGGATCCCTTTGGGGAACCTTTATTTGAACCAGATGCCTTACACCATCCGAGGTCCGCCGAATGGCTCCCAGCGGACCACGTATCCAAATACCTGGAGACCTGGGTCCGCCGCCCGCTTAGCAAAGCGGCCCGTAACAAGCTCAAAGCGGAATGTCCTAGTCCATTAGTCCCTAATAAAGTATGTGAGACCCCTACTGTAGATCCAAAAATGACCCAATTCCTAGCTAAACTAGGATGGAATCCTTGTAAGGGATTGGATTCCGCTTTGAAGGCATGCCAAGATAAGTTATTGGATATCTTTGGCCCACTAGCAAAATTGTTTGATCTGGCGGAATCCGCCAGAGCTGAAGACAAGCAAGTTGACCCTGAGGAGCTCCGCGGTTGGGTGCAAAGAGCAATCTGTATTTCTGGAAGTGTCAACACTTCCCTGTCTATTGAACGGCAAAAAGCCATTCTCTTCAAAATTGAACCAAAGCTGGCGAACCACGCCCTCACGGAACCGGGCAAAGACGCCCAGGGCTTCCTGTTCGGGGACTCTTTTATCAAAGAGTTAGGACGCTTCACGGCCCTAGCCAAGGCGCAATCCTCCATGAGGAGAGTTTTTCAGGGCCGGTCTCTACCAGAGTCGGCAGTGTCAGGGGCAGTCTGTTGGCCGGTCCTCCAACCAAGCCCGTAACATTGGCTGAGGCTCCTTTACCCAATCGACTGGTTTCCATGGGTTGTCCTTCCAGGAAAAGCGCCATCAATCCCCGTTCTTCCCTGCCCGCGGAAGACCCTGGCGCTCCCGAGGTTTCAGAGGAACTCCCGGCTCAAGACGTCCATATGGTAAGCCTACGGTTTCCTCATGTTTCTTCCAATACATCTGTAGGGGGCAGACTCCATCATTTTTTCCCTGCCTGGCAAGCCATCACCTCAGACAGTTGGGTCCTCTCCACTATCAGGGGTTTCCAAATAGAGTTTGTAGACACCCCGGACCGTATCCCCAACCCCCACCCAATGATATTATCTTTGTCCGACTGAACCTTGGTCGAAGAGGAATTCTCTGCTCTGTTCCTCAAAGGGACCATAGAACGAGCCCCCACCCCTTCACCGGGGGTCCTGAGCAACATTTTTCTAGTAGAGAAAAAAAGGGTGGTCAGATGCGACCGGTGATCAACCTCCGCGCTTTGAATGCCTTTGTTCGCTACCGGCATTTCAAAATGGAGCGCATTCACCTCCTGCGAAATATGCTCCTTCCCAGGGATTGGATGGCGAAATTGGATCTCCAAGACGCGTATTTAATGGTCCCGGTTGCGGAACATTCCAGGGACCTTCTCAGGTTTCTCTGGAGCAACGAAGTCTGGCGCTTCACCTGCCTTCCCTTTGGCCTCTCCTCGGCTCCTTGGTGCTTCACCAAGTTGATGCGCCCAGTGGTGTCCTGGCTGCGAGGCAGGGGTGTCTGTCTGATTATTTATCTGGACGACATCCTCCTCATGGCCCAGAGTCGGGAGATGCTGCTGTCTCACCTACAATGGACAATAGACCTCCTATTCCGACTAGGTTTCCTCCTCAACCTGGAGAAAACCTGTCTTCCCCGTCCAGGCGCATGGAATTTCTCGGCTTTTGAATAGATTCGGAAGCAGAATCCCTCAATCTCCCCTTGGCAAAGGTGCACTCGATTAGCAAGGACTTACGGCGTGCGTTGACACGCCGTCAGCTGTCTTTGCGCCACCTGGCCCGCATTATCAGCCTTCTTTCGTCCTCCATTCAGGCGGTCTTCCCAGCCCCCATTCATTATCGGGCTCTCCAGCACCTGAAGATAGCCCATCTTCGCAGGGGGCCTCGTATTCAGATATGGTGTCACTGGATGTGGAGACATGGGACGAATTGACGTGGTGGATCCACAATCTGTCGGCCTGGAACAGCAGAGCCATCTTCAGGTCCCAACCGGATCTCACGGTGGACTCCGATGGCAGCCTCCTCGGCTGGGGAGCCCACTGCAAAGGGGTATCCACAGTAGGCCTGTGGTCGTTGGAGGAGTCAGGCCTCCATATCAATGCCCTCAAGCTGCTAGCTGGCTCCTTTCACGAATGACACCGTGGATGCTTGCATACGACTCCACATGGACAACGTGTCCGCTGTACGCTATGTCAACCACATGGACGGCACTTGTTCCGCGTTGCTGGCTCGATTGGCGAAGGATTTTTGAAATTACTGTTTTTCCAGGAATCTGCTAGTCCAGGCAGACTATCTCCCCAGTCTCCACAATACCCAAGCAAATTGGAGTTCTCACCACTGGTCGGACAGCAGCGACTGGAAGTTGAAGGTGGAGGTATTCTCCGCTATATCTTCTCTTTAGGGTCCCTTTGCCATCGACCTCTTTGCATCCCGGCTCAACGCCCAACTCCGGCGCTTTTACAGCTGGTGCCCGGATGCGTTTCTCCAGGACTGGTCCACCTCGCTGCTTTATGCGTTCCCTCATTTCCAGAGTCCTTCTTCAGGTCAGACGCCAAGGTGCCAAACTGGTTCTGCTGACCCTGTTTTGGAGGTCTCAGGTGTGGTTTCCCCAGCTTATGGAGTTGACAGTGGATATCCTCAGGCTGTTGCCGGCCCTCAGTCAGTGTCACCCCCTTATACTGGAGGGCTCATTACCCCTGTTAGCTTGAAAGATTTAGGGGACCCCTGAGATTTCCAGGGACTTCCGATCTCGACTCGATGCTTATTGGTTAAGGCTTGGGCCCCCGGCACTAGACGCTCATATCGGTCCGCATGGAAGGCTTGGGCTAGTTGGTGCGTGGGACGGGACTTGGATCCCGTTTCAGCCCCTGTGACGGCCATTCTTCAGTTCTTGACGTCCTTATTCGAGGCCGGTCGGGCTTATCGCACCATCAATGTTTACAGATCAGCCATATCCTCGGCTCATCAAGGTTTCAACGGCTGCCCTGCAGGGCAACACCCTTTGGTGTGCAATCTGCTTAAGGGTTCTCGCCTTGTGTGCCCTCCTAGGCCCAGGTATGCGGCTACCTGGGATGTCTGCTGCATTCTGTCTCTTTTTTCCTCCTGGCCCTCTAACGCGGATCTCTCCCTGCGCCAACTGTCGGCCAAGTTGGTTTCCCTTTTGTGTCTGGTGTCCTGCAAACGGGTCTCAGACGTGCAGTCCTTGGATTTTACCGCCAGGTCTTTTACTCCGGAAGGGGTGACCTTTGAGATCTCTAGGCGCACCAAGACTGCGTCTCGTTCGGTCTCTTACCCGAGTTTCCCGGCTAGGCCAGCCTTGTGTCCGGTTTCCTGCCTATGCGAATATGGAGGCAAGGACGGCGGTCTACCGATCTTCTGCCTCTCGCAATCTTTTCCTCTCGTATCGCCCTCCTTTTGCTCCGGTGTCTAGCGCCACCTTGGCGCGTTGGGTCAAATGGGTATGGTCGCTTGCTGGGGTGGACACTTCAGTCTTTACCGCACATTCCACCCATAGAGCGTCAGCCACTTCTATGGTGGTTTCGGGGGCACGATTGCAAGACATCTTGAAAGCGCCCGACTGGTCGCGTGAATCCACCTTTCGGGATTTCTACTTTTGCCCATCACCTCATGTTTTCTCCACTGTGGTCATGCAGCTTTGAACTTGCAATACGAAGCCTCCGTGTCTGCCATAAAATTGTGGATTTTACTAGTTTCACTACGTAAAGTCATGATTTTATTAAAGACACGGAGGCGAGTATTGACCCACCCGGTTTGCAACTCCCCCCCATGCTTCCTCCTGGGGTATGGTAAGTATGGGATCTCAGGGGAAATGGTTGATTGTATCTTCCGTTGTATTTCCATATGTTTTTCCAGCTATGCAGGATATTCTCTCCCATGTTTAGTAGGGCGGCATTGATTTTGCATCTTCTCTTCTCCTTCTCTTTTAGGTTGATTCTTCAATGATCCGACTGTCCGGATTCTCGTTCGTTCTATCCGTGCGCTGATGGGCCTGCAGTTCTGAGGTTACACCGGTGTGCTTCAAATTCCAGTTTCATTTGGTTTGAGTTCCTGTGGGGTGTTCGTTACGGAGACCCGCGGTTCCATTTCATTGTCGGCCTGTTCGCATGGCATGATTACAAAGAAAGAGGCGGATTGTGAGGAGTGGCTGGTTATTATACCGGCTGTAACAGGGGGAGTGGCCTGTTGCCTAGGTCACTAGTTTTCTCTTCCTGTCCTGTTAGAGTTTTCAGTAAACAAAGAGAATGCAATACCCGCCTCCGTGTCTTTAATAAAATCATGACTTTACGTCGTGAAACTAGTAAAATCCACAATTTTGGCTTCTAAAGCGCATCAGAAAATCCGACTGTGTGGCTGTAAATTGTGTGCAGTTGACTGCATGCAGTTCCTGCATTAACAAATTCACAATGCAATTTCATAATTATGTATTGTATTATACAGACATCAGACCCACTGGATCTTCAAGAACCAAGTGGGTCTGGGTCAAAAAAAAAGTTTAAAAAAAAGTGAAAAAAAGTGAAAAAAAGAAAAAAATCAAAAAACACATTTATCACTGATTAAAAATGAAAAAAATAAAATTCCCTACACATGTTTGGTATCGCCGCGTCCGTAACGACCTGATCTATAAAACGGTCATGTTACTTTCCCCGCACGGTGATCGCCATAAAAATAAAAAATAAAAACTAGGAAAAAATTAGGAAATTGAAATTTTGCCCACCTTACTTCCCAAAAAAGGTAATAAAAGTGATCAAAAAAGTCGCATGTACGCCAAAATAGTACCAATCAAACCGTCATCTCATCCCGCAAAAATCATACCCTACCCAAAATAATCGCCCAAAAACTAAAAAAAATATGGCTCTCAGACTATGGAAACACTAAAACATGATTTTTTTTTTTTTAAATGAAATCATTGTGTAAAACTTAAATAAATAAAAAAGTATACATATTGGGTATCGCCGCGTCCGTATCGACCGGCTCTATAAAAATATCACATGACCTAACTCCTCAGGTGACCACCGTAAAAAAATAAAAAACGGTGTAAAAAAAGCCATTTTTTGTCATCTTAAGTCACAAAAAGTGTAATAGCAAGCGATCAAAAAGTCATATGCACCCCATAATAGTGCCAATCAAACCGTCATCTCATCCCGCAAAAAATGAGTCCCTACTTAAGATAATCGCCCAAAAACTGAAAAAACTATGGCTCTTAGACTATGGAGACACAAACTTTTTTTTTGTTTTAAAAATGAAATCATTGTGTAAAACTTACATAAATAAAAAAAAAATTGTATACATATTAGGTATCGCCGCGTCCGTGATAACCTGCTCTATAAAATTACCACATGATCTAACCTGTCAGATGAAGGTTGTAAATAACAAAAAAAAAACGTGCCAAAAAATCTATTTCTTGTTACCTTGCCGCACAAAAAAGTGTAATATAGAGCAACCAAAAATCATATGTACCCTAAACTAGTACCAACAAAACTGCCATCCTATCCCGTAGTTTCTAAAATGGGGTCACTTTTTTGGAGTTTCTACTCTGGGGGTGCATCAGGGGGGCTTCAAATGGGACATGGTGTAAAAAAAAACAGTCCAGCAGAATCTGCCTTCCAAAAACCGTATGGCATTCCTTTCCTTCTGCACCCTGCCGCGTGCCCGTACAGTGGTTTACGACCACATATAGGGTGTTTCTGTAAACTACAGAATCAGGGCCATAAATATTGAGTTTTGTTTGGCTGTTAACCCTTGCTTTGTAACTGGAAAAAAATATATTAAAATGGGAAATCTGCCAAAAAAGTGAAATTTGGAAATTGTATCTCTATTTTCCATTAAATCTTGTGCAACACCTAAAGGGTTAACAAAGTTTGTAAAATCCGTTTTGAATACCTTGAGGGGTGTAGTTTCTTAGATGGGGTCACTTTTATGGAGTTTCTACTCTAGGGGTGCATCAGGAGGGCTTCAAATGGGACATGGTGTCAAAAAACCAGTCCAGCAAAATCTGGCTTCCAAAAACCATACGGCGCACCTTTCCCTCTACGCCCTACTGTGTGCCCGTACAGTAGTTTACGGCCACATATGGGGTGTTTCTGTAAACGGCAGAGCAATAAAGATACAGTCTTGTTTGGCTGTTAACCCTTGCTTTGTTAGTGGAAAAAATGGGTTAAAATGGAAAATTAGGCAAAAAAATGAAATTCTCAAATTTCATCCTCATTTGCCAATAACTCTTGTGCAACACCTAAAGGGTTAACAAAGTTTCTAAAATCAGTTTTGAATACCTTGAGGGGTGTAGTTTATAGAATGGGGTCATTTTTGGGCGGTTTCTATTATGTAAGCCTCGCAAAGTGACTTCAGACGTGTAGTGGTCCCTAAAAATTGGGTTTTTGTAAATTTCTGAAAAAATTTCAAGATTTGCTTCTAAACTTCTAAGCCTTGTAACATCCCCAAAAAATAAAATATCATTCCCAAAATGCTACAAACATGAAGTAGACATATGGGGAATGTAAAGTCATCACAATTTTTGGGGGAATTACTATGTATTACAAAAGTAGAGAAACTGAAACTTTGAAATTTGCTAATTTTTCAACATTTTTGGTAAATCTGGTATTTTTTTATGCAAAAAAATTAACTTTTTTGACCCAATTTTAGCAGTGTCATGAAGTACAATATGTGACGAAAAAACAATCTCAGAACGGCCTGGGTAAGTCAAAGCGTTTTAAAGTGATCAGCACTTAAAGTGACACTGGTCAGATTTGCAAATAATGGCCAAGTCCTTAAGGTGAAATAGGGCTGAGTCCTTAAGGGGTTAAACACTGGTGTTCTGCATAGAAATCAATTATTTGTAGCTGGCTAAATTCTGAATTAACATCGGAAAAACGGCTGTCGCGTCATTTCACATACCTCTCATCTCTGCTATAATTTTATAGGAACTTGAATAAAGGACATTGTTTTAATGCTGAGTGTCACACATTTTTCTTATATTTGTGGATTAAGAGAAGCTGGCTTGTAGAGCACCGCCACAAGGTTTATAATGCTTCCGTTTATGAACATATTCAACTATTAATACAGCACAATGCAGCAATTTTTTGAACGTGCACACAACGCATTTGTGATACAGATGAAAACTGGGTGCAGTTGACTGCATGCAGTTACAGCACAATCAAAACATGCATTCACAACAAAGAAGAATTCAAACAGTTTAGACACTGGTGTTCCGCAACAGAAATAATGTAAATTATTTAATTAAAGGTGTTGTCCAGGTTCAAAGCTGAACCCGGACATATCCCCATTTTCACCCAGGCAGCCTTCTTGATACGAGCATTGGAGCATTTCATACTCCGATGCTTTACTTTGCCCTGTGCTGAATCGTGCAGGACAAAGGCTTTTTTTTGTAGATTCGGTGACGTACCAGGCTCTCCATGGGTAAAGCTAGTCTGAGGCTTCCGCCTAGCAGTGAGCCTGGTGAGGTCACCGTCACTAATAGGCGGGCTTTAACGCTGCCCTAGCCTCTAAAACAGGAAGGGCATCGCTAAAGCCCGCCCATTAGTGCCGGTGACGTCACCGGCAACACTGCTAGGCGGAAGCCTCTGCCTAGCAGTGTAAATAATATTTAAAAAAACAGCCCTTGGGGGGCTTGGCCAACTGCCAACATGAGCGCACGCACTTGAAGCCTGCTCTGAGCCCCGTACTGAATCCTGCAGCATCCTGTCATACTGGCCGCTCCAAACACAGAGTGGGAACTGCAGAAGAGGAGGAGAAGGTCTGGGAAGGTGACGATGGGCCCCAGCAAAGCGCAATCAGCGGCCGAAAAGCTGAAAGAGTATGTGAGGCAGGAGGCCCAAAATGGCGCCGTCGCCCCTACTACACCGCGGGCAGCAGTCACGCGAGGTCAAGCAGCGCAGCAGACAGAGGCGGAAGGCTCGGGGGAGCCAGAGGTAACCCTAAAGACTGTCTCTCATCAGCTCCTGGCAGCAATTTCCACTTGTCAGACATCGCTTACCTGCAAAATAGAGGAAGTGAAGGTGGATCTGGGCCTGCTGAGACAAGATGTACAGCAGGGAGCGAGTGCGTCACACAAAAGACAGGGTTTCGGCTCTAGAAGACCTCATAAGACCGCTTGTAAGCAGAGTGAATGATGTGGAGAGGTCTGTGAATTTATGGCAGCAAAAGTGTGATGATCTTGAGAACAGAGCCAGACGTAACAACGTCAGGATCCTGGGACTGCCAGAGAGAGCGGAGGGCTCGGATCCGGCTACTTTTCTGGAACTTTGGTTCAAGGCACAATTCCCTGAAGCGCCATTTTCAGGCGCCTACGCCGTTGAAAGAGCGCACCGGGTTCCCGCTAGGCCTCCCCAAGGCCCCTTCTGGCGCGAATGCTTAACTGGAAAGACAGAGATCTCATCTTGAGTCAAGCAAGGAATAAGCGGGACATCAAACATGAAAGTGCGAATATATCGCTGTTTCCTGACTTTTCAGCTGAGCTGAAAAAGAAAAGAGCCACCTTTATCTCGGTCAAGCGTCGGCTACGTGATTTAAACCTGCAATACTCCATGGCCTATCCGGCACGTCTTCGGGTGATAGATGGTGAGAAAACTGTCTTTTTTGTTGATCCCAAGGAGGCGGAGGAATGGATCTCCAAAAGGCCGAGTCGTCCAGGGCCTCGCTGATGCTGTTGCCTCCGAAGATGCCGCAAGTATCCTGTTTACACTGACATGCTTCACTGCTAGATGTGTTCCGATGACTTAACATCAATGTCCGGGACTAGGGAGAAATCCCCTCATTTCATACAAGCACAGTAACTTGTTATATCGGCGAAGACGCCATTACTCTTCTGTTATTCCCCTCATTGCCTCACCCCTTCTCCTCCCCCCTCTCTCCCTATTCTCCTTTATCTAATCAATATATGTGCACGCAGTATGCAATACTATCCCATTGTGGCGGGGCCGAGCAGACACCTGCATAGATTCAACATCATATTGCACTATGCAGGTCTCCGGTGACTCAGCCACATTACAAGATGGCATTAAAGTCATCACTTACAGGTTCATTAATTTATCTGTTACTCTACAGTTAAGTTTTCCACTGTTTATTCGGTTTAAGGCATGTTGCACTAGTCGCATTACTTCAGCGCAGGGGGTATATAAGAGGGTCCTCGCTCTCCTGAAGTGGGGGTGCTGGGGTATCTGTAGAATAAGCTATTAATGCACGGATGGCAGATTTAAATGTTGTCTCCTGGAATGTAAGAGGTTTGGGCAGCCCTGGAAAAAGGATTGCTGTATTCGCTCATCTCCGACAGTATAATCCTCACATCTTGGGGTTGCAGGAAACTCACCTGACGCCAGAAACAGGGAATAGGATCAAAAAACCATGGGTCCAGTGGTCTCTGAATGCGTATGGTTCCACGCACTCCAGAGGAGTAGCAATACTTGTTCACAGGAACATAAGATGGGAAGTCCAGCAATTGGTGGTGAACCCTGAAGGGTTGTTTGTCTATCTAATTCTTGTCTATGCATTCATTAATTGTGCTCCGTATGTTGTGGTCAATATATACAATCCTCCCCCCCCCCCCCCTGCCACTATAACCATATTCCAGGTGGTGATGAGCTTCGCAGCGCAACACCCCAATGCCAAATTTCTCTGCATGGGAGATTTTAATCTAGTGATGCATGAAGACATGGATAGATTTCACTCAGTAAGGAGAGGAGGTGATTGCACTCAACATGCCACCAACCTCTCTAGAATGATTAAAGAATTGGGGTGGTTGGATTTGTGGAGACTGAGGCACCCACTTCAGAGGGAGTACTCCTGTTTCACTCCTGCTAGAGGTGCATTATCCAGGATTGATTATCTTCTGGGCAGTTCCGCAGTATACACAGATCTTAAAGATATTAGTTATTGATCACAAGGGCCCTCGTATCACGCACCGGTTTTTGCTCAAATTAGACTTCAGGATAGTGTCAAACAGAGTGTCAAGACGCGCGTTCATCCATTCTGGTTGTCCCTTATGACCACGAATGATAGAATCCCTGATCAGCTTCAGCTATTTCTGGAGGTGCAGGATGAGATGACGGATGAATTGCTACTCTGGGAGACATTGAAAGCTTACTTGAGAGGGTGTCTCAAGTCATCTATCTCCTAATTGAGCACGCAAAGAGCTGAAGCTTCATGCTAATTGCAAGGAGGCAAAGGTCTCATTCAGGTCTAATCCCTCTGATGTGAACAGGCAGGATTGGATGCTTAAAGGCAGGCTCTACATGATGCACCTCAAGGAAAAGAGTGAGCGCAAACTATTCTTTTTAAAACAGCAATCCTTTGAATCGGGCAATCAGGCGGGTAAACTGCTTGCTCACATTGCACGCAGTAATAGTTTGTCCCCTCCGGTCATTAGAATAAAGAACCCTGAGGGCCTAGTGGTAGAATCAGTTAGCGAGATATTGGGATGCTTCAAGGGATTCTACCAAGAGCTCTATAAGTCTGCAGCTCACTACACACCTCAAGAGCTGGGGTTCTATTTAGCGCAGGTAGCACACCCTCAGCTTAGTGATGAGGACAGGAGTCTGCTAGAGGCTGACATTTCATTGGATGAAATTCAAATGGCATTACAGGAGCTGCCAGCTGGCAAAGCGCCTGGCCCGGACGGGATCCCGGTAGAAGTGTACTCTAAATATGTTGATGTATTAGGGCCCCAACTTCTTAAACTATATATAGCCACCCAGCAAAGACACCGGCTACCAGAATATATGTATGATGCTACTATAGTGGTGATCCTGAAGCCAGACAAAGACCCTCTGGAGTGTGGGTCTTATAGACCGATTTCGCTCCTGAATCTAGACTATAAAATGCTCACAAGACTGCTGGCTACTAGATTAAACAAGGTAATCACCACTATAGTACATAAAGATCAGTCAGGCTTTATACCGGGCAGGTCGACGTCTGATAACATTAAGAGAGCACAGGTCATCGCGCAGATAGGAGTGGCAGGAGACAAGCACTGGGCTCTGGCATCGCTGGACACAGCCAAAGCTTTTGACTCAGTGGAATGGATGTATTTATTAGAAGTGTTGCAGAACTTTGGATTTGGCCCTAAGTTTATCAAGTGGGTGGAAATACTATACCGACTTCCCAAAGCAAACATACTGGTGAATGGATCGCTCTCAGAGTCTTTTGAACTCCATAGAGGCACTAGGCAAGGTGTCGCCGCTGCTGTTTGCCATAGCGATAGAACATCTCGCCCTAAGAATCAGACAGGGCCCGGTCTTTAGAGGGGTGAGCATGGGAGATAGAACAGATAAAGTTGGATTATATGCGGATGATCTCCTTCTCTTTATGGATGAACCTGACACTACGCTCCCTAGAGCAATTGATATAATAAAAAGGTTTGGAGAGTACTCGGGTTTACACATAAATTGGATGAAATCAGCACTTATGCCATTGTGGGCACACACGTGGTCCTCGCATTACTGCAATTTACCGGTTGTAGAATGTTTTAAGTATCTGGGAATTATGATCACCAGGGACCCCCAATTGGCGTACTCCTTAACCTTCTCAGGACCGCCGTACGCAGGATTGCGTCTTTGCGGCGGTCCTGCTCTTCTGGGTGGACGCGCCGGTGCGTCCTCTCGCGAGATGCGAGATTTCCTGTGAACGCGCGCACACAGGCGCGCGCGTTCACAGGAGCGGAAGGTAAGAGAGCGGATCTCCAGCCTGCCAGCGGCGATCGTTCGCTGGCAGGCTGGAGATGTGATTTTTTTAACCCCTAACAGGTATATTAGACGCTGTTTTGATAACAGCGTCTAATATACCTGCTACCTGGTCCTCTGGTGGTCGATCCAAACAAAGGGGACCACCAGAGGACACAGGTAGCTCAGTAATATGTTGCACCAAGCACCACTACACTACACCCCCCCCCCTGTCACTTATTAACCCCTTATTCACCCTTGATCACCCTTGATCACCCCTGATCACCCCATATAGACTCCCTGATCACCCCCCTGTCATTGATCACCCCCCTGTAAAGCTCCATTCAGATGTCCGCATGATTTTTACGGATCCACTGATAGATGGATCGGATCCGCAAAACGCATACGGACGTCTGAATGGAGCCTTACAGGGGCGTGATCAATGACTGTGGTGATCACCCCATATAGACTCCCTGATCACCCCCCTGTCATTGATTACCCCCCTGTCATTGATCACACCCCTGTAAAGCTCCATTAAGATGTCCGCATGATTTTTACGGATCCACTGATAGATGGATCGGATCCGCAAAACACATACAGGCGTCTCCCTGGAGCCTTCCAGGGGGGGTGATCACCCCATATAGACTCCCTGATCACCCACCTGTCATTGATCACCCCCCCTGTAATTGATCACCCCCCCTGTCAGGCTGCATTCAGATGTCCGTATGATTTTTACGGATCCACGGATATATGGATCGGATCCGCAAAACACATACGGACATCTGAATGGAGCCTTACAGGGGGGGTGATCAATGACAGGGGGGTGATCACCCCATATAGACTCTCTGATCACCCCCCTGTCATTGATCACCCCCCTGTCATTGATCACCCCCCTGTAAGGCTCCATTCAGACATTTTTTTGGCCCAAGTTAGCGGAAATTATATATTTTTTTCTTACAAAGTCTCATATTCCACTAACTTGTGTCAAAAAATAAAATCTCACATGAACTCACCATACCCCTCACGGAATCCAAATGCGTAAAATTTTTCTTCTCACGCTTTAGGACCCCTAGAATGCCAGGGCAGTATAAATACCCGACATGTGACCCCATTTCGGAAAGAAGACACCCCAAGGTATTCCGTGAGGGGCATATTGAGTCCATGAAAGATTGAAATTTTTGTCCCAAGTTAGCGGAAAGGGAGACTTTGTGAGAAAAAAAATATATCAATTTCTGCTAACTTGTGGCAAAAAAAAAAAAATTCTATGAACTCGCCATGCCCCTCATTGAATACCTTGGGGTGTCTTCTTTCCAAAATGGGGTCACATGTGGGGTATTTATACTGCCCTGGCATTCTAGGGGTCCTAAAGCGTGAGAAGAAGTCTGGGATCCAAATATCTAAAAATGCCCTCATAAAATGAATGTGGGCCCCTTTGCGCATCTAGGCTGCAAAAAAGTGTCACACATGTGGTATCGCCGTATTCAGGAGAAGTTGGGCAATGTGTTTTGGGGTGTCATTTTACATATACTCATGCTGGGTGAGATAAATATCTTGGTCAAATGCCAACTTTGTATAAAAAAATGGGAAAAGTTGTCTTTTGCCGAGATATTTCTTTCACCCAGCATGGGTATATGTAAAAAGACACCCCAAAACACATTCCCCAACTTCTCCTGAATACGGCGATACCACATGTGTGACACTTTTTTGCAGCCTAGGTGGGCAAAGGGGCCCATATTCCAAAGAGCACCTTTAGGATTTCACAGGTCATTTACCTACTTACCACACATTAGGGGCCCCTGGAAAATGCCAGGGCAGTATAACTACCCCACAAGTGACCCCATTTTGGAAAGAAGACACCCCAAGGTATTCCGTGAGGGGCATGGCGAGTTCCTAGAATTTTATATTTTTTGTCACAAGTTAGCAGAAAATGATGATTTTTTTATTTTTATTTTTTTCCCTTACAAAGTCTCATATTCCACTAACTTGTGACAAAAAATAAAAACTTCCATGAACTCACTATGCCCATCACGAAATACCTTGGGGTGTCTTCTTTCCAAAATGGGGTCACTTGTGGGGTAGTTATACTGCCCTGGCATTCTAGGGGCCCAAATGTGTGGTAAGGAGTTTGAAATCAAATTCTGTAAAAAATGACCAGTGAAATCCGAAAGGTGCTCTTTGGAATATGGGCCCCTTTGCCCACTTAGGCTGCAAAAAAGTGTCACACATCTGGTATCTCCGTATTCAGGAGAAGTTGGGGAATGTGTTTTGGGGTGTCATTTTACATATACCCATGCTGGGTGAGATAAATATCTTGGTCAAATGCCAACTTTGTATAAAAAAAATGGGAAAAGTTGTCTTTTGCCAAGATATTTCTCTCACCCAGCATGGGTATATGTAAAATGACACCCCAAAACACATTCCCCAACTTCTCCTGAATACGGAGATACCAGATGTGTGACACTTTTTTGCAGCCTAGGTGGGCAAAGGGGCCCACATTCCAAAGAGCACCTTTCGAATTTCACCAGCCATTTATTACAGAATTTGATTTCAAACTCCTTACCACACATTTGGGCCCCTAGAATGCCAGGGCAGTAT
This sequence comes from Bufo bufo, assembly GCF_905171765.1. Lineage (NCBI taxonomy): Eukaryota > Metazoa > Chordata > Amphibia > Anura > Bufonidae > Bufo > Bufo bufo. The sequence continues at coordinate 418,014,556 of NC_053392.1, read as the reverse complement.
AACTACCCCACAAGTGACCCCATTTTGGAAAGAAGAGACCCCAAGGTATTCGCTGATGGGCATAGTGAGTTCATAGAACTTTTTATTTTTTGTCACAAGTTAGTGGAATATGAGACTTTGTAAGAAAAAAAAATAAAAAATAATCATAATTTTCCGCTAACTTGTGACAAAAAATAAGAAGTTCTATGAACTCACTATGCCCATCAGCGAATACCTTAGGGTGTCTACTTTCCGAAATGGGGTCATTTGTGGGGTGTTTGTACTGTCTGGCCATTGTAGAACCTCAGAAACCAGGACAGGTGCTCAGAAAGTCAGAGCTGCTTCAAAAAGCGGAAATTCACATTTTTGTACCATAGATTGTAAACGCTATAACTTTTACCCAAACCATATTTTTTTTACCCAAACATTTTTTTTTTTATCAAAGGCATGTAGAACAATAAATTTAGAGCAAAATTTATATATGGATCTCGTTTTTTTTGCAAAATTTTACAACTGAAAGTGAAAAATGTCATTTTTTTTGCAAAAAAATCGTTAAATTTCGATTAATAACAAAAAAAGTAAAAATGTCAGCAGCAATGAAATACCACCAAATGAAAGCTCTATTAGTGAGAAGAAAAGGAGGAAAAATTCATTTGGGTGGTAAGTTGCATGACCGAGCAATAAACGGTGAAAGTAGTGTAGGTCAGAAGTGTAAAAAGTTTCCTGGTCTTTCAGGGTGTTTAAGCCATGGGGGCTGAGGTGGTTAAATATAGCACCCTTGGAATCCCTGTTTACTGATAAATTCAGAACATGGAAATCCCTACCGTTATTAACTATGGGGAGACTAAATCTGGTCAAAATGATTCTACTGCCTAAAGGGCTATACCTCCTGGCGCATGCATGCACACAGATTTCACAGGGATTCTTTGGTCGCCTTCATTCAATAGTAGCTAACTTCATTTGGGGGGATTCTAGAAGGAAGCTCTCCCTTAAAGTCCTGCAAAGATCTAAGCTAGAGGGCGGAGCCGCCTTGCCTGATTTCTTCCTGTATTATCTAGCCGGTCAGTTTAAATTCTTATCTCCCTGGATCCTAACGCCAGAATTGCCAAATGCAGAATACTATCTAAGAGAATATCTGAGTATGTCATCCCTGTGGCCACTGTTAGAGGGGTCACGGTCTGTTACTACGCGCTTGCTTCCCATACACAAATTGGCCCACCAGGTGTGGAGTGCTGCCAAGATGCAATCATTTAAGGATCTCCCGGATGATATACAGATATGGAACAATTCGAACATCTGAAAGAATTAGAGGGAGGGAATCTGTGGAAGTCCCACGGGGTTCTTATCCTGAGGGACCTATACGTCGGGGCACTCTTTGTTCCATTACACAGATGCAGGAGAAGTTTGAGTTACCTCGTAATTTTTTCTTTAGATATTTGCAGCTGAGGCATGCGTTAATAGCTCAATTTGGGGCGGGAGACCCGAAAATTTCAAAATACCCTTTAATAGGTGTGCTAAGATCACAGGGTCCGAGGGGTATTATCTCTGTGCTATATACACATTTACTCAATAACCGGATGCTGATGAACCCTCTCGCCATCGAGGAAAAGTGGAAAAATTCCATACCTTCCCTGACGGCTGATGACTGGAATGAAGCCCTGATGGCTCCGGTAAAAGTCTCCCCATCAATTAATAATAGGCTGATTCAGCTGTTTATTCTGCACAGAAGTTACCTCACACCAACTAGACTGCACAAAATGGGCAGACTGCCTCATAATAGGTGTCACAGATGCTTGCTGGATAATGCTGACTTCTGGCATCTCATGTGGGATTGCATGCACTTACAAGGCTTCTGGAGAGCGGTCACAGAGGTGCTGACAACTTTGGTCCCCACTGCAGTACCGCTCTGCCCTAAAGTCTGTGTTTTGGGAATATTAGATGAGGAAACCTGGGGGCATCATCATAGGGTATTCTTGAGTGAGACTCTATTATTTGCTAGAAAAGCCATTGCTTTGAGGTGGATGGCTGACAGAGCACCCACACTGGGTCAATGGAAATCACTGGTCAATCACGCTGTGAGTATGGAAAAAATTATATTTATTCACAGAAAGTGCACACAAAAGTTCCACAAGGTGTGGGGAGAGTGGTGTTCATCTTCTTTAACATTACACAATGTATGTATGTATTCTGTGGCTGATGTCATCCATATGCCTGCTGTGTGATCCCGGGCTCTAGCTTATGCCTCATTGCCTTTGATGTTCTCTTATATTTACCTGAGAATGGATTCCTCTCCAGGTCTGTTGTAGGACCATCGAGATCTATTACGATGTCATTGTATCCCCTGCGTGGGATTTACCCCTGCACTGTCTTGATGTAACTTGCCTTACTTGTAATACTTCAATAAAACGAGTTTAAAAAAAAAAAAAAAAAACAGCCCTTGCCCTGCGCTAGGGGGGGCTGCCTGGGTGAAAATCGGGAAATGTCCTGGAACAGCTCAGAACCCGGACAACCCCTTAACCACCTCAGCTCCCCTAGCTTAAACCCCCTAATGACCAGACCACTTTTTACAATTCTGCACTACACTACTTTCACGGTTAATTGCTTGGTCATACAACTTACCACCCAAATAAATTTTACCTCCTTTTCTTCTCACTAATAGAGCTTTCATTTGGTGGTATTTCATTGCTGCTGGCATTTTTGCTTTTTTTGATATTAATCGAAATTTACTGAAATTTTTCACTTTCAGTTGTAATTTTTTTTTTTTAAAACTACATTTCTACATAAATTTTTCTCCAAATTTATTGTTCTACATGTCTTTGATTAAAAAAAAATGCAATAAGTGTATATTTATTGGTTTGGGTAAAAGTTATAGCGTTTACAAACTATGGTACAAAAATGTGAATTTCCGCATTTTGAAGCAGCTCTGACTTTCTGAGCACCTGTCATGTTTCCTGAGGTTCTACAATGCCCAGACAATAGAAAAACCCCACAAATGACCCCATTTCGGAAAGTAGACACCCTAAGTTATTGGCTGATGGGCATAGTGAGTTCATAGAACTTTTTATTTTTTGTCACAAGTTAGTGGAAAATGATGATTTTTTTTTTTTGTTTGTTTTTTTCTTACAAAGTCTCATATTCCACTAACTTGTGACAAAAAATAAAAACTTCCATGAACTCACTATGCCCATCACAAATACCTTGGGGTGTCTTCTTTCCAAAATGGGGTCACTTGTGGGGTAGTTATACTGCCCTGGCATTTTAGGGGCCCTAATGCGTGAGAAGTAGTTTGAAATTCAAATGTGTAAAAAATGTCCTGTGAAATCCTAAAGGTGCTCATTAGAATGTGGGCACCTTTGCGCACCAAGGCTGCAAAAAAGTGTCACACATGTGGTATCGCCATACTCAGGAGAAGTAGGGCAATGTGTTTTGGGGTGTATTTTTACATATACCCATGCTGGGTGAGAGAAATATCTCTGTAAAAGTCAACTTTTCCCATTTTGTTATACAAAGTAGTCATTTTAGAGAGATATTTCTCTCACCCAGCATGGGTATATGTAAAAAGACACCCCAAAACGCATTGCCCTACTTCTGAGTACGGCGATACCACATGCGTGACACTTTTTTGCAGCCTAGGTGCGCAAAGGGGCCCAAATTCCTTTTTGGAGGGCATTTTTAGACATTTGGATTCCAGACTTCTTCTCACGCTTTAGGGCCCCTAAAATGCCAGGGCAGTATAAATACCCCACATGTGACCCCATTTTGGAAAGAAGACACCCCAAGGTATTCCGTGAGGGGCATGGCGAGGTCATAGCAGTTTTTTTTTTTTTGGCACAAGTTAACTTGTGACAAAAAGTTCAATCTTTCATGGACTCAATATGCCCCTCAGCGAATACCTTGGGGTGTCTTCTTTCCGAAATGGGGTCACTTGTGGGGTATTTATACTGCCCTGGCATTTTAGGGGCCCTAAAGCGTGAGAAGAAGTCTGGAATATAAATGTCAAAAAAAATTTACGCATTTGGATTCCGTGAGGGGTATGGTGAGTTCATGTGAGATTTTATTTTTTGTCACAAGTTAGTGGAATATGAGACTTTGTAAGAAAAAAAAAAAGAAAAAAAAAAAATATATAATCAATTTCCGCTAACTTGTGACAAAAAAATAAAAATCTTCTATGAACTCGCCATGCCCCTCAAAAATGATCTTTTTATAGCGCCGCAGCGATTTTACAGTGTTTTTGCAGTGATCAGAAAAAAAAATTCTGTCACTGCGGTGGGGCGGACTGAACGCAAGTGTGCGCACAAGATCAGGCCTGATCGGGCGAACACTGCATTTTTTGTAGAGCCTATAGAACATGTCCTATTCTTGTCCGCAATTGCGGACAAGCAAAGGCATTTTCTATATAGTTCTGGCAATGTGCGGATACGCAAAATGCGGAAAGCACATTGCCGGTGTCCGTGTTTTGCGGAGCCGCGGTGTCCGTGTTTTGCGGAGCCGCGGTGTCCGTGTTTTGCGGAGCCGCGGTGTCCGTGTTTTGCGGAGCCGCGGTGTCCGTGTTTTGCGGAGCCGCGGTGTCCGTGTTTTGCGGAGCCGCGGTGTCCGTGTTTTGCGGAGCCGCGGTGTCCGTGTTTTGCGGAGCCGCGGTGTCCGTGTTTTGCGGAGCCGCGGTGTCCGTGTTTTGCGGAGCCGCGGTGTCCGTGTTTTGCGGAGCCGCGGTGTCCGTGTTTTGCGGAGCCGCGGTGTCCGTGTTTTGCGGAGCCGCGGTGTCCGTGTTTTGCGGAGCCGCGGTGTCCGTGTTTTGCGGAGCCGCGGTGTCCGTGTTTTGCGGAGCCGCGGTGTCCGTGTTTTGCGGAGCCGCGGTGTCCGTGTTTTGCGGAGCCGCGGTGTCCGTGTTTTGCGGAGCCGCGGTGTCCGTGTTTTGCGGAGCCGCGGTGTCCGTGTTTTGCGGAGCCGCGGTGTCCGTGTTTTGCGGAGCCTGTAAGGCTCCATTCAGACGTCCGTATGTGTTTTGTGGATCCGCGGATCCGTGGGTCCGCGGATCCGCAAAACACATACTGACGTCTGAATGGAGCCTTACAGGGGGGTGATCAATGACAGGGGGGTGATCAGGGAGTCTAATATGGGGTGATCACCCCCGTCTTTGATCACCCCCCTGTAAGACTCCATTCAGACGTCTGTAAGTAGTTTGCGGATCCGCAAAACACATACTGACGTCTGAATGGAGCCTTACAGGGGGTGATAAATGACAGGGGGGTGATCAGGGAGTCTATATGGGGTGATCAGGGGTTAATAAGTGACCGGGGGGGTGTAGTGTAGTGGTGATTGGTGCTACTTACAGAGCTGCCTGTGTCCTCTGGTGGTCGATCCAAGCAAAACGGACCACCAGAGGACCAGGTAGCAGGTATATTAGACACTGTTATCAAAACAGCATCTAATATACCTTTAAGGGGTTAAAAAGATCGCATCTACAGCCTGCCAGCGAACGATAGCCGCTGGCAGGCTGCAGATCCACTCGTTTACCTTCGGTTCCTGTGAACGCGCGCTCCTGTGTGCGCGCGCGTTCACAGGAAATCTCGCCTCTCGCGAGATGACGCACCGGCGCGTCCAGGAGGAATGAATCGACCGCCTCTGGAACGCAATCCTGCGTTAGGCGGTCCGTAGGCGGTTAAATTGTAGTTTGCCAGATTCTATAACAGCGTGCACGCATGTTTTTTGATGCAGTAACTGCATCGCAAAAGAATACCAACTAAGTTGCCACACGTTCAAGTTCTTTTATAAAGGTTTTTAAGTCAAAATCAGGTGTGGATGATAAAAGGAGAGAAAGTATTAAAGGCAGATACAATTTCTCCCCTTTTTTTCAATCCACCTCCGGCTTCAAAAACTGCATAAAAAACCTGAACGTGTGGCAGCACTGTGCTGTGATGCAGTTGAAAACTGCAAGCAGTTACTGCATCAACAAACATGCATTTACAATGTACTTAGAGAATTTTAGAAAGTTTAGCACCTAAACTGCTTCAAAACTGCATCCCAACTGCTCTGTGTGGCTGCCATGCATTCAGGTTTTTTGATGCAGTCTTTGAAACTAAAATCATGTGTGGGTCTAAACAAGAGAGAAAATATAAAGGAAGATACAACTTCTCCACTTTTTTCAATCCACTTCAAAAACTGCAAAAAACTAGCTTCAAAAACTGCATAAAAAAAAAACAGAACATGTGGATGCGCTGCACTTCATTTTGGGCGCAGCAAAGGAAACACACTTGTCTGCATTTATGCTGCGTTTCCTTCCAGCAAGAGAAAATTCACAGCAGACTTGAATTAGATTAATGCTATTAAAATATATAGGTTATGTAAACCACTTTTGGGCACCTTTGCTCCTCTTGCTTATTTTACCAGCACCACCTTCTCCTTCTTGATCGACAGGACTAAGTTCCTGCATAGTCATCTTGCTTCACTTCCACTGGGAACACTGTGAATAGCCCACACCTTTACTAAATATAAATGTCAAATGGCCTAGGCAAAGCTGCAAGTGTCAATGCCTTCTCAAACAGATGATCGATGGGTGCCCTGGGTGATGGACCCCCGCCAATCAAACACTGATGACTGGTCATCAGTTTCTTCTGGGAGATTCCCGGCATACTGTATTTGCTCGAATGAGGCCGGACTCCTGCCAGCCCCCATTATAGTTAATGGGGTCGGACAGAGATTTACAAACTTCCAGCAATGCCGGAATGCAAAGAGATCCGGCAGGTAAGAACCGAATGTATATAGTTAGTGTGAAACTAGCCTAAAATAAGAAACAAAACTAAACCATTGCCAAGTTAATCAGATAAATTCATGCATACCAAATTTCTAAAAACTTGTCCTGAAGCTTTAAAAGGCTTAGTCATAGAGGGATTAAAGCATATTTGGTAAAGGTTTCAATGCATCTGAATCATCAGGGGGTCAGTAAAAAAAAAAAAAAAAGAAAGAAAGATATACCATAGGATTTTATGCAAGTAGGTCTAATTAAAAATATAGATCAAAAGATATGTAGAGGGGATACATCAAAATCTGTATAAAGAGTGGAGTTGCTACCGACAGCATCTAATCAGATTTCAGCTCTCTTTTTTTCTTCTTTTTTTTTTAGATGTCCTCTTGAAAAAAAATTAATCAAACAATCTGATTGGTTGATCTCAGAAACATCTCCATTTTTCTTTAGTTTCGCTAAATTTCCCACATGAGGTTCAAAGCATGACTAATTTCAAAACATACTTTGTTAGTGTTTTCACAACCGATGCAGATTTTGACATGCCTTTTCTTTTTTCTCCATGCAAAACTTGTCTATGAAGATTGCTCATTTCTACTACATCATAATCCAGCAATCCCAATCGTCCTGTGTGCATAAAAAGAAACTTTAGAACTTTACCACATTAAGGTACCGTAATACACAAACCTCTTTATTATAAGTGTAATATAGCAGACTTCTGAGTGATATACCGGTATTTAATTTTTTTCAGAAAAGGAGTGAAGATGAGCACTTGCTCATCTAATCACTCCTCTACATCTAATTAGTTTAACACCTCAGATGCTGCTGTCAATATTTACTGTGTCACCTAAGCTGCTTTATATATAAAAAAAAATAATAATAATAATTCCTACCAGGGCTCATCATTGAAGAACATAAAAAGATATTGCTGCATTGGTTGTCTCATCACAGACAATGGGGGCATATCGCACCTATATCGGGAACAGAGCCCCGCAATGTGGTTGCTGGAGGGCTCTGCTCCGGCCACAACCAAGCGCTCTACCCATAGAAGTGAATGGGAGTGCACCATGCATGACCGGCCACTACTCCCATTCATTTATATGGGCCCGGCGGAAATAGCCGAGCCAGCGCTTGGCTATTTTCGTGGGCCCCATAGAAAATGAATGGAGGGCAGCTGTGCATGCGCAGTGCACCCTCCAAAACTTTCAGGGCTCCTTTCTCGATTTGGTGTGGGTCCCAGCGGTATGACCCGCACTTATAAGAAAATGGGGGCATATCCTAGCGATATGCCCCCATTGTCTGTGAAGAGACAACCCCTTTAACAAACTGTAATATAAATCTAATGTGGATGTCCATGATAATTTAACCCCTTCGGGACCCTGCCATTTTTTACCTTAACCCGTTAAGGACCCATGACGAACATGTTCGTCATCTCCGCCCGATCTGCTGCATGCGCCGGCATCGGTGAAATCACTGATGCCGGTGCATTAACCCCTGCACAGCCGCAGTCAGCACTGACCGCGGCATGTGTGATGTCCGTGCAGGGAGTAAACACCCATCGGGTCCCCACGCTGCTGTGACGGGGCATGGTAGGCAGCACGATGCCTTCCTTAGGCATCGTGGCTGCCTTCCGTGACAGCCTGTGAGATCCAGCCTCCTGAATCTCACAGGCAAGAAGGCTGTAAGTGTATTACAGTGTGTAATACACTTGCAGCCAATGCATGACAATGCAGAAGTATTGTCATGCATTGTAAAGGGGATCAGACCCCCAAAAGTTGAAGTCCCAGAGAGGGCCAAAAAAAAAAAGTAAAAAAAAAAAAAAAAAAAGTGAAAAAAAAGTTTTCCCCAAAGAAATTTAAAGTTTCAAGTAAAAAAAGAAATAAAAATATCCTTTAGCCAAGATAAAGGGAAACAAAATTGTAAAAAATAGGGGAAAAAAATAAAAGTAGACATATTCGGTATCGCCCGTCTCTATAAAAAGATCACATGATCTAACTCCTCAGGTGAACACAGTTAAAAAAAATTAACTAAAAACTGTGCTAAAAAAAACATTTTTTTGTCACCTTACATCACTAAACGTGCAACACCAAGTGATCAAAAAGGCGTATACCCCCCAAAATAGTACCAATCTAACAGTCACCTCATCCCGCAAAAAATAAGCTCCTACCTAAGACAATCGCCCAAAAACAAAAAAATTATGGCTCAGAATATGGAAACACTAAAACATTGTTTCTTTGGTTCAAAAAATGCTGTTATTGTGTAAAACTTAAATAAATAAGAAAAAGTATACATATTAGGTATTGCCATGTCCGTAACGATCTGCTCTATAAAAATGTCACATGACCTAACCCCTCAGGTGAACACTGTAAAAATAAATAAATAAAAACAGTGCTAAAACAACCAATTTTTTGTTCACCTTTCAACCTAAAGTATTATGATGAATGATTAAACAATCATATGTACCCAAAAATGGTACTAATAAAAACATCAACTCTTCCTGCAAAAAACGAGCCCCTGCACGTCACATTCATCTGACAGGGTAGATCATGTGCTAATTTTATAGAGTAGGTTGTTACGGATGCAATTATATCAAATATGTCTACTTTCTTTGTTTCAGTTTGTACAAAAAAAGAGCAAGGATTTTTACAAGTAAAAAATCTCATTTTATTCAATATAAATCACATGATCATTTCAGGTAATGCTCAAAAGGGACAGGACATGGAGACTGAGCCACAAAGGGCTATACAATGTGGAGAATCACAATGGGGGATAATGTGACCATAAACAGCAGAGAACAACAATTTACCAGAGGCCGTGAACAAAAGTGTAGTTTCGGGTGCAATTGCTAATCCCTAGTATAAAACAACTACCTGACTATTGTTCACAACATCTGTCCAAGGATGCTGTGAGGTGTCAATGGACGGTGCAATACTACTAATGAAGATGGCATATAACAATGAACTGCAAGCCTCTCGTCCCACCCTGATCCAGCTGCCAAGTTACCTACCCATGTTGCTGCTGTAGAATGGTAACACGATTCCCCCACTGCTTCAACCTCGACACGTGTTTCACCACGTAGGCTTCGTCAGGAGGTATAAACACACCAAGACAAACTTGGGCATATAAAGGCTAAAGAGGAGGGATTAATTATCACTCACCATGATCATCTGTACTGGGGGTGTGTTCCGGCGCGAACCGCCCATGTTGCAAGACTGCCTCCTTCAGCGCTCCCTGGTCATCAAAATGCGACCTGATTCCAGCACTTCCGGGTGGCAGTCATACAGAGCATGCTCCAGCCGCGTCATCCCCCAATCACATGATCGCTCACCGGTCACATCGTCCTGACATCATGGACATGTGACCATCTACCAGGTCCTTCAACCATAGCTATAAAGTACTCCCAGGTCCTGAATACAACTATTGTAAACAACTACCAGTCATTGAGCTAAAGCTAGCTGTCCATAACTCAGCATACCTCTTGATTATCTTCATTTCAGCTCATAGGTAAATTCATAAAATACAAATATAATCTCAAGATCATTTCATAGTAGAATATATCTTTAAATTACCATGATTAAATTGTAAGGAGAGGGGGGCGTGACCAACTTCCGGTATGAGCGCACGCATCTGAGCGCCGCTCCGAGTCCCGAACATAATCCTCCTTAATCCTGTCCACTAATCAGCCGCGCAAATATAGAGTGGCAAGTCCAGAAACGGAGGGGGACCACCCGGAGGAACAAAATGAGCCCAAGCAAGGCACAGGCGGCAGCGGAGCGGCTCAAGGAGTTTGCAAGAGCCGAGAACCAACATGGCGCCGCGTCTCCATCTAATCCGCGCGCACATGCGACTCGCGGCAACCCGACCCTGCAGCAAGATCCTCAAAGCGAGGAGGAACCCGAGCTCTCACCTAAAGCAGCCCATGAGCAGCTGATGACTGCAATTTCTATGTGCCAATCCTCCCTCACAAGCAAAATTGAGGAGGTGAAAGTAGATGTTGGGCTCCTCAGGCATGATGTGCAGCAGCTGAGGGAAAGGGCGAGAGAGACAGAGCACAGGGTGTCAGAGCTGGAAGATATCACCAGATCAATGCAGGCTAAACTTTCGGATCTGGAGCAGAAAGTTCAGTTGTGGCAGCAAAAATGTGACGATTTGGAGAACAGATCCAGACGTAATAACATCCGAATCTTGGGCCTTCCGGAAAGGGCTGAAGGAATGGATCCGGCGTTCTTCATAGAAAATTGGATCAAGACCACATTCTCAGGTGAGGCGTTCTCAGCGACATACGCCGTAGAAAGGGCTCACAGAGGTCCGGCAAGACCTCCCCCACCGGGGGCTCCCTCCAGACCCCTGCTAGCCAGACTCCTAAACTTGAAGGACAGGGATCTGCTGCTTAATCTGGCAAGAACCGCGCAGAATTTATCTTATAATAACTCCAGGTTTTCACTATTCCCTGATTTTTCGGCGGAGTTGCAGAAAAAGAGATCCACCTTCGTGGCTGTAAAGAGGAAGCTACGTGAGCTGAATGTCCAATATTCCATGTCGTATCCTGCACGGCTCCGGATTGTAGATGGCGGGAAATCCTTATTCTTCACAGATCCAAGGGAAGCCGATGAATGGGCAGCCAGCAGACCGAGACACTGACCTGAGCAGTTTCGGGATCTACACTACACTTACCTATTCCAAGTCGACCTGTGAAGGACGCTGATTTGTTCAAAGCTGGACTCCGCTCACAGAATTATACCCTTGGTATCGTATGAATATCATGGTTCCTTATTAGGGATATGCGGAGTGTTTAGTTATCTGCAATGTTTAATTCCTGCACTTGTATTAGTTGATATTTGGCTGTTTAGTGGTACATGACCAAGGGACTCACCCGGCGAATACCTGTACTGGGTTAACATCTATGTACACCGTGCAGGTGCCCGTTTATATGGTCATGAACGATGCGGGCTTTGAACCTGCTCATTACCTGATGTTTTTGACATTAAGGTGTTTTTTTATCTTTATATGTTTGTTATGGTGGTACTTAACCACTTAAGGACCACAGGTTTATACCCCCTAGTGACCAGGCCCTTTTTTACAAATCGGCACTCCACAACTTTAGCTGGCATTCTAGGGGCCCTTATGTGTGGTAAGTAGTTTGAAATCAAAATCTGTAAAAAATGGCCTGTGAAATCCTAAAGGTGCTCTTTGGAATGTGGGCCCATTTGCCCACCTTGGCTGCAAAAAAGTGTCACACATGTGGTATCGCCGTACTCAGAAGTTGGGCAATGTGTTTTGGGGTGTCTTTTTACATATACCCATGCTGGGTGAGAGAAATATCTCGGCAAAAGACAACTTTTCCCATTTTTTCATACAAAGTTGGCATTTGACCAAGATATTTATCTCACCCAGCATGGGTATTTGTAAAATGACACCCTAAAACACATTCCCCAACTTCTCCTGAGTACGGCGATACCACATGTGACACTTTTTTGCAGCCTAGGTGGGCAAAGGGGCCCACATTACAAAGAGCACCTTTCGGATTTCACAGGCCATTTTTTACACATTTTGATTTCAAACTACTTTGCACGCATTTGGGCCCCTAAAATGCCAGGGCAGTATAACTACCCCACAAGTGACCCCATTTTGAAAAGAAGACACCCCAAGGTATTTCATGATGGGCATAGAGAGTTCATGGAAGTTTTTATTTTTTGTCACAAGTTAGTGGAATATGAGACTTTGTAAGAAAGAAAAAAAAAAGAAAAATCATTTTCCGCATTACATGTATGGCCAGCATTAGGAGTTTCTGCTATTCTCCTTATATTGAGCATACAGGTAATGAGATTTTTTTTTTCCGTTCAGCCTCTGGGCTGAAAGAAAAAATGAACGGCACAGATTTCTTCATTCACATCGATCAATGTGGATGAAAAAAATCTCTGCCAAAAAAACAAAAGGAGGGGAAAGGCGTCTGCCAGGACATAGGAGCTCCGCCCAACATCCATACCCACTTAGCTCGTATGCCCTGGCAAACCAGATTTCTCCATTCACATCAATCGATGTGGATGAATAAATCATTGCCGGGATTTTTTTATTTTTTTTTATATATACAAAGTGTTTGCCAAAGCATATGAACACAGCCGCCTCCTCAGCTCATATGCCTCGGCAAACTTATCTTTTACTGCAGAGAAGAAATCTCGTCTTGCAGCGCCGCATACACCGACTTTTGAGTAATCTGACAGCAGCACAATGCTTCTGTCAGAATGCACATCAGTGCTGCAGCTAGTCGATCGGTTGGTCCACCTGGAAAAAAAAAAAAAGAAAAAACCAGGCCGCAACGCAATAAATTTATTAACATTAACTTTAGAGAACATTAACTTTTATAAACTTTTGAAACAGAACAATAACTTTTTTGCTTACCGGTGATTTTTTTTTTTTTTTTTACCTTTATAGGACAAACCTCTCCTTCCCCATGGGACAATGTGCAAAGCGCAAATCGCCCAGAGATGTGGCGAAGTACATCATGCACTTTGTCCCAGGTGAAAGGAGAGGTTTGTGGCAGCTCTGTGTGAAAGGGCCCCAAGACCCCTGTGTGCCTGTCCTGTGTGACGCAGTCCCTACACTAATAGTGTACCTGAGTGTGGAACTTGCGGAAACACTCCCCTATGCATAGGGCAGGCTGGTCAGGACAGTCAGGACAAAAAAAGGTGGTGTCACGCCTTATTCCACCCCTGCTACAGACACTACATCTTTTTCTTGGGGAACGTTGAGTCGGGGTACCAGGATAGACAGACGGGAAGTGTCTGCCATGTAGCCGGCTCACTACATCAGGGACTTGGGGCACGGACCCTCCTGGATACATGAGTTCCGAAATGATCTCTTCCTGGAATTTTAGGAAGGATCCTGTTCTCCCAGCCTTACTGTAGAGAACAAAACTATTATACATCGCCAATTGAATTAAATAAACAGACACTTTCTTATACCAGCGTCTGGTGCGTCGGGAAACTAAATAGGGAGCCAACATCTGGTCATTGAAGTCCACCCCTCCCATGTGAAGGTTATAGTCGTGGACAGAGAGGGGTTTCACAATGACTCCAGTTGCCCGTTCAATTTGGACAGTCGTGTCTGTGTGAATGGTGGACAGAAGGTAAACGTCCCTCTTGTCCCTCCACTTCACCGCGAGCAGTTCTTGGTCACACAAGGCAGCCCTCTCCCCCCGTGCAAGTCGGGTACTAACGAGCCGTTGGGGGAAGCCCCGGCGACTAGGTCGCGCGGTGCCACAGCATTGAATTCCGACTAGATGTAAGTGCCGAAAGAGGGCCACGCTTGAGTAAAAATTGTCCACGTATAAGTGGTACCCCTTGTGGAGTAAGGGTGACACCAAGTCCCAGACAATCTTGCCACTGCTCCCCAGGTAGTCAGGACATTCGACCGGCTCCAGTTTTGAGTCTTTTCCCTCATAGACCCTAAAACGATATGTATAGCCTGTGGCCCTTTCACAGAGCTTATACAGTTTGACCCCATACCGGGCGCGCTTGCTGGGGATGTACTGTTTTATGCCAAGGCGCCCGTTAAAATGTACTAGGGACTCGTCTATGCAGATGTTTTGATTAGGGGTATACGCATCTGCAAATCTGGATGACAAATGGTCTATGAGGGGCCGAATTTTATGGAGCCGGTCATAAGCAGGGTGGCCTCTTGGATGACAGGTGCTATTGTCCGTAAAATGCATAAAGCACATGATGGCCTCAAAACGTGCCCTAGACATTGCAGCAGAGAACATGGGCATGTAATATATTGTGTCTTTAGACCAATATGACGGCAATACATTTTTTTTAGTTAGACCCATGCTGAGGAGAAGGCCCAAAAAAAATTTAAACTCTGAAACTGTGACTGGTTTCCACCGGAAAGGCTGGGCATAGAAGCTTTCCAGATTGGCGGTAATAAACTGTGTGGCGTAGCGGTTGGTTTCTGCCACAACTAGGTCATAGAGATCCGCGGTGAAGAACAGCTCAAAAAACTGAAGGGCTGATCCTAAATGAGCCGTCTCCACGCGAACTCCAGACTGGGCGGTGAAAGGGGGCAATACGGGTGCGGCGGAAGCAGGGGATTGCCAATTAGGATTTGCCAGCACCTCTGGGAGACTAAGGGTTCTAAGGGCCTGTGAACGCGGTGGCTGCGACAGGGGAGTTATTGCACATGCCACCGTATCAGCTGGAACTGCCCTTCTGGTGCTCGCCACTTCACCAGGGAATACGGCAGTGCTGGTAGAAGGTCCAGGGTGTGCTGCGCTGCTGGTGTATGCCGCACCATAAACAAGATCAGCGCTAGCACCACTCTGCTGCAAATGAGGATCATCATGCGGGGTAGGCAGAACTCTTACATGGATCGGGTACGTCTGACCGTAGCAGGGACCTCTACCTCGTCATCTTCGCTAGCGGTTAGAGTGCCACTGCTGTCTACAGGTTCATATTCTGAACCACTGGATTCAGCGGATGAGGCGTCCCCATCGCTTTCATCCATCACGGCCAGAATCCTGTAGGCCTCTTCAGCGGAATACCCCTTGTTTGACATTTTGGGTTCACTAAATTTAGGGGGTATTCCTCTGAGACTACCCGGGAAAAAGAGCAAACCTACCTAGTAAAAAGGAGTGCTTGCGAAGTAAAGCTGCGATCGCTAATAAAGATCCAAAAAGCTCAAAAGTGATCTTTATAGCGGCGCAGCGATTTTACGGTGTTTTTGCAGTGATCAGAAAAAAAAATATTCTGCCACTGCGGTGGGGCGGACTGAACGCAAGTGTGCGCACAAGATCAGGCCTGATCGGGCGAACACTGCGTTTTTTGTAGAACCTAAGGTGACCCTAATGTACTTATATAGATCTGAATGCGATCAGTATTGATCACTTACAGATACTATATAGTACTAGTGCTGATTAGCGACAGCGATGACGCTAATCAGCGACTAATCAGTGACTGCGGTGCGGTGGGCTGGGCGCTAAACTACCTAGCAAGTAGCTAACTACCTGGCAGGGATGAGGGACCCTTACAGGGGGGGTGATCAGTGACAGGGGGGTTGACAAGGGGGTGATCAGGGAGTCTAATATGGGTGATCAGGTGCTAAATAAGGGGTTAATAAATGACAGGGTAATATCTAATGTGTAGTGTGGTGATTTGGTGCTACTTACAGAGCTGCCCGTGTCCTCTGGTGGTCGATCCAAGCGAAAGAGACCACCAGAGGACCAGGCAGCAGTTATATCAGACGCTATTTTCAAAATAGTGTCTGACATAACCATTTCATTCGTCGATTCAAAAATCCACAGCCTGCCAGCCAATGATCGCAGCCGGCAGGCTGTAGATGAACTTGTGCACTACGCGATCCTGTGAACGCGCGCTTCTGTGTGCGCGCGTTCACAGGAAATCTCGGCTCACGCAAGATGACGCCAATCGGCGTTAGTGTAGCCGGAGAGCGCCGCAGCAATGACGCCTTTCGGCGTTACGTGTGCGGCAAGAGGTTAAACATTCCCTGGAAGAGTATGACGCAGTTATATAGGGTGGGTGGCAGAGAAGAGGGATCCGAGAACCTATTTAAAGTAACATTATTTATGCAATTCATGGGATTTAGGATAGCATGGCGGGACTAACAGTCATGTCATGGAATGTGAGAGGTTTGGGCGGACCTAGGAAGAGGATAGCGGTGTTTTCGCATGTGCGTCGGCTTGCTCCACATATCCTGGGGTTGCAAGAGACCCACTTAACATTAGAAACGGGTAACAGGATAAAGAAACCGTGGGTACAGTGGAGCGCCAATGCATATGGGAACTCGTACTCAAGAGGGGTAGCGGTTTTAATACATAGCAGCCTGAGATGGGAACTGCAGAGGTCTGTTGTGGATCCGGATGGACGGTACATATTTGTGTATGCATATGTCAACTGTATTCCATACGTCATCATTAATGTGTATAATCCTCCGCCGGCCAGCACATCTGTCCCACAGGCTGTGGTGAGCTTTGTAGTGCAGTAACCGAATGTCAGATTAATATGTATGGGGGACTTTAATATGCTAATGAACTCGGAATTAGACCGATTTCGGAGCCCAGCAAGAGACGAGGTGACAACTAGCTCAACTTCAGCACTTCTGAAAGTGGCCACTGAGATGGGATGGCTCGATTTATGGCGGGAAAGACATCCCCTAGCGGTGCAGTACTCTTGCTTCACCCCTTCTAGAGGTGCCTTATCCAGGATAGACTACATCATGGGTAACGCACTGACCCTTACTGAACTGGAGAGTACTGAGTACTGCCCGCAGGGGCCCTCTGACCATGCTCCGCTGTTAGCGAGGTTTTTACTGTCGGATGGCCGGGAGAGAGGGAACAAGATGCGTATACATCCCTTTTGGCTAACCCTAATAGGATCTAATGATCGAATTCCGGATCAACTCCATATGTTTTTTGAGGTGCAGGGAGACACAACAGACGAGCTACTGATCTGGGGAACGTTAAAAGCTTACTTAAGGGGGTGCATTAAATCATCCATAGCATTTATTAAAAGAGTCCCACCGTAGGGAAGTAGAGCTTCAGGAGACTTGCAAGGTAGCCGAGTATGCTTTTACTGGAAAACCTTCTGAGGTTAACAGGCTAGACTGGCTCCTTAAGGGGAGACAATACATGCAGCACCTGCAAGAGAAGAGCGATCGCAAACTTTTCTTTCTTAAACAACAGTCTTTTGAGCAGGGGGGTCAGGCAGGTAAGCTACTGGCCCATGTTGCCCGGAATAATTCCTCAGCCCCGCCAGTCCTGCGCATCAAAGGGTCGGATGGAGAGATAAAAGAAAAGTCGCCGGACATTATTGCTAGATTCCAAGAATTCTATCAAGAATTGTATAGTTCAGTGATATATTACTCACCCCAGGAGCTTGCAGTATACTTACAGGAGGTGACACATCCCCAATTGTGTGCTGAGGATAGAGAAATGCTAGAGAGGGATTTTACACTAGAAGAAATACAAGACGCCATGCGAGGGCTGACAACTGGAAAGGCACCTGGCCCGGATGGCATCCCGATTGAGGTGTACAATAGATATGGTGACATTTTAGCCCCCAGAATGAAAAACATGCTGCAGGCGGCTAAGACTCAACAGAAACTGCCAGACTCATTTTATGATGCCACCATAGTGGTCATCTTGAAACCAGATAAAGACCCTTTAGAATGTGGTTCGTACAGACCTATATCCTTGCTAATCCTAGATTATAAGGTTCTTACGAAAATAATTGCCAATAGATTGAATAGGGTCGTTGCATCTATTGTACACCAGGATCAATCCGGATTCATACCTGGGAGATCCACATCCAATAACATCAGGAGGGCGCAAGTTATCACGCAAATTGGTAAAGCCTTAGATAAGCCATGGGTTTTGGCTTCTTTGGACACGGCCAAAGCCTTTGACTCGGTGGAATGGCCGTATTTACTGGAGGCACTAAAATGTTTTGGTTTTGGTCCGGTATTTGCCCAGTGGGTACAAATGTTATATAAGCAGCCTAAAGCGAATGTACTGGTGAATGGCTCACACTCAGGTCACTTTGAACTAGGTAGAGGGACAAGGCAAAGGTGTCCTCTGTCACCCCTCCTGTTTGCAGTCGCAATAGAGCATTTAGTACTTAGACTGAGACAGGATGGGATCTACAGTGGTATCTCCTTAGGGGATAGAGAGTACAGAGTCGGGTTATACGCTGACGATCTAATCCTTTTTATGGATAGGGCGGAACAGTCATTACCTACAGCAATTGAGTTGATTGAAATTTTTGGCCGTTTCTCTGGATTGCATATTAACTGGTCCAAGTCGGCTCTGATGCCTCTTAAGCCTGAGGGATGGCCTACGATATATTGCAATCTCCCAGTGGTAGATCGGTTTAAATACCTAGGTATCATAATAACTAGAGATCCACCCCTAGCATATACTTTGAACACAGAGCCCTTAATCTCTATATTCACTAAGAAATTTGCAGCATGGCAATCTCTCCCTATTTCACTGATGGGGCGCCTGGACCTCATAAAGATGGTCCTTCTTCCCAAGGCTTTATATGTATTGGAACATGCTAGTACGACCGTCCCGAGAAGGTTCTTTGATCGCCTTCACTCTATGATGTCCGCCTTCATATGGGGTGCGGCTAGAAGAAAATTGGCGAGCCGTACTTTGCAGAGGCCTAAATTGCAGGGGGGAGCGGCACTTCCAGACCTGTTCCTGCACTTCCTAGCGGGGCAGCTACGTTACCTCGCCTCTTGGGTTTCCTCGCAGCCTCTTCCCAATGCGGAGTTCTATCTACAGGACTTCCTCCAGTTACATTCCCTATGGCCAGTACTGGAAGATATTAGTCTGTTCCATGGAAGAGCCCTTCTTCTGCATAGGCTAGCCCATCAGGTATGGGAGGCAGCTAAACTAAAATCTTATACTGATCTGCCGGACGTAGTCCCCCTATGGGAAAACCCTATTTTTCAGCATTTAAGTAGGCATGATGGCGCTGCGATGTGAAAGGATCATGGGATACTGACACTGGGTGACCTATATGAGGGAGGATCCTTAAGATCCTTTTCTCAAATCCAGGAAAAAATCTGGTACTCCAAGACACATGTTCTTCAGGTATTTACAGATTAGACATGCCCTCTCTGCACAGTTTGGTAGAGGTTCTAGAAAGATTTCCAACTATCCATTGATTGGAGTGCTCTCCACACAAGGCCCTAGAGGTCTCATATCGGCTATCTATACACACCTCATAACCACGAAAATGAACATGTCCCCTCTGACCGTAGAAGACAAGTAGAGGATTTGCATTCCATCCCTTTCTGAGACAGAATGGACCGAGGCATTAGCAGCTCCTACAAGAGTGTCTCCCTCGGTCAATAATAAGATCGTACAGCTACATATACTTCATAGAAGCTATCTTACTCCTAGTAGGCTGTTTAAAATGGGCAGGACTGAGAACGACAACTGCCTAAGATGTCATCAGGCCAATGACAACCTCTGGCACATGATGTGGGAATGTAGACTCATACAAAGTTTTTGGAGAGATGTGACGTCCTTATTGTCA
Source organism: Bufo bufo (assembly GCF_905171765.1). Taxonomy (NCBI): domain Eukaryota; kingdom Metazoa; phylum Chordata; class Amphibia; order Anura; family Bufonidae; genus Bufo; species Bufo bufo. The sequence goes on along the minus strand of NC_053392.1, from coordinate 417,994,780 downwards.
GATTTAGTGCCAGGAAATGTTCCCCTTTGTCCTAAGATGTGCTTGTTGGGAATTATAGATGAGGAGCAGTGGTCTCACCATCATAGGATATTTCTGGAAGAAACTTTATTCCTGGCTAGGAATAATCTGATTTACTACCTGTTTCCAGTGGTTAACATTAGTCATCCTATCAGCCCTTAGATGGATGGCTGATAGGATGACTAATGTTAACCACTGGAAACAGGTAGTAAATCAGATTATTCCTCTAGAAAAAGTAGTTTACATTCACAGGGGGTGCCCTCAGAAATTTGAGAAAGTGTGGGGGGAGTGGTGTGCGTCCACTAATACGCTAAATTCTCGATGAGATCTCATATTGATATGTCGATTTTGATGGGAAATGTAGAATATTTATGTATTCAATAGCCATCTGTGATAAAATCCCTGATATGTCAAGTGTGAAACTGTTTAGGAATTGTATTGGTAACTGTCAGAAACCCTGCTGCGTCCAGGGGAAATTAAAATTACATCAAGAATAATGTACCACGAAATGTTTTATTTTTTATTTCTTATGATTGTTTTAAGTCAATTTATATGTTGACTCTGTATTTTCATTTATTGGATTTATTGACATGCCAAAAATGTCATGTACATTACTATTGCACCTTTATACTCCAATAAAACGAGTTAAAAAAAAAAAATTGTAAGGAGAAGAAAAGGGAAGGGAGGGAAACCATCCACTCATCCATTCATACAGGGAAGGCAAAAATCTAAATCACTAAATGGATACATAATATTTACATTTAGCCAAAACCTACGTGCAAGAGAACGTGCCACGACCAGGGCCTGAGGGCGTCTAAGTACTTTCTTACAATGACGAATCTGGACGATGATCTAATTGAGTTAATTTTGAAGTTAATGAAATTTTTATTAACTCAGAATTATTTTCTTTTCAAAGATCGCTTCTTCCTACAGCTCCAGGGGACTGCGATGGGGGCCCCTTGGGCGCCCTCGTATGCAAATTTGTTCCTGGGGCTGTGGGAGGGAGAAATCGTCCAGAATTCGGTGGGCTTTGATGCGGCCCAGCTCTGGTCGAGGTATATCGACGATGTGTTTTTCATCTGGCAGGGTTCCACGTCGCAGTTGGATGACTTCCTGGCCGCCCTCAATATTAATGAGTTTAATATCAGGCTCACTTGGAAGAACAGCCCAGTTGAGGTGGACTTCCTTGATATTATCATTAAAAAGGAGAATGGGGGGATGGTAGCGACAGATGTGCATAGAAAACCCACTTCGATGAATGCATTGTTGCATGCCACTTCATCACACTACCCCAAGGTAATACAGGCCATACCGAAAGGCCAATTTATGAGGATGAGGCGTATATGCTCCAAGGAGGAGAGGATTAAACAACAATCTTCAGACCTCACGAAACGCTTCCTAGACAGGGGATACCAGATAGGGGTGGTGACAAAGGGCTATGAGATGGCCAAAACCAAGACGAGGGAGGCCTTACTCTGTAGAAAAAAGCCATTTGAGAAACCTAAAGATGGCCCAGTTAGATTCATCACTCCCTTTAACAGTGAATAGCGTAGAATGCAGGAAATAATGAAAAGGCATTGGACTTCCGGTTCCGGCGCGCGCATGGATAGCCGCTAGTGAGAGGCGCTCCGCTCGACCGGCCCGAAACTCGTAGAACCGCCGCTTATCGGGGCTGCAAAATACCCCCCAAGAACAACAGGGGGCCAACCATGGAAAAATTTGTGGTCAGAGGCGGTTCGCAGAAGAAGGTCCAGACAGCACTCCCGACAGGAGACGACCTGAAAACCAGGGGCAAGATGGCGCCGGTGGCCGAGAAACATCACAGGCTTACCCGTTCGACTTCCCAGTCGACGCAGAGAAGCACCGAGGCTTCCGGCTCGGAAGATGAAGAGGTGGACTGCAGTCACCTCCCGAAAGATGATTTAACGGCCTCGTGTAAAACCATGGCCATCGAAGTGGCCAAACTCCTTGCGCCAGATATAAAAGCCTCTCTAGAGGCCACAGTCGCAATGGCTTTACAACAGCTACAAACTGAAGTGGCGCAACATACCTCACAGATCACCAATGTGCAGCAGAGGGTGGTACTGGTCGAGGAAGAGCTGGAGAAGGCTCAAAGCAACATCAGTGACCTCCTGCGTAATAACCAATTCCTGAGGGAGAAGATCGATGATTTGGAGAACCGCTCCAGGAGGAGCAACTTACGAATAATTGGTCTGCCGGATTCGATCCCTCCGAACCAGCTAGCGGATATTTGTGAGGTGGAGATACCGCAAGCTTTGGGGCTGAGGAGCACATGCACAGTGGAAAGGGCGCACCGACTAGGAGCGCGATCCAATAATGCAAGGCCTAGAGCTGCGATAGTAAAATATCTGAACTATGCTGCCAAGGAAGCTATACTGGCGAAATTTAAGCGCTATGTGCAACCCTTAATAATTCGGGGCAATAAGATCTTACTGGGGAGGGTGTGAACACTAATCTGGGACGAGTTGGAGTGAAGATGCCTAGACGCCATTATGTGAGATATCTTGGTTGCTTGTTCCGAATGGTTTCTCCTGCAGAGATCTCTAAAATGAGAAACAACTATGAGAGTGGCCACATGGAATGTTAAAGGCCTCCGGTCCCCCGCTAAACGAATGGCGGTATTACGCCATCTTAAAAAAACTTAGGGTTAATGTTGCATTTCTGCAGGAGACCCATTTGGAAGAGGCGGATTTTGGGAGGATGCGAAGATTATGGGTGGGACAGGTAGTGGGTTCGCCCTCAGTGGGCAAAAAAGCAGGAATCATGGTTCTGTTTCATAAACGTCTGAGTTATGATATCTCATCTATGTCAACGGACAAGCAGGGGAGATGGATGCGTGTATGTGTAGATTCACCTGCAGGTCAGATAGTAATACATAACGTCTATGCCCCCAATACTTCCCAGGCAGTCTTCTACAAGACCCTAGAGAGGGTCATTCTGACAGACGATTCGCAAATGTTATTGGTGGCGGGAGATTTTAACAGGGTACATAGTGAACAGGAAGACAGGAAGCGAGGGGTTCCTGTGACCGCTACTAAGCAAAATCAAACCCAGATGCTACTCCCGTTAATACAAAATGCAGGATTGTATGATGCATGGCGATATCATCACCCAGTGGACCGCGAGTACACCCATTTTTCTCATGCCCAGGGGTCATGGTCCAGGATTGACTATCTCCTATCATCGAGATTGTTGACCAGAGTTAAAATGGTGGACATTTCCGATTTGTTAATCTCGGATCATGCCCCGGTGGTTATGGAGCTCATGGACACTGTTCCCAGGGGACAGGATTATACTTGGAGAATGCCTCAGCACTTGTCCAAGGACAAGGAATTCATAGACCAGCTAAAAGATTGGTGGTGGGAATATTCGCGGGACAATGCGGAACATGTGACAAATCAGGGTCTTTTCTGGGATGCGGCTAAGGCAGTACTGAGAAGCCGGATAATGTCGTATACGATAGGGAAGAGGAGAGAGGCGAGGAAAAAGTATGATGAGGCCACTATGAGGGTACGGGAGGCATACACCGAGTTCCTACAAAATCCCACAGATCCCAATAAATTACTCTGGGTAACTGCTAAACATAACTTCGACTACTGTCAGGAAAGACAGGAAAAATGGTTCGGGGACTACCAAAGGGCAAAGTTTTTTCACTTAGGTAATAAAGCCCGTCATTTACTGGCTAACTTAACGCGCCCCTTTGTCAAACAGTCGATGTTACACCCCCTAAAAGATAAGTTAGGAAAGCTATGCACCCAAACGAAAGATATAGTGGAAATTCTAGGTGAATTTTATCAGACGCTGTATTCTAACGATCCCTTTAATCCTCTGGAAGCAAGGGGTCTCTTGGACAAGGTGGACCTACCACGAATGCCTATAGACGTGTTAGAAACCCTGAACCGTGATGTAAGTGAAGAGGTGGTCGGGGCGACCATAAAAACCCTGTCAAACTGTAAAGCACCGGGGCCCGACGGGTTCCCCACAGAATTTTACAAAGCAATGAACCAAGAATTGACCCCGACTTTGACCAGGCTGTTTAACAACATCATGGTAGGGGGAGCTTGCCCGACACGGGCAAGATGGCCTATATCAAGATTCTTCCGAAACCGGGAAGGGACTTAACCCAGCCAAGTGCATATAGACCGATATGATGTCAAGATTCTATCCAAAATCTTAGCTAATTGGTTAGCCAACTGTGTGCCTGAACTAATTGGTTCTCACCAAGTGGGATTCATGAAGGGCAGATCAGCGGTGACCAATATCCGTAAAGTCTTAGCCATCCTAAATACGAATAGGGATATAAAAAATAAACCATGTCCAGCGTTGCTTGCAATTGATGACGAAAAGGCTTTCGATAATGTTAGCTGGCAATGGCTGGACATGGTGCTAGATAGGGTTAACATTAGGGGACACTTTAGGAATTACTTGACGGCGCTCTATGAAAATCCCCAGGCGAGAGTAAATATACTGGGCTTCTTATCCAAACCCATTATACTCAGCAAGGGCACGCGTCAGGGATGCCCTTTGTCCCCGTTACTCTTTAACTTGGCAATGGAATCCCTGGCGAGATGGCTGATAAAATCTGATATCTTTGAGGGGATCAAAATAGGCAACAGAGAGTTGAAAGTAAGTTGTTTTTTCGGATGATATCCTGTTATATCTCGGTGCCCCTGAGCTCCAGTTAGATAGGATATTAGAAGCACCAAACACTTACGGGAAGGTGACAGGTTATAGGATCAACGTGGACAAGAGTCAGTTACTGTTTTTAGGACAAAAGTCTCACTTGGGGAGCCATATGAGAAATGGGGTTGAGGTCCGGAAGGACTATCTAACTTACCTGGGCATTAAGATAGGGCGTACCCCGAACTCAATATACACATTGAACTATCCCCCTCTATTCCTGAAAATAGAAAACGAATTAGAAAAATGGCCGCAACTGCCCTTGTCCTTGTGCGGTAGAGCACATTTAGTTAAAATGATAAGCTACTAATAAGAAGTTACTTTATCCACTCCAAACAATTCCGCTATTACTAAAACACACAGACGTTACGAGGATGCAGAGAGCGTTTAATCGCTTCCTGTGGAAAACTAAAAGGCCCCGTATCGCCTATGCTAAACTGACGATGCTGAAGTACGAAAGGGGATTACAACTACCAAATATCCGCCACTATAACCTGGCATCACTATTCAGACATGTAAGAGATTGGGTGTGGGGAACTGGCCACTATTCGGCGATTTCGTTCGAAAAGGAACTAGCTGGTAGAGGGAACCTCGAGGCCCTATTACATTCTAAACTAAGGGATATCCCAACGTCGATTAGACAGGCCGTCCTATTAAAAGACACCATAATGGCGTGGAAGGCGATCAGAAAGATTTATGGGCTCCTTACTATATATCACCTAGAATGCCACTGTGGTCACTACTGGCATTTCCCCAGGGCAGGGAGAACATTTTATTCCAGGTATGGAAAAACAAAAACAGTGATCTACTGCATACTAATAATCTCCACTGGCTGTCCTGGGAACAGGTGAAAGAAAAATACGACCTACATGACGCACACTATCTCCCCTATCAGCAAATTAGAAGTTATTGTAAAGCACAGGCGAGCTCTTTAAGTGACTCAGAGGCTGGCGTGGTTTGCAGCTTTGCTGGGCAGAGACGGTTCCCACATGTCCCTATCAGACCTACACCAGAAGCTTCATAATATCCAGACGATAGGCTTGGTAAAGGGGGCCTATAAGCCTTGGGAAAGAGAACTGTCGGACCAGAACATAGCAAAGAAAATGAGAGTGGGTCTTGAGTAGGTACGGCGGGCAACGTATAATGAACAGTGGAGAGAGTCGCAACTAAGGCTTATACATAGAGCGACTTACGCCTTTAATTTATCGTATCGTGATGCCCCCGCCCATTATCTGCGAAAGTGTCCCAAGTGTGATCTCCCAAGAGCTGGATTACTACATGCTATATGGGAATGCCAGAAAGTACAATCGCTGTGGCAACAGTCAGTGGAAACAATAAAAGAGGTCTGGGAGAGATAGTGGGATTAACGCCTCAGCAATGTATTTTCCATTATGTACTCAAAAATAAGGACGAGGAAATAGGAGCAGTGGTTACTAAGGGAGGGGTACATCTTCTGCTGATGTCAGTAAAGAAATCTCTTTTACGACACTGGTTGGGAGTGGAAGTACCGTCATGGGATGAGGTGATGGGGACAATGAAGAATGTCCTCTATTTGGAAAGATTAGAGCTGGAGCAAGATAAAGAACGGTTAATTGAGAAATTCATTAAGAAATGGAGGAGCTTCGTAGAGAAGTTATTGTCAAGTTGCGAAATTGAGGAACTTATGGCCCCATTCAAGTTGACTAAATGGTACCTGGAAGCGCAACTTGCAAATAGATTGGGGAAGTTGGAAACATAATTTGGCGTAAGGGATTTTCAGGTTTGAGGTGTGATGTACATTTTTTACGAATGACATACTGTCATGGTGGTATTGGGAGGGGGGTTTCGGTCATATTGGGTGTGGAGATAATAAATTGTGAAAAATGGATTTGAGAGCTGAGCTATGACATTTGTCTGTACAATAATTGTCATAACTATTGCCATTTATGACTTGTACTTGCATATTTATTGTATGGAATCTCTCACTTCAATAAAGAGATCATTAAAAAAAAAAAAAGAAAAGGCATTGGTCAGTGTTGATGACTGACAGGGATCTGCGGTCATCCCTACCCAATTATCCCCAAATCACTTAGAGAAGGTCCAGAACCCTGAAGGATATGCTGACAAGGAGCATTATGTAGCAGACATTCCCAGGGGAATCTTTGGGGGCAAAGGTCCTCCATGGGGTTCGAAAGCTTGTGGGAAATGTGCCGCATGTATGTACATGGAACGTTCCACCTCTTTCTATGACGCCTCCGGGGACGCGGAATTCAAGATCGTTCACTATATAACCTGCACCACTGAGAGAGTCGTATATTGGCTAACTTGTCCGTGCCGATTGATTTATATCGGCATGACAACTAGAGCCTTAAACTCGGATACTGGAACATGCCAGCAAAATCCGCACAGCCTCACAATGTAAAGACCAGGACGTGGATGAATTACAATCTGTTCCACGGCATTTCCTCAAGTACCATAATAGTGTCCTGAGGGTAAGAGGTATTGACAGAGTTAGGTTGGGGGTGCGAGGTGGTGACGCAAAGAGGGCGTTACTACAAAAAGAAACTAAATGGATTACTGTGCTTGATACAGTGGTTCCAAGTGGGTTAAATGAATATAATAGCTTCAAGTCCTTTTTGTAAGACGTGTATTTTACTATGGGCAAATAAGTACGTTTATATGTATGTGTCTAATTGTCATTTTTTGTTTAGATTTAAGATGGAGTAAGATTGGATGGTAGATAACCACGAACCATAAGAAAACCTGTCAATTGCATGACGTGATTTGAGAGGGAGATATGGGGTATCTTCATATTGCACCCCCTTTTGAACACTCTTCATGGGACTGTCACTCATCATCAGAGAAGAAGCAACCTGTACATTTTCTTGGCACTATCATGTTCATATTTTATATTTTTGTCACATTGATGACTAACAGATTATGTATTGTATACACTTTTGGTGTTTTCATAGGACGTACGTCCCATAATTATGGGTGGTTCAGTCCGCCCTTAGGTGGAAAGCTGACCCATATATTTGTTATTTTTCATGTGGCTGTGGTGTAACCGACCCCCCACTGCGCACGGCGGACAGGTCAACTCCGGTTCGTGGATTGGCTTCTCTGCTGTGCCCACTGGGAGGTGGGTGCACCAGCAGCATTGTATTCAGCACTTGTTTGGGGAATCACAAGGCATACTGTCCAACTGACAATATGGGTCTGTTCCATCCTCATTTGAACATGAACCTCACTCACTTGAAGTTGGGACGGATCTGACCAACCACTGACGGTTGCGGCGCGGCTGATTCCCAATTTTCCCTGGGATCAGTCGCCCTGCAGCCAGCTATTGGGGGTTGGATCCGCTCACTATGTAATACATTTTTTATATTTTGGTAATAATTATTGACATTTAATGTCATTGTGATCATATAAGCTATTAGAGCACACATGCACTTTATTCTATTGCACGTAGGTTTTGGCTAAATGTAAAGATCATGTATCCATTTAGTGATTTCGATTTTTGCCTTCCCTGTATGAATGGATGAGTGGATGGTTTCCCTCCCTCCCCTTTCCTTCTCCTTACAATTTAATCATGGTAATTTAAAGATATATTCTGCTATGGAATGATCTTGAGATTATATTTGTATTTTATGAATTTACCTATGAGCTGAAATGAAGATAATCGAGAGGTATGCTGAGTTATGGACAGCTAGCTTTAGCTCAATGACTGGTAGTTGTTTACAATAGTTGTATTCAGGACTTGGGAGTACTTTTTAGCTATGGTTGAAGGACCTGGGAGATGGTCACATGTCCATGATGTCAGGACCATGTGACCAATCATGTGATTGGGGGATGACGCGGCTGGAGCATGCTCTGTATGACTGCCACCCGGAAGTGCTGGAATCAGGTCGCATTTTGATAACCAGGGAGCGCTGAAGGAGGCAGTCTTGCAACATGGGCAGTTCGCGCCGGAACACACCCCCAGTACAGATGATCATGGTGAGTGATAATTAATCCCTCCTCTTTAGCCTTTATATGCCCAAGTTTGTCTTAGTATGTTTATACCTCCTGACGAAGCCTACGTGGCGAAACACGTGTCGAGGTTGAAGCAATGGGGGAATCGTGTTACCATTCTACAGCAGCAACATGGGTAGGTAACTTGGCAGCTGGATCAGGGTGGGACGAGAGGCTTGCAGTTCATTGTTATATGCCATCTTCATTAGTAGTATTGCACCGTCCATTGACACCTCACAGCATCCTTGGACAGATGTTGTGAACAATAGTCAGGTAGTTGTTTTATACTAGGGATTAGCAATTGCACCCGAAACTACACTTTTGTTCACGGCCTCTGGTAAATTGTTGTTCTCTGCTGTTTATGGTCACATTATCCCCCATTGTGATTCTCCACATTGTATAGCCCTTTGTGGCTCAGTCTCCATGTCCTGTCCCTTTTGAGCATTACCTGTAATGATCATGTGATTTATATTGAATAAAATGAGATTTTTTACCTTGTAAAAATCCTTGCTCTTTTTTTGTACAAGTTGCAGTAGGTTGGTGAATGAGGTGCGGTTTTTGGGTTATTGTAGGCTCTACTTCTTTGTTTCAATTTTATGAATGCCATTTTTATTTTCCTGCCAATCGTCTTGATTGGCAGGAAAATAAAAATAAAAATGGCATTCATAAAATGGAGACAAAAACAATTATTTTTCAAAAATGCTTTATGTAAAACTGAAACAAAGAAAGTAGACATATTTGATATAGTTGCATCCGTAACAACCTGCTCTATAAAAATAGCACATGATCTACCCTGTCAGATGAATGTTGTAAAAAATAAAAACCGTGCCAAAACAGCCATTTTTTGGTTACCTTGCCTCACAAAAAATGTAATATAGAGCAATTAAAAATCATATGTACCCCAAAATAGTACCAACTGGCACCTTATCCCCTAGTTTCCAAAATGGGGTCAAGTTTTGGGAGTTTCTACTGTAAGGGTGCATCAGGGGGGCTTCAAATGGGACATGGCATCTAAAAACCAGTTCAGCAAAATCTGCCTTCCAAAAACCATATGGCGCTCCCTTTATTCTGCGCCCTGCAGTGTCCCCTTACATCAGTTTACGACCACATGTTGGGTGTTTCTGTAAACTGCAGAATCAGTGTAATAAATATAGAGTTTTGTTTGCATGTTAATCCTCGATGTGTTACCGAAAAAAATGGATTAAAATGGAAAATCTGCCAAAAAAGTGAAATTTAACAATTTGATCTCCATTTTCCTTTAATTTGTGGAACACCTAAAGGGTTAACAAAGTTTGTAAAATCAGTTTTAAGTAACTTGAGGGGTGTAGTTTCTACAATGGGGTCAGTTTTGGGGGGTATCCATTATGTAAGCCCCACAAAGTGACTTCAGACCTGAACTGATCCTTAAAGGGCTTCTGTCACCCCACAAAACTCATATTTTTTTTTTTGGATAGTTACATTCCTTATAGCGCGATATAGGAGAATATAATCTTATCACTTACTTTCATGCGGCCGTTTCTTTAGAAAACGAAGTTTTATAATATGTGAATCCGGTCTCTACCAGCAAGTAGGGCGTCTACTTGCTGGTAGCCGCAGCAGAAAACCACCCCCTCGCCATGTTGATTGACAGGGCCAGCCGGGATCTCCTCCTCCGGCCGGCCCTGTCAGTATTTCAAAAATCGCGCGCCTCTGTTCATTCGGCGCAGGCGCTCTGAGATGAGGAGGCTCGTCTCCTCAGAACTCCCTCAGTGCGCCTGCGCCGATGACGTCTTCTCTTTCGGTGATGTCATCGGCGCAGGCGCACTGAGGGAGTTCTGGCTATTTTTCAAAAAATTTCCAAAACCCACTTTTTAAGGACCAGTTCAGGTCTGAAGTCACTTTGTGAGGCTTACATAATAGAAACCACCGATTTGATCCAATTTTAGAAACTACACCCCTCAAAGAATTCAAAACTGATTTTACAAACTTTGTTAACCCTTTAGGTGTTCCACAAGAATTAATGGAAAATGGAGAGGAAATTTAATAATTTCACTTTTTTGGCAGATTTTCCATTTTAATAAAAAAAATTTCCACTAACAAAACAAGGGTTAACAGCCAAAAAAAACAACATTTATTGCCCTGAATCTGTAGTTTACATAAAAACACCCTATATGTGGTCGTAAACTGCTGTACGGGCACACGGCATTGCACAGAAGGAAAGGAACGCCATATGGTTTTTGGAAAGCAGATTTCAATGGGATAATTTTAAGCTGCCATGTCACATTTGAAGACCCCCTGATGTACCCCTAGAGTAGAAACTCCAAAAAAGTGATCCCATTTTAGAAACTACACCCTGATGAGAAACTGATTTTACAAACTTTGTTAACCCTTTAGGTGTTCCACAAGAATTAATGGAAAATAGAGATAACATTTCAGAATCTCACTTTTTTGGCAGATTTTCCTTTTTAATCCATTTTTTCCAGTTACAAAGCAAGGGTTAACAGCCAAACCAAACTTAATATTTATGGCCCTGATTCTGTAGTTTACAGAAACACCCCATATGTGGTCGTAAACTGCTGTACGGGAACACGGCATTACGCAGAAGGAAAGGAACGCCATATGGTTTTTGTAAGGCAGATTTTGCTGGACTGGTTTTTTGACACCATGTCCCATTTGAAGCCCCCCGAAGCACCCCTAGAGAAGAAACTCCCAAAAAAATTGACCCCATTTTGGAAACTACGGGATAAGGTGGCAGTTTTGTTGGTACTATTTTAGGGTACATATAATTTTTGGTTGCTCTATATTACACTTTTTGTGAGCCAAGGTAACAAAAAAAATAGCTGTTTTGGCAGCGTTTTTATTTTTTGTTATTTACAACATTCATCCGACAGGTTATATTATGTGGTATTTTTATAGAGCAGGTTGATAGGGTCGTGACCAAAAATTTTTTTTAGCGTCTCCACATTCTGAAAGCCGTATTTTTTATTTTTTTTAAGCGTCTGTCTTGTGTAGGGGCTCATTTTTTTCGGGATGAGATGACGGTTTGATTAATACTATTATAGGGTGCATATGACTTTTTTATCGCTTGCTATTAAACTTTTTATGATGTGAGGTGACAAAAACTTGCTTTTTTTACACCTTTTTTTATTTTTTTACGGTGTTCACCTGAGGGGTTAGGTCATGTGATATTTTTATAGAGCAGGTTATTACGGATCTGGCGATACCCAATATGTCAACTTTTTTATTTATGTTAGTTTTACACAAATAATTTTTGAAACCAAAAAAATCATGTTTTATTATGTCAATAGTCTGAGAGCCATAGTTTTTTCAGTTTTTGGGCGATTGTCTTAGGTAGGGTATAATTTTTGCAGGATGAGATGACTGTTTGGCTTTATTTTGGGGTGCGTATGACTTTTTGATCGCTTGCTATTACACTTTTTGTGATGTAAGGTGAGAAAAAATTGCTTTTTTTGACACCATTTTTTTTTTTTTTTTTTTTTTTTTACAGTATTCAGCTGAGGGGTTAGATCATGTGATATTTTTATAGAGCAGGTTCTTGCGGACGAGGAGATACCTAATATGCATACTTTTTTTTATTTATTTCACTTTAACACAATAATAGCATTTTTGAAACCCAAAAAATTATGTTTTAATGTGTCCATGTTCTGAGAGCTATGTTTTTTTTATTTTTTGCCCGATTGCTTTATGTAGGAGTTCATTTTTTTGCAGGATGAGGTGACGGTTTGATTGGTACTATTTTGGGGGGCATACGCCTTTTTGATCGCTTGGTGTTGCACTTTTTGTGATGTAAGGTGACAAAAAAATGATTGCTTTAGTACAGTTTTTATTTTATATATATTTTCTATGGCGTTCAGGTGAGAGGGTGGATCATGTCAAATTTTTGTAGAGCCGGTCGTTACGGACGCGGCAATGTTTAATATGTCCGGTTTTCTTTTTTTTCTTTACAATTTTGTGTTTTATTTGGGGAATTTTTTTTTTTTACTCGAAACTATTTTTAATTATGAAAAAAACTTTTTTTTTTATTTTTGTCCTACTCTGGGACTTCAATTTCTGGAGTCTGATCCCCTTTGCAATGCATTACAATACAACCTGTATTGTAATGCATTGGCTGTCAGTTTTTATGCTGAGAGCATGCCTGTGAGACTCAGCCTAAGGGCTGGATCTCACAGGCTTCAATAGAAGGCAAGCTCGGATGCCTATGATAGGCATCGGGTCCCCACCACTGCAGCACGGGAACCCAATGGGGAAGCGGAGGGCACCCGTAACCTCCGCGAACCCTCTGCATGCCGCGGTCAGCTTTGACCGCGGTATACAAGGGGAAAACACAGATGCCGGCGTATGCAGCAGAGTCCCGTCTGTCAGTGACTGCCGGGTCCATGCCGCTGATGGGGGGGGGGGCATAGCTCCTGCACCTGCCCGATCAGCCCGCATGTATGGAGCAGGTCCTTAAGGGGTTAAAATCTTGGACAAGCCCTAAAAAAATAAAAATAAAAAATAAAACAAACAATAAAAAATAAAAAAATAACAACATATATCTCTTTCTCCAATGCCAGTCTCTGCGGCACTGGTCCGTTGCTCCTGCTGCAACTTTATTACACACCGCAATATTGATGGGCTAGTAAATGTAACATGTAGACATGGAGACAATGAATAGCTGCAGCAATCAGGTGCTCTATCCTAACACGTCACAGCATTGATGATGTGCACAGTTACATGCTAAGAACAGAGCACCTGACAGCTGCAGGATTACCGGACCAATGCCGCAGAGAAAGGTCCTGGAGAAAGGGGCGAGTATAAATAAAAAAAAAACAATACTAGAATGGCTATTTTCTATTCACCTCACCTACCAAAAACAGAATAAAAAATGATAAAAAATATTAACAATGAAAACTACAAACTGTCCTGGAAAAAGGGGAACTCACAGTTATATCACACAAAAAAAAGTCTTGGAATGCTGCAAAAAGACAAATTATTTTGTAATAAAAAGTGTTTTTATCTTGCAAATAGTAGAACATAATAAAACACTAAAGTTGGTATAATTGAAATTATACTGACATACAGAATATCAATAACATTTAGTGAATATAATGTGAGATATTATCACCTATTCCAGCTGCAGCCAAGTATTGAGCTAACGGGCATCCCAATCCTCCACAACCTATTATTAACACAGACGCTCTCGACAAGTTTAATTGACCTGGAAAAAATATCAAAAAATATAAAACATTAAATCATTGAAAGTGCAATTGTTCTAGACCTGTGACAGTATTTTTTTAATCACAGTGATGCAGTGATGAATCTCTAAATTCCTAAAGTATATACTGTATCAACAGTTAGAGAATGATTAATGCTGTGTTAGAGGAAATTATATATATATATATATATATATATATATATATATATATATATATATATATATATATATTTACACACACACACACTCAGCAAAAGAATTATTAGGAACACCTGTTCTATTTCTCATTAATGCAATTATCTAGTCAACCAATCACATGGCAGTTGCTTCAATGCATTTAGGGGTGTGGTCCTGGTCAAGACCATCTCCTGAACTCCAAACTGAATGTCAGAATGGGAAAGAAAGGTGATTTAAGCCATTTTGAGCGTGGCATGGTTGTTGGTGCCAGACGGACTGGTCTGAGTATTTCACATTCTGCTCAGTTACTGGGATTTTCACGCACAACCATTTCTAGGGTTTACAAAGAATGGTGTGAAAAGGGAAAAACATCCAGTATGCGGCAGTCCTGTGGGCAAAAATGCCTTGTGGATGCTAGAGGTCAGAGGAGAATGGGCTGACTGATTCAAGCTGATAGAAGAGCAACGTTGACTGAAATAACCACTCGTTACAACCGAGGTATGCAGCAAAGCATTTGTGAAGCCACAACACGCACAACCTTGAGGTGGATGGGCTACAACAGCAGAAGACCCCACCAGGTACCACTCATCTCCACTACAAATAGGAAAAAGAGGCTACAATTTGCACGAGCTCACCAAAATTGGACTGTTGAAGACTGGAAAATGTTGCCTGGTCTGAGGAGTCTCGATTTCTGTTGAGACATTCAAATGGTAGAGTCCGAATTTGGCGTAAACAGAATGAGAACATGTATCCATCCTCTGATGGCTACTTCCAGCAGGATAATGCACCATGTCACAAAGCTCGAATCATTTCAAATTGGTTTCTTGAACATGACAATGAGTTCACTGTACTAAAATGGCCCCCACAGTCACCAGATCTCAACCCAATAGAGCATCTTTGGGATGTGGTGGAACGGGAGCTTCGTGCCCTGGATGTGCATCCCTCAAATCTCCATCAACTGCAAGATGCTATCCTATCAATATGGGCCAACATTTCTAAAGAATGCTATCAGCACCTTGTTGAATCAATGCCATGTAGAATTAAGGCAGTTCTGAAGGCAAAAGGGGGTCCAACACCGTATTAATATGGTGTTCCTAATAATTCTTTAGGTGAGTGTATATATAGAAAGATGGACAGCACTCCAAAGGCTATAAAACAATGAAAAAAAGTTTATTCACCCATGTGGAACAATACAGCAGCAGCAACGTTTCAGCTCATCCATATAACCTTTCTCAAGCAAATAACACATGTGACTAGTGGCAAATATATAATCCAACCAATCAATAAATATCATAAGTGCATAAGTGATAATAATGACAAATCATTAGATAAAATCGTGTCAAAAGACTTGATTAAATGACATAAAATCGAGTGATGATCACATACTTCCATGATATAAGTAAAATCATATCTGTGTTACAAATACAGTGTATTCCTGATATTTATTCAGTGTACATCCTTATAAGTGCATAATCCTTATCAGGTGATGTGAATCAAGATAATGGTGTAACACACCGGAATGTGGGAGAGGACTGACGACTGTACATACCATCAAGGTGCGGAGGCGACCTCATGCATTCAAAAAGCCAAAATCTCGGCGTGCTGTAACATGTACTGCGCCTGCGCCAAGCATCATAAGCCTTCAAACAGGAAGCGGTCACATTGACTCATCTCGGAGCCTGCGCACTCCAGCTCTGAGTCAACAGCAGCCATTTTGGTAGTGGTATCCATAAGACCGAAAGCCGGCGCATGCGTACCTGTGTGCTGCTCCACACAACGCCATCTTAGTAGAGGTGCATCACCCAAAGATCCTTTTATTACAAAGCTATGAACACATATTATGGTGCAGAATGGAGCAAGGGGGAGGTGACCTCTTGTCAAAGACATCAACCCTCACCCCTACTGGACCATCTCTATAGGCGCGCACAATACGTTAGTACCAGGCGCTTATATTATTGGGTCCCACACCAAGCTCCAGCACCAAATCAATGAGGGTTCTCCTCACACTATTGGGGACTACTAGCGTAATTTGTGAATATACTATTGGCGCACCCGCAGTACAATAAAACAAATATAATTATAACCAAAAAGATGCACGAAGGTCGCAATCCAACTCCAATGGACACATGCACACACATGGTCACCACACTCCCACACCGGTCCATTACAGCATCTACAGAGAAAAAGAAAAGAGAAAAAGAAACAAAGATGAGAATTTATTCAGATCATTCAATAAAATATTAATTGTGTTATTTTGCATGTCACCATATACCTGTGAGGTAAAGGGAACGAAATAAAAACAGGGTTACGACTGCAAACCGCCCTTCATACAAGCACTCCTGGGATTATACGCAACATTAAGACCCATTGGTTTGATACTGTTGAGTGTATAAATCCAATGCATCTCCCTTTTTTTTAAAGTAATGTTCTATTACCACCCCTCCTAGGCAAGGGGACATGGTCAAGAATCCAACACTTTAAATCTCTTTCTGCATGGTTGAGGTCTGTGAAATGTTTTGGTATACGTAAGTCGCGTAGTTTTTTTGCGTATAGACAACCGGTGGTTATTTAGTCAAGTTTTTAGGTCTGTGGACGTCTCTCCCACATAAAGTAATTTGCAGGGACATGTTAACACATAAAGGACATAATTTGAGTCACACGTGAGATGGAAGCGAATAGGGTATATCACCCCTGTATTGGAGTGTGTAAATCCACTACCCCTACAAATATAGCGACAGTGGACACAGCACAGGCAAGGGAGTTGCCTGACACACAGTCAATTATTTTAGCCTCATTTGATGTTACATAATTGTACACCTCCATAGATCAGGATTACGGCCTCACAGCCGTTAAACGAATGCTAGATATGTCCACACTGTCCACATCGGCCAGTGATTTTATCATTAGATCACTTGACATTATCCTGAGATAGAATTATTTCGGACATGTTCTGAGGTGGTGGAGATATAATCGACGACATCTTCCTCATATGGACCGGCGATCTGGTGCAATTGATGGAATTTCACACAGCACTAAATAGTGTGAATAAGGACCTACAATTTACATTATTCAGATTCTGAGGTACAATTTTTAGATACCTGAAATATAATGTATAGACGAGCACTCCTCATCCGGTCTTATGCAGAAATCGATATTTATTGGTTAAAAAAAATAATAAAAATCTTTTAAAAAAAAAATAATAATTATATATATTATATATATATATATATATATATATATATATATATTACACACAGTACAGACCAAAAGTTTGGACACACCTCATTCAAAGAGTTTTCTTTATTTTCATGAAAATTGTAGATTCACACTGAAGGCATCGAAACTATGAATTAACACATGTGGAATTATATACATAACAAACAATTGTGAAACAACTGAAAATATGTCATATTCTAGGTTCTTCAAAGTAGCCACCTTTTGCTTTGATTACTGCTTTGCACACTCTTGGCATTCTCTTGATGAGCTTCAAGAGGTAGTCCCCTGAAATGGTTTTCACTTCACAGGTGTGCCCTGTCAGGTTTAATAAGTGGGATTTCTTGCCTTATAAATGGGGTTGGGACCATCAGTTGCGTTGAGGAGAAGTCAGGTGGATACACAGCTGGTAGTCCTAATGAATAGACTGTTAGAATTTGTATTATGGCAAGAAAAAAGCAGCTAAGTAAAGAAAAACGAGTGGCCATCATTACTTTAAGAAATGAAGGTCAGTCAGTCAGCCAAAAAATTGGTAAAACTTTGAAAGTAAGGGCTATTTGACCATAAAGGAGAGTGATGGGGTGCTGCGCCAGATGACCTGGCCTCCACAGTCACCGGACCTGAACCCAATCGAGATGGTTTGGGGTGAGCTGGACCGCAGAGTGAAGGCAAAAGGGCCAACAAGTGCTAAGCATCTCTGGGAACTGCTTCAAGATTGTTGGAAGACCATTTTAGGGGACTACCTCTTGAAGCTTATCAAGAGAATGCCAAGAGTGTGCAAAGCAGTAATCAAAGCAAAAGGTGGCTACTTTGAAGAACCTAGAATATGACATATTTTCAGTTGTTTCACACTTGTTTGTTATGTATATAATTCCACATGTGTTAATTCATAGTTTTGATGCCTTCATAGTTATGAAAATAAAGAAAACTCTTTGAATGAGAAGGTGTCCAAACTTTTGGTCTGTACTGTATATATATATATATATATATATATATATATATATATATATGGGTATGCTGTAGAGATAAAATGGCGTGTACAAATACTTATTTGAGTTCCCACACAAACATAAAAATCAATATGAGCTTGATAGAATTGGTTCAATTTGTGCAAAAAAGTGCATGTGCAGTTAATTAGATCGATAAAAAGTAGAAAAATAAGAATAAAAAGTAAAAATATAAAAAATGAAAAAATATATGAAGTAAACTAGAGTGTTCAAACTAGTTGACAAGTTGATCCTAGTGCAGGTGAGTTAATTGGTATTGATATTCTTGATAGATGATCAAAAAATGGATGGAAGGTATGTGTAAAATAAGAAAAATATATATTGTTGTGGTACAAATAGTCCAGCGTCTTCTCCTATAAACTTGTGTTCTCCTTTTCTCTGTGCAGTGATTTTTATTCTTCTATAGTGGTTGATGCTGTTAATAATCATAAATAGCTAGCTTTTATAATGTCCCAATTAGTTAATTTTATCACTTTTTATCACATGTACTTACTTTTTTATACATATATATATATATATATATATATATATATATATATATATATAAAAAGAAAAAAGATGATCAGCAGCACTCTGTTGGTATGCCAGGTGCAAATCCCAAAACGTTCCTGGACAGGAAACAGTGTAGTAAAGTCGACGAGAAATGGGCACTCTGGTCTTGTGGTGAAATATCAGTGATGTTTATTCACACCCAAAAGCAATGCAGCACTTCAGCTCTCTCAATAGAGCCTTTGTCAAGCTAGTGAACACAGTGCTCTCAACATATTTAATTAGGTGGATCTCATTAGGGTAACATGATTGCTCATTAGGAATACATTTAACAAATATGGATATAAAACATGATTATAAATATTATTACAGTGCATCTATGCATGTGAACCACCATAGTGTTTACATAGCGTACATATGTGTAGAGAAATTACAGATCATACATCCACATCGGTGTTACATACATAATTGATATTGACTATCACATAAAGTGCAGCTGTGCAAAAATATAAGTCAATTATAAAGATTAAAAGAGGGACAAACCCACGCAATGAAATCCCATGGTGCGATCCAATATTGGCGTCCCCTGGCAGGTACTGCGCAGGCTCCAGTTTGTATCAACAAATCGCGAGAACCCGCAACATCCCGCGCATTCGCATAGAATGCATGCTACGTCGACGCCGGGATGCTTACAAAGCTCGCGAGTTCTCCCCATGTCTCGCGCACTGTGTGCCCATAGTTCGTATATCCATCTTAGTGGCAGTAATTCACTGTGCATGATCAGGGGGTCGGAAACCAATGTTGTCACAACGTGACCATGGTAACCAAGTTAATATGCGGTCTAATCGCATGAAAGACTGGTAATGCCTATGGAAATATAAACACTGGAGGTTAGTCCAGTGTACGATCTCCATTGTGACTGGAGACTCAGGCCAATCATAGCCCCGGTCCCAGTCGCTGCACCCCCACTAACCATGATTGTTAATGGGAACAGTGTGGATGCAGGTGTTACACACTGGCACCTGCAACCATCCCTGGATGCACGGACCTGTGCGGAACAAGGGACAGGGACACTCATGTCACATGTCCTCTGCTCTTCCACCCATCACCCTCACTCAGCCCCCTCTGTCCCATTTGTACACACCGCAATATTCCTAGAATGTACATTAATAAACATGTTGGTCTCGAATCCCCTGATCATATTCCATCATGGATATAGGCATAGGGAGAAATCTATAAGAAAAAATGTGTATACAAAAAACATGTCGATCGCATAGAGATTTCATGTCGGGCGATGTCCGCTCAATTAAGACAATCTCCATCAAGGTAATCTGAAATAAAGGAGAACAAAAGAATAAATGGAGAGCACAATCTTGGCTTACACATTCTCAGATAGGCATCAAGAATCCCACCAATACCCGACTATGTCACTCTGAAGTCAACATTTAGTCCACGGGGTTTCAAAGTTTGCAATTGAAAAATCCAATACAATTCCCACTGCTTCAGTGTCAATGACCTGTCACCCCCCCGTCGCAGCATGGCGACCTGGTCAATGACCCTGAAGGTCATTCTCAGTGTGTCCAGCTTCTGTGAAGTGCTTAGATACTGGTAGATCCAATTTCTTTTTCCTAATGGTGTATCTGTGATGATTTAGTCTAGTTTTAACGTCCCATGTAGTCTCCCCCACATAGAGGAGACGTAGAGGAGACGACAGGGACATTCCAGCAGGTACACTACATAAGAGGAATCACAGTTCAGATGGTGTTTAATCATGTACTCTTCTCCTGTTTGAGGATGCGTGAAAGAAGACCCTCTTAACATAAGCGGGCAATTCACACATCCATGACAGGGGAAGCAACCTTTTCTGGATGCATCTAAATACAGTACAGACCAAAAGTTTGGACACACCTACTCATTCAAAGAGATTTCTTTATTTTCATTACTATGAAGGCATCAAAACTATGAATTAACACATGTGGAATTATATACATAACAAACAAGTCTGAAACAACTGAAAATATGTCATTCTAGGTTCTTCAAAGTAGCCACCTTTTGCTTTGATTACTGCTTTGCACATTCTTGGCATTCTCTTGATGAGCTTCAAGAGGTAGTCCCCTGAAATGGTCTTCCAACAGTCTTGAAGGAGTTCCCAGAGATGCTTAGCACTTGTTGGCCCTTTTGCCTTCACTCTGCGGTCCAGCTCACCCCAAACCATCTCGATTGGGTTCAGGTCCGGTGACTGTGGAGGCCAGGTCATCTGGCGCAGCACCCCATCACTCTCCTTCATGGTCAAATAGCCCTTACTTTCAAAGTTTTAACAATTTTTCGGCTGACTGACTGACCTTCATTTCTTAAAGTAATGATGGCCACTCGTTTTTCTTTATTTAACTGCTTTTTTCTTGCCATAATACAAATTCTAACAGTCTATTCAGTAGGACTACCAACTGTGTATCCACCTGACTTCTCCTCAACGCAACTGATGGTCCCAACCCCATTTTTAAGGCAAGAAATCCCACTTATTAAACCTGACAGGGCACACCTGTGAAATGAAAACCATTTCAGGGGACTACCTCTTGAAGCTCGCCAAGAGTGTGCAAAGCAGTAATCAAAGCAAAAGGTGGCTACTTTGAAGAACCTAGAATATGAGATTTTCAGTTGTTTCACACTTGTTTGTTATGTATATAATTCCACATGTGTTAATTCATAGTTTTGATGCCTTCAGTGTGAATCTACAATTTTCATAGTCATGAAAATAAAGAAAACTCTTTGAATGAGAAGGTGTGTCCAAACTTTTGGTCTGTACTGTATGAACTAAATGAGACTTTACTGGTACCGATGTCCGCCCGCACAAGTTGGTGTTTGATGTTACGTGTGCGTCTGTAGGACATCATTGGGGGACTGGCAAATTCGGGAATATGTTTGAAGTTACTGCCCAAAATGGGCCAATGTCCCTTCAAAATACCACTGATTTTGTCACTCAGGGGTGAGAACCGTGTGATAAAGGGGATACGTTTATGGTCCCTTGTCGTGTTAGTCTCCTTTTCTAAGTCTCTTTTTCTAGTAGGGTTTTCCTAGACTGTTGTGTAGCCCTCACTGTGTGTTGTTCTACCAATTTCTTGGGATACCCTCTCTTGATAAATTTTTGGCCCATAGTGTTGAGCCTATCCACAATCTCCTCCTCCCCCTGCACTATTCTTCTGACTCTAAGTAACTGGCTGTAGGGTAATGACCTACCCATGCTCCTAGGGTGACAACTGTCGTATCTGCGTAATGTGTTTTGTCCGTTTTCTTAGAAAATAAAATCAGTATGTAGAAGATAACCCCGTCTACTCACTGTCACATCAAGGAACTCAATTTTTGTTTCTGAGGAGACAAGTGTAAATTTGACCTCATGGTCAATATCATTGAGGAAATCACCAAATTGGTGCAACTCCTCAACGGAACCCGTCCACAATAGGAAGATGTCGTCTATGTAACGCCACCACCCCAGAACTTGTCTGAAGTGGTGGCTAACAGACGTACATCTCCTCTAGGTGCGTCATATAAATGTTGGCATAATTTGACGCTACATTTGAGCCCATTGCGGTCCCGCGTAATTGGATAAAGTACTCATCCTGAAATGAAAAATAATTACAGGTGAGCACAATATCCAAAAGTGTAATCAGAAATTCTCTACATTTCATAGAGTAAGGTGAGTCAGTGAAGCAATTCCTGACTGCATCCACCCCCCTGACATGTGAAATGGATGTGTACAGACTAACTACATCAAATGATGCTAAAATGACATGGGTCGGGAGTTGTACCTTACTGATCTCATTAAGGAAATGTGTGGTGTCCCTTATGTATGATTTAGCTCTCAAAACATATGGTGATAAAATCCTATCCAGGAAAACAGCAATTTTAGAAAAAGGTGAACCAATGCCCGACACTATGGGGCAGCCTGTTGGGGAAACAAGTGACTTGTGAATTTTTGGTAATATGTATATCACAGGAGTTCTCGGTCGTTCCACATAGAGAAAGGAGTGCAACTTATCATCAATTACACAAAGAATGATATATAGTCAACTGGCGCTTCACCATATATATGAGATCGCAGCGGTGTTTATAGCAGTCCCGTACCTGCTATAGAGGATATTGTGCAGACGAGCTGTACGAATAGCAAATATGAGAAAATAAATGTAACACTGCTCGCTACCAATGAGATAAGATATATTAGAATGACCAGCCACAAACTGAGAAAACCATCTACCACTCAAGCAAACAATGCCGCAAAAACCACTATATGCGTATAGGTCTTACCTTGACGCACGTGTGTTTGTGGCGGTGCAATGTTCTGCAGCGGTCCTCCTCTTGTATTCTCTATGTATAGCAAGAGAAGTGGATCCAAGGGGAGGGGATGGCCAGCATGGACTAGTGAGTATTAGAATATTATAAGTATTGGGAAGCTCGCCCCGGCCGGTGGCAGAGTATTCCCGTTACCTGTAGGTTAGTGCTCACGTCTGAGCCAGTGACGCCACCGCTAGTGAGTTACGGGTTGTAGTGGGAGTCAAACTCCCAACGCGTTTCGAGTACGGGCGGTACTCTTCATCAGGGAACGTTACACCCACTACGTATGTTGTCATTATTTATAGTAAATGCTGTGCCTAACTCCCTCCTCCCTATAGTAATTGTTACTAATCAAAACCAAAGAGTTCAATTTCAGAGTTGAGGCCCTTTGGCAACATAGTATCCAAATTGAATAATCCATTCTGTTTCTTTCTTTGATTGCTTTTTAATGAAGTCTCCTCCACGGGCGTCCATTTCTATCTTCTCTATGCCCAAAAAAGACATGCCTTCTATTTTTCCTCCATGTACCTCAGTGAAATGCCTGGATAGGGGGTGTTCTGTTGATTTCTTTCTGATATTATTCATGTGTTCACTTATCCGTTTTTTTAATTTTCTTTTGGTACGTCCAATGTATAGTTTGTGACAGGGGCATTTAATCGCATAAATAACCCCTTCTGTGTTGCAGGAGATATGGCCCCTAATCTCCTGTTCAAAACTACCCTCATAGTTATTTATATGTTGTGTTTTCACTGTATTTTTTGCTGTATTTTTACATGGGGCACATTTTTTACATGGGAAGAAACCCTGTGGGAGATTGCTCTGAATGCTGTTCTTTTTCATTAGTATACCTGCTCCTTTACTAGTTGAGGCAATCTTGTTGCCTATATTCGTTGCCCTTTTGTATATAAAGACTGGTTTTTCTGGTATGAGGTTGCCTACAATTTTATCCTCTTTCAATATATCCCAGTATTTCCCTACAATTTTTCTGAGGATATGGGTTTGTATATTATAAGGGATTATGATGGGTGGTATTTTCTCCTTCATTTCTGATTCTCTTGTTTCTTTGTTTTCATTTTTCTTTATTAATTTTTCTCTTGCTATCAATTTTATTTCTTTTTTCTGTGCTTCCACTATTTCCTCATTATATCCCTTAGCTGTAAAGGAGATTAGGGGCCATATCTCCTGCAACACAGAAGGGGTTATTTATGCGATTAAATGCGATTAAATGCCCCTGTCACAAACTATACATTGGACGTACCAAAAGAAAATTAAAAAAACGGATAAGTGAACACATGAATAATATCAGAAAGAAACAGAATGGATATTCAATTTGGATACTATGTTGCCAAAGGGCCTCAACTCTGAAATTGAACTCTTTGGTTTTGATTAGTAACAATTACTATAGGGAGGAGGGAGTTAGGCACAGCATTTACTATAAATAATGACAACATACGTAGTGGGTGTAACGTTCCCTGATGAAGAGTACCGCCCGTACTCGAAACGCGTTGGGAGTTTGACTCCCACTACAACCCGTAACTCACTAGCGGTGGCGTCACTGGCTCAGACGTGAGCACTAACCTACAGGTAACGGGAATACTCTGCCACCGGCCGGGGCGAGCTTCCCAATACTTATAATATTCTAATACTCACTAGTCCATGCTGGCCATCCCCTCCCCTTGGATCCACTTCTCTTGCTATACATAGAGAATACAAGAGGAGGACCGCTGCAGAACATTGCACCGCCACAAACACACGTGCGTCAAGGTAAGACCTATACGCATATAGTGGTTTTTGCGGCATTGTTTGCTTGAGTGGTAGATGGTTTTCTCAGTTTGTGGCTGGTCATTCTAATATATCTTATCTCATTGGTAGCGCACAGTGTTACATTTATTTTATCATCAATTACACCCTCCTCTCTAGCGTAATCAAGAACCTTACGGATTTTTTTCAAATATTCAAACTTAGGATCACCTGAAAGTCTGCGATATACATTTTGATCATTCAATTGGCGGTAAACCTCATTCACATAGTCTGTTGTATCCATAACCACTACCGCTCCACCCTTGTCTGCCGGTTTAATGGTCAGACAAGGGTTATTGGAGAGTTCTTTGAGTGCATTTGTTTCATCCAATTTCATTTTTTTTTTTTCACACATATACCATCATGGCCTGACATTTTTAAAGGGCTTCTGTCACCCCACTAAAGTCATAATTTTTTTTTTGGGCTAGTTAAATTACTTATATTGCGATATATGAAAATATACAGGGAGTGCAGAATTATTAGGCAAGTTGTATTTTTGAGGATTAATTTTATTATTGAACAACAACCATGTTCTCAATGAACCCAAAAAACTCATTAATATCAAAGCTGAATATTTTTGGAAGTAGTTTTTAGTTTGTTTTTAGTTTTAGCTATTTTAGGGGGATATCTGTGTGTGCAGGTGACTATTACTGTACACAATTATTAGGCAACTTAACAAAAAACAAATATATACCCATTTCAATTATTTATTTTTACCAGTGAAACCAATATAACATCTCAACATTCACAAATATACATTTCTGACATTCAAAAACAAAACAAAAACAAATCAGTGACCAATATAGACACCTTTCTTTGCAAGGACACTCAAAAGCCTGCCATCCATGGATTCTGTCAGTGTTTTGATCTGTTCACCATCAACATTGCGTGCAGCAGCAACCACAGCCTCCCAGACACTGTTCAGAGAGGTGTACTGTTTTCCCTCCTTGTAAATCTCACATTTGATGATGGACCACAGGTTCTCAATGGGGTTCAGATCAGGTGAACAAGGAGGCCATGTCATTAGATTTTCTTCTTTTATACCCTTTCTTGCCAGCCACGCTGCGGAGTACTTGGACGCGTGTGATGGAGCATTGTCCTGCATGAAAATCATGTTTTTCTTGAAGGATGCAGACTTCTTCCTGTACCACTGCTTGAAGAAGGTGTCTTCCAGAAACTGGCAGTAGGACTGGGAGTTGAGCTTGACTCCATCCTCAACCCGAAAAGGCCCCACAAGCTCATCTTTGATGATACCAGCTCAAACCAGTACTCCACCTCCACCTTGCTGGCGTCTGAGTCGGACTGGAGCTCTCTGCCCTTTACCAATCCAGCCACGGGCCCATCCATCTGGCCCATCAAGAATCACTCTCATTTCATCAGTCCATAAAACCTTAGAAAAATCAGTCTTGAGATATTTCTTGGCCCAGTCTTGACGTTTCAGCTTGTGTGTCTTGTTCAGTGGTGGTCGTCTTTCAGCCTTTCTTACCTTGGCCATGTCTCTGAGTATTGCACACCTTGTGCTTTTGGGCACTCCAGTGATGTTGCAGCTCTGAAATATGGCCAAACTGGTGGCAAGTGGCATCTTGGCAGCTGCACGCTTGACTTTTCTCAGTTCATGGGCAGTTATTTTGCGCCTTGGTTTTACCACACGCTTCTTGCGACCCTGTTGACTATTTTGAATGAAACGCTTGATTGTTCGATGATCACGCTTCAGAAGCTTTGCAATTTTAAGAGTGCTGCATCCCTCTGCAAGATATCTCACTATTTTTGACTTTTCTGAGCCTGTCAAGTCCTTCTTTTGACCCATTTTGCCAAAGGAAAGGAAGTTGCCTAATAATTATGCACACCTAATATAGGGTGTTGATGTCATTAGACCACACCCCTTCTCATTACAGAGATGCACATCACCTAATATGCTTAATTGGTAGTAGGCTTTCAAGCCTATACAGCTTGGAGTAAGACAACATGCATAAAGAGGATGATGTGGTCAAAATACTCATTTGCCTAATAATTCTGCACGCAGTGTAATGGTCTTACTTACTTTGATTCAGCAGTTTCTTCTAAAAACGAAGTTCTATAATATGTAAATTAGGTCTCTACCAGCAAGTAGGGCGTCTACTTGCTGGTAGCAGCTGCAGAAAACCGCCCCATCGTCGTGTTGATTGACAGGGCCAGCCGGGATCTCCTCCTCCGGCCAGACCTGTCGGCATTTCAAAAATCGCGCGCCTGTGTTCATTCGGCGCAGGCGCTCTGAGATGAGGAGGCTCGCCTCCTCAGCACTCCCTCAATGCGCCTGCGCCGATGACGTCTTCTATTTCGGTGAGGTCATCGGCGCAGGCGCACTGAGGGAGTTCTGAGGAGGCGAGCCTCCTCATCTCAGAGCGCCTGCTCCGAATGAACACAGGCACGCGATTTTTGAAATGCCGACAGGGCTGGCTGGAGGAGGAGATCCCGGCTGGCCCTGTCAATCAACACGACGAGGGGGCGGTTTTCTGCAGCTACCAGCAAGTAGCCGCCCTACTTGCTGGTAGAGTCCTAATTTACATATTATAAAACTTCGTTTTTAGAAGAAACTGCTGAATCAAAGTAAGTAAGACCATTATATTTTCATATATCGCAATATAAGTAATTTAACTAGCCCAAAAAAAAATATAAGACTTTAGTGGGGTGACAGAAGCCCTTTAAGGCCTCTAGGTCAATTATGACCGCATTCACAAAGGTATCAAACACCACATGATTGACAACTGGTGTAAAGTCACTTTTTAAATGTAGCTGTACATCATTGAGCGTTAACTCCGAACCACTAGTAGGCCCAGCAATCCCAGCTTCAGTAGATTGCTTATCAAACCAGATTTTAGCTTAATGGATCTAAAAAATCTATGCAGATCGAGCTCCAATTGAAACCAATCAATATTCCTAAATGGACAGAAGGATAATCCTTTTTCTAAAACAGACATTTGCATAGGGGTTAACACAGTAGATTATATATTTACTAAATGGAGAGCACAATCTTGGCTTACACATTCTCAGATAGGCATCAAGAATCCAGGTGCCAGTGTGTAACACCCGCATCCACACTGTCCCCATTAACAATCATGGATAGCGGGGGTGCAGCGACTTGGACCGGGGCTATGATTGGCCTGAGTCTCCAGTCACAATGGAGATCGTACACTGGACTAACCTTCGGTGTTTATATTTCCATAGGCATTACCCGTCTTTCATGCGATTACTGTTCCCTTTAGACCGCATATTAACTTGGTTACCATGGTCACGTTGTGACAACATTGGTTTCCGACCCCCTGATCATGCGCAGTGAATTACTGCCACTAAGATGGATATACGAACTATGGGCGCACAGTGCGCGTGCGCGAGACATGGGGAGAACTCGCGAGCTTTGTAAGCATCCCGGCATCGACGTAGCATGCATTCTCTGCGCATGCGCGGGATATTGCGGGTTCTCGCGATTTGTTGATACAAACTGGCGCCTGCGCAGTACCTGGCAGGGGACGCCAATATTGGATCGCACCATGGGATTTCATTGCGCGGGTTTGTCCCTCTTTTAATCTTTATAATTGACATATTTTTGCACAGCTGCACTTTGTGATAATCAATATCAATTATGTATGTAACACCGATGTGGATGTATGATCTGTAATTTCTCTACACATATGTATGCTATGTAAACACTATGGTGGTTCACATGCATAGATGCACTGTAATATTATTTATAATCATGTTTTATATCCATATTTGTTAAATGTATTCCTAATGAGCAATCATGTTACTCTGATGAGATTCACCTATTTAAATATGTTGAGAGCACTGTGTTCACTAGCTTGACAAAGGCTCCATTGAGAGAGCTGAAATGCTGCATTGATTTTGGGTGTGAATAAACATCACTGATATTTCACCACTAGACCGGAGTGCTGCCCATTTCTCGTCGATAGAGTATGTGTATATATATATATATATATATATACACACATACATATACACACACATACATATACACACACACATATATATATATATATATATATATACATACATACACAGTCCTGATCAAAAGTTTAAGACCACTTCAAAAATGGCAAAAAAAAATCATATTTAGCATGGCTGGATCTTAACAAGGTTCCAAGTAGAGCTTCAAAATGCAACAAGAAGAAATGGGAGTGAGACAAAACATTTTTTGAGCATTCAATTTAATGAAAACAACGAATAAACTGAAACACGCTGTTTTTCAGCTGATCAAAAGTTTAGGACCACACTAAAACCCCTAAACCCCCCCCCCCCCCCAAAACAGAAATCCAACTTCCAAAAATGACCTCAGTAAGGAGTAGCTCCACTGTTATTGTTTATTACTTTCAAAATTCGTTTTGGCATGCTTGATGCAAGCGTTTCCATGAGGTGAGTGGGAACATTTCTCTAAATGGTGAAGACGGCCGCACGAAGGCCATCTACTGTCTGGAACTGTTGTCCATTTTTGTAAACTTCCCTTGCCATCCATCCCCAAAGGTTCTCAATTGGATTTAGATCAGGGGAACACGCAGGAGGGGCCAAAAGAGTGATGTTATTCTCCTGGAAGTCCCTTGTCCTGCGGTTACATTTTTTCTCATCAGAGAATAAAACTTTCTTCCACCTTTGAATGTCCCATGTTTGGTGCTCTCTTGCAAAGTCCAAAAGAGCAGTTCTGTGGCGTTCAAGGAGACGAGGTCATTGAAGACGTTTTTTGTTTTTGAAGCCCTTCAGTCTCAGATGCCGTCTGATGGTTATGGGGCTGCAGTCAGCACCAGTAAGGGCCTTAATTTGGGTCGAGGATCGTCCAGTGTCTTGACGGACAGCAAATTGGATCCTCAGGCTCAGTGCTGATGAAATTTTTTGGGGTCTTCCACTTGACTTTTTTGTTTCATAACCCTCAGGATCATTTAAGAAATTCCAAATGACTGTCTTACTGCGTCCCACGTCAGCAGCGATGGCGCGCTGTGAGAGACCCTGCTTATGCAGTTCAACAACCCGACCACGTTCAAAAAGGGAGAGTTTTTTTGCCTTTGCCATCACAACGTGTGACTACCTGACAGAAAATGACAATAAATCCACATCTTTGCACAGATTTGTTCTTTTAAAGGCATGTGGTCCTAAACTTTTGATCAGCTGAAAAACAGCCCGTTTCAGTTTATTCGTTGTTTTCATTAAATTCGAATGCTCAATAAAGTGTTTGTTTTGTCTCACTCTCATTTCTTCTTGTTGCATGTTGAAGCTCTACTTGGAACCTTGTTAAGATCCAGCCATGCTAAATATGATTCTTTGCCATTTTTCAAGTGGTCTTAAACTTTTGATCAGGACTGTATGTGGTAATAGGCGTCTTTTAGATCTATCAATGTCATGAAAGCACTTTTTTTGATCAAGGAGACAGTGAAGGAAATTGATTCCATCTTGTATTTCTTGTACGTAATTGACTTGTTTAAAAGTTTTAAATTTATTATAGTACGAAAAGAACAGTCGGGCTTTTTGACTAAGAAAAGCCTTGAATAGAAACTTTCCTTTTTCTGGATCTGGAACCTTTACAAGGACTCCTGATCTGACTAGGTCCAATAACCCCAGCCTGATTTTTGATTGAATTACCGGATTGTGGACCATGACCTGGAATTTCTTTGGAGGGGTTGAAGAAAATTGTATTTTGTAACCGTGTTCTATGATGTTTAGGGCCCAAGGGTTTGATGTAATCAACTTCCACTGATGTAGAAACTTCTTCAACCTGCATCCCACTATGGTGTCGTCGTTTATTACTTTGTTTGTTCTGAGGGTTAAGAAGGAACCCTCTGCCTTAGCCACTGTCGTATAGCTCCAGCGTCCCATTTTACCCTTTTCCCTATAGGGTCTGGATTGGGAATTATAGTGCCAAAAGGATCTCTTTTTACCTTCTTTTTTTTCAGGAAAAACCCTTCTTTTTGTCTGCAGCTTTCTCTAGTGTTTTATCTAATACTGGACTGAATAAATACTCTCCTGAAAAAGCAATGGAACATAATTTGGCTTTAGAGGTTTTGTCTCCAAACCAGGCTTTCATCCATAAAGCCCTTCTGGCAGAGTTTGAGAGAGCTGCGTCTTTAGCTGCAAAACGTACTGATTTAGACGAAGCGTCTGCCAAAAATGCTATAGCTGATTTTAATAAAGGGATGGAATTTATGATATCTTCCCTAGGAGTTTTGTTTTTTAAATGTTCATCTAACTCGTTCAACCAAAAATACATGGCTCTAGCGACAGATGTGGCCGCGATATTCGTATTGATAGTCAGCTTTATGCTCCATTGGATCGTATAATTGAGATGAGTCTTCAAACAGCAAAGCAGTCTTCTTAACCACTTTTGCCACCTCAATATCGATTTTAGGGATCTTATCGAAGATCTTAGATTCAGCAAGATCAAAACATAATCTATTTTTGAATTCCCTGAACACCCCTAGTCTTCTTTCCGGCTCTATCCACTTGTCCGGGTTCATGTCCTTTACATTTTCATTAATGGGGAATACCTTAGATCTTTTGGTACGTAGCCCCCCCAAACATCTCCTCCTGGACTGTATGGCTTAAGAACATCCTCAATCCCCATAGTGGTTCTAATAGCCCTGAGTAATTCCTCCATTTCATCTGAGGAGAAATAATATTTTTTCTCATCTTCTATTATTTTTCCTTCAGAAACTAGATATTCCTCAATCCCAGGCTTAGAGGTCGAAGTTTCCGCGTCTAGGTCTTCTGGGTCAGAGGAGGATGGGACAGACAGTCTAGTTTTTTTTTAGGTTGAGGGACTGAAGGACTAGGGGCCCTCAGGGAGGCTAAGGAGGTTTTGATTTCTTCTTGAATCATTGATTTAACTTCAGAAAAGATAGATGGCTGCTCCTCTTTTTTGAGATCAGAGATGCAGACTAGGGCTGCACGATATGGGAATTTTGTGCGATTGCGATTAGGGCCCTCAAAATTGCAATAACGATATGCGATGCAATATTTTAAGGGAATTGTGCTAGAGGTCTATTTGCTTGGATTTTCAAGGCAAAAGCACACAGAAATTACTGATAATGTTGAAATGTAGTTATGCTTAACTCAAGAACTGAAATGCACAGTGTTTTTCAAAATAAAACATCTTTTACTAAATTAAATAACATATTTGCATTACTGCAAAAGTACAAAATACAAAACTTGCCATTTTCTTAATAGCACTGTACAGAACAGATAAACAGAATAAATAGAAGAACATTTGTTTATTAAAATAACGACTTGCCTCCAGCCCCTCCTCCCTCCCCGCACTGTAACTGATGTATCGCCGGCCGCGCTGTGCAACATAGCGGCCGGCGATAGATCCGTGTCAGCCACGTAAAAAAAAAAGTCAACCATCGCTTTATAAGACGCACTGCAATTTCCCCCCACTTTTGGGGGAAAAAAAGTTCATCTTATAAAGTGAAAAATAAGGTAATACAATTGCAGCATTTTTGGGTCGGCCAATTGGCGTATGCGATATGGCGATTTATTGCGATTGCCATTGCTTTGGCGATATATTGTGCAGGCCTAATGCAGACTTTGCATAACTTTTTATAATTCTCAGGGAATCTTTTGGTACAAGTGGCGCATTTAAGAGACTTGGATTTAAAGGGGTATTCTCTTATATCCTCTTTTGCTCCCTATAGAAAAAACTAATAGAGCAACCAAATATCAGATATGAGCTAAAAGATACCACATAGAAAATAGGGTACCGTTTTCTCACTCCCCACAGGGTGTAACTCATGGTGGTTGCAGCCGGAGAGGGATCAGAGCCCTCCAGATGGGATGCAGAAGCTTCAGGCGCCGACAAGTCAGCGGGGATGCTGCCCCTTCAGACAGCGGGCCCGCTCCCTTTTAGATCCTGCTCGGCGTCTGACGTCTTCAAGGGACGTCTCACTTCCTGGTGTGCGATTACGACCAGCTTCGCCCGCACACTTGCCGGCTTGAAGCAACGTAATGCCACGGCATGAACTTCCGGTATACACGTGGCGTCCCACGTGGTCCCGACAACAGCGTTCTGCTTGGGAAGTAATAGGGAAGGGAGACCTTAACAGAATGGAGGAAACGCAGGCTCCAGCAGAGTCCCGGAGTGAGCATCCTTGTTGCCCCAACTGCCCAGCCTTAGCCTATATGCCGCGGGAGGGCAGAAAGGGATTCCAGGTAACCGCTGTAAATAAAGTAAAATAAAAACTCTTCACCTCCCAGTTCAGGGAGGCCTCTCTGTATACTGACCTCGTAGGGACATTTTAAACTCTCTCTGTGTTTTCCTGCCCCAACAGAGGTCAAGGGTCAATCTCACTTGTGGCCGTCATAGTGGATGAAATGGAAAATATTTTTACATTTTGTAGTATGGGTGTTTTCTCATGATACCCATGATGTGTATTTTTTGATTTTTTTTTAGTTTTATTTTGGGTAAAGGGGGTAATTAGAATATATTTTTTTTTTTACAGCTCGAATAGGGAACTGGCATTGGAATCTATGAGAAATGTACTAGTTTCCTATGGAGCCCTGCTACAGACAAGGGCTCCATAAACACGATGCAGCAGCCTCCTGTTATTCTGTATGACAGAGGCTGCTGCATACAAGTTCCGACTCCTCCGATTGCCGCCGGAGGGAGCGTACCTGGAAGCGCGCGTTTCCGGGTTTGCACACGCTCAGATGCCGAGGTCTGCATTAACCACAGCATATAAAGTGTTAAAAGTCCGTGACCGGCGGGTGTCTGCTGTATGAAAAAGCAGGCACCCCATGGCTATTGTGCCCACTCTGTTCAGGTGCTGGTCGGGAAGGGGTTAAAGGGGCCTCTGGCACAACATTTCTACGGTCTAAAACTCTGATGCAGTTCAAACATAAAAGAGCAATACTCAAATCATGGATCGTCTTCTGCTCCTGTACAGACGTTTCCCGGTCCAGAGACAACATTCCGACACAGGGGCATGTGACCACTGCAATCATCTGGAACGGTCATATACCCATGTCATTTAGTCATTGTTGGACTGGCCTGCACTGGTATGGGTTCAGCAGGGAATCGGAGTTGAACAATGCTTTTTTTTAATGTTCAAACAGCACCTTCAAAAATGTATTTAGTGCACCACAACATACAGGTATGTTGTAGGTGCGCAGGGGATGCATGATTACCTACCAAAACCTAACCTAATCACACTGGGTTACATGAAGATATTGAACTTCAAAAGAAAGCATGTAAACCACTATATCAAAATCACACTGAATCTTTACTAATAAATACCATAAATATACAAAGATATCTGCTAAAGTTATCCACACAACAAATGGAACCAATAAAGAACAATGGGGACACCTGGTGGACAAAACATGTAACAGTACCATACCAAGATCACAAACTGCATATACTGAGTATAGATCGTGTTAAACATAATGGCAAATGCCAAATGATGCCATCAACAAATATGTACATGGCAAGAAAAACACATAGGGTGAAAAGGTTACACTTCGTAAACAGGCAACAGTGTACCATAAAGAAGGCAGGGTACAATAGAAATGGAAGCCAGCAACAAGTGGTGTAGCAATCCCACTACATTTGGGGGGTGCTCTCTCTCCTTGCTCATCTGGAATTCTGGGAAAAAAGGGAAACAAATGAGCTCTTAACAAGCTCTGCCTCAAATGCCACCAGATGTAAGGCAACTATCCAATAAGTCAATGTTCGACCCTTTAAATAGGCTTTGATACTCAAAACAGCTGTCTGCAGATGAGGTGCTGGTTTATTTAATATCAGAGTCATGTCTCAAGACCTATTTAAAGGGTTGAACATTGACTTATAGGATAGGTGCCTTACATCTGGTGGCGTTAGAGCGTGTTAAAAAGGACCTTTCACCTGGGTAGCTTTAATCTAATTATCCTACCTTATAGTGTGGCCCCCATTGATGTCTTGGCATATCTTTTTTCTAAAGAACCCCCCGTTCTTCCGCTGTGTTCCCTGTATCTTTTGTCGCTTCATATGCTAATGAGGCAACTCTGTTACACTTGGCGTGGACTTTTATCTCTCCTGGGCGCGGTTTCTTCTCCCTGGCTGCGAGCACATCCAATCAGAGCGCCCCGCTCTTAGCCAGGGAGAAGGAGCTCTTAATCTCCCTGGCTAAGAGCGGGGCGCTCTGTTCGGATGCGCTTGCAGCCAGGGAGAAGATAACCGCGCCCAGGAGAGATACAAGTCCACGCCAAGGGTAAACGAGTCGCCTCATTAGCATATGAGGCGCCAAAAGATACGGGGACCACAGCGGACAAACGGGTGGTTCTTTAGAAGAAAAAAAAAGGGCCAAGACATCAGTGGCCACACAATATAAGGCAGGATAATAATAAGATAAAAGCTATCCAGGTGAAAGGTCCTCTTTAAGAGCTAATTTGCTTCCTTTACTCCCACTACAAAGGGGGTGTGAGGCGGTGACAGGAGTCATCTATGAGGGGAGATATGTGTCACCCAGAATGTTGCAGGAAGCATTCTAAAGCGGCTTGCTTACCAGGAATGTGCCACCAAGGTACCCGGCCTTGGTGGAGTAAAAGCCCTAGTCTAGGTGACCACTAAGTTAGCTGGTGGACACAGAAAATAGATAGCGTACCTGGTTCAGCTACTTCAGGGTGGGCTTTTACTGGGAACAGGCAATGTGTTGGGTGGGTGCCTGTTCCTCAGGTTCCTTTGTGTTTCTTGATTTGCATATTGTGAAACTAAGCTGTTGGTGCAATCTCAGCTGCTTTTGATTTGGGCGTCTGACGTCACCAGTGAATCACCTGTATACTTGCTATATAAGATGGTATTGAACACTTGCATGTATCCTTTGTTGATGAAGGCTGCTATAGCCGAAACGCGTCATAAGACATACTATTATGACCGAATAAAAAGAATATCCTTATTTACAATTGATGACTGCTGGGATTTCCTTTTGAACCCCACAGGGGTTAGTCAGCACATCCCAATGCGTAGGTGCACGCTGCCATGGCTAAAAATATAAGAGAAAAAAAGACAATGCAACAGCACCCTGCATACCAGATAAAGTACAATAATGCCATAGTCACAAAAAATATTATAGTGCTAATGCTACGCTTATTTATAAAGTGAGATGCTTGGCAAATGCATTTTGTACAAAACCATCTGAGCCTGTCTGCAGAACGTCAAGGCGATCTCTGTAAGACGGGTCCTAACACTAAACACTACCTGTTATGTGCCATAATGGCCGCCATAAAGCTCAGGAAGTGTTGGATCCATATGCATCCTTGACGTTCGGCAGACGGGCTCAGATGGTTTTGTACAAAATGCATTTGCCAAGCATCTCACTTTATAAATAAGTTTAGCATTAGCACTATAATATTTTTTGTGACTATGGCATTATTGTACTTTATCTGGTATGCACGGTGCTGTTGCATTGTCTTTTTTACTCCCACTACAAACATGGCAAGTGCCAGCTGTGTTACACAGCTGACAATCACTTGCAGCACCATAGGGGCACCCCTCCCCCAAGTGGTTATCTTGGCAGCCAGAATGACATGTTATTCCAGTGTATTGCACAAGCAATCGCATGTTCAAAGTCCCCTTGCGAACACTACATAAAGTAGGAAAAAAAGGTTAATATAGATTTTAATAATATGAAAACAAATCTTCCAATTTATCATACAAAAAATAATAATTATTGGTATCTCTGCGCTCGAAAGTGTTATTTTGTATGGCAAACTCTGTAAATAAAATAAAATCCCAATGCTAGGATTGAGGTTTTTTGACACCTCACCTCCCAAACTGTGGAATTAACCCCGTCTACCCCAGGCCACTTTCACCTTCATGCCCAGGCCATTTTATGCAAATCTGACATGTGTCACTTTATGTGGTAATAACTTTGGAACACTTTTGCTTATCCAAGTCATTCTGAGACTGTGTTCTCGTGACACATTGTACTTCATGACAGTCGAAATTTGAGTCGATATATTTCACCTTTATTTGAAAAAAATACCAAATTTACTTAGAATTTTGAAAAATGTGCCATTTTCAAAATTTTAATTTCTCTGCTTTTAAAACAAAGTGATACCTCATAAAATATTTATGAGGAGGGAAATTATATTATAGGAGGGGAAGATAGTGCAGATAGAGACCGGGGGCAAGGTAGTGGGACTGGGGGAGTAATGGAAGGAGGGACTAGAACAGTCCAGAAGGAAAGGTGTAGGGTAAAAAATATACATAAACCTCTCAAATGTATGTATACTAATGCCAGAAGCCTGACAAATAAAACTGGGGAACTGGAATTAGTGATGTGTGAGGAGGACTATGACATAGTGGGAATAACGGAGACATGGCTGGATGATAGCTATGACTGGGCAGTTAATATACAAGGTTACAGTCTGTTTAGAAAGGATCGTCAAAACCGGAGAGGGGGAGGGGTCTGCCTTTATGTAAAGTCCTGTCTAAAGCCCACACTCCGTGAAGATATAAGTGAGGGACATGAACATGTGGAGTCACTGTGGGTAGAGATACATGGAGCTAAAAACAACAATAAATTACTAATAGGAGTTTACTATAAACCACCTAATATACCAGAGTCCGCAGAAAATCTACTACTAAATGAGATAGACAGGGCGGCAAATCATAATGAGGTGGATCTTATGGGGGACTTCAACTACCCAGGAAAAATGAAACTTGTATATCTCATAAAGGAAACAGGTTCTTGGCAATAACCAAAGACAATTACCTCTCCCAACTGGTTCAGGACCCGACTAGAGGGACGGCCATACTGGAATTAGTATTAACCAATAGGCCTGAAAGAACAACAGACGTGCAGGTTAAGGGGACACATGGGAAATAGTGACCATAAAGTAATAACCTTCCAGTTATCATTCAAAAGAGCGTTTCTATAGAGAGGAACAAAAATACCAAACTTCAAAAAAGCTAAATTTAGCCAACTAAGAGAGGCCATAGGCCTAACTAACTGGGACGAAGTCCTCAAAAATAAAAATACAGCCACAAAATGGGATATCTTTAAAAGCATCCTAAAATCTCATAGTGAGAGGTACATACCGTATGGGAATAAAAGGTTAAGGAACAAATAGAAACCAATGTGGATAAACAGAACTGTAAAGCATATAAAACACTAAAAACAGGAGGGTAACACGGAAGCACTGAAAAACTATAAGGAAAAAAATAAAACATGTAAAAAAACAAATAAAAGAGGCCAAACTAGAGACCGAGAGATTAATTGCCAAAGAGAGTAAAACTAACCCTAAAATGTTCTTCAGTTATATAAATGTTAAAAAGTATAAATCTGAAGGTGTCGGCCCTTTAAAGAGTAATGAGTGGGGAGTCGCAGAGAGCGACGAGGAGAAAGCAAAGCTGTTAAAGAGGACCTTTCACCGATTATTACACTATAAACTAAGTATACAGACATGGAGAGCGGCGCCCGGGGATCTCACTGCACTTACTATTATCCCTGGGCGCCGCTCCGTTCTGCAGCTATGCCCTCCGGTATCTCCGCTCACTAAGTTATAGTAGGCGGAGATTCCAGTCACTAAGTTATGGTAGGCGGAGTCTGCCCTTGTTCTGCTCTAGCGCTGGCCAATCGCAGCGCAGAGCTCACAGCCTGGGAGGTTATTTTCTCCCAGGCTGTGAGCTCTGCAATGCGATTGGCCAGCGCTTCAGAAGAACAAGGGCAGACTCCGCCTACCATAACTTAGGGAACAGAGATACCGGAGGGCATAGCAGGAGAACGGAGCTGCGCCCAGGGATAATAGTAAGTGCAGTGAGATCCCCGGGCGCCGCTCTCCATGTCTGTATACTTAGTTTATAGTGTAATAATCCGTGAAAGGTCCTCTTTAAATATTTTTTTCTCCAATGTATTCACTGAGGAAAATAAACTGTCAGATGAAATGCAGAATGGAAAAGTAATTTCCCCATTAAAAGTGTCCTGTCTGACCCAGGAAGAAGTACAACAGCGACTTAAAAAGATTAAAACAGACAAATCGCCAGGACCGGATGGCATACACCCCGTATCCTAAGGGAATTAAGTAATGTCATAGCCAGACTCTTATTTCTGATATTTGCAGACTCTATACTGACAGGGAATGTCCAACAGGATTGGCGCATAGCAAATGTGGCGAGAATATTCAAAAAGGGTCCAAAAACAGAGCCTGGAAACTATAGGTCGGTAAGTTTAACATCTGTTGTGCGTAAACTGTTTGAAGGTTTTCTGAGAGATGCTATGTTAGAGCATCTCAACGGAAATAAGCAAATAACGCCATATCAGCATGGCTTCATGAGGGATCGGTCATGCCAAACTAATTTAATCAGTTTCTATGAGGAGGTAAGTTCTAGACTTGACAGCGGCGAATCAATGGATGTCGTATATGTGCACTTCTCCAAAGCATTTGACACTGTACCACATTAAAGGTTAGTATATAAAATGAGAATGCTCGGACTGGGAGAAAACGTCTGTATGTAGGTAAGTAACTGGCTGAGGGATAGAAAACAGAGGGTGGTTATTAATGGTACACACTCAGATTGAGTCACTGTCACTAGTGGAGTACCTCAGGGGTCAGTATTGGGCCCTATTCTCTTCAATATATTTATTAATTATCTTGTAGAAGGCTTGCATAGTAAAATATAAATTTTCGTAGATGACACTAAACTGTGTAAAGTAATTAACACTAAAGAGGACAGTATACTACTACAGAGCGATCTGGATAGACTGGAGGCTTGGGCAGATAAGTGGCAGATGAGGTTTAACACTGACAAATGTAAAGTTATGCACATGGGAAGGAATAATGCAAGTCACCCGTACATACTAAATGGTAAAGAACTCGGTAACACTGACATGGAAAAGGATCTAGGAACTTTAATTAACAGCAAACTAAGCTGCAAAAACCAGTGTCAGGCAGCTGCTGCCAAGGCCAATAAGATAATGGGTTGCATCAAAATGGGCATAGATGCCCGTGATGAGAACATAGTCCTAAGCACTTTACAAATCATTAGTCAGACCACACATTGAGTACTGTGTACAGTTCTGGGCTCCTGTGAACAAGGCAGACATAGCAGAGCTGGAGAGGGTCCAGAGGAGGGCAACTAAAGTAATAATTGGAATGGGGCAACTACAGTACCCTGAAAGATTATCAAAATTAGGGTTACTCACTTTAGAAAAAAGACGACTGAGGGGAGATCTAATTACTATGTATAAATACACTGCTCAAAAAAAAAAAAAAGGGAACACTTAAACAACACACTGTAACTCCAAGTCAATCACACTTCTGTGAAATCAAATTGTCCACTTAGGAAGCAACACTGAGTGACAATCAATTTCACATGCTGTTGTGCAAATGGGATAGACAACAGGTGGAAATTATAGGCAATTAGCAAGACACCCCCAATAAAGGAGTGGTTCTGCAGGTGGTGATCACAGACCACTTCTCAGTTCCTATGCTTCCTGGCTGATGTTTTGGTCACTTTTGAATGCTGGCGGTGCTTTTACTCTAGTGGTAGCATGAGACGGAGTCTACAACCCACACAAGTGGCTCAAGTAGTGCAGCTTATCCAGGATGGCACATCAATGCGAGCTGTGGCAAGAAGGTTTGCTGTGTCTGTCAGCGTAGTGTCCAGAGCATGGAGGCGCTACCAGGAGACAGGCCAGTACATCAGGAGACGTGGAGGAGGCCGTAGGAGGAGGCCGTAGGAGGGAAACAACCCAGCAGCAGGACCGCTACCTCCGTCTTTGTGCAAGGAGGAACAGGAGGAGTACTGCCAGAGCCCTGCAAAATGACCTCCAGCAGGCCACAAATGTGCATGTGTCTGCTCAAACGGTCAGAAACAGACTCCATGAGGAGTGATATGAGGGCCCGACATCCACAGGTGGGGGTTGTGCTTACAGCCCAACACCGTGCAGGACGTTTGGCATTTGCCAGAGAACACCAAGATTGGCAAATTCTCCACTGGCGCCCTGTGCTCTTTACAGATGAAAGCCGGTTCACACTGAGCACATGTGACAGACGTGACAGAGTCTGGAGACGCCGTGGAGAACATTCTGCTGCCTGCAACATCCTCCATCATGACTGGTTTGGCATTGGGTCAGTAATGGTGTGGGGTGGCAATTCTTTGGAGGGCCGCACAGCCCTCCATGTGCTCGCCAGAGGTAGCCTGACTGCAATTAGGTACCGAGATGAGATCCTCAGACCCCTTGTGAGACCATATGCTGGTGCGGTTGGCCCTGGGTTCCTCCTAATGCAAGACAATGCTAGACCTCATGTGGCTGGAGTGTGTCAGCAGTTCCTGCAAGACGAAGGCATTGATGCTATGGACTGGCCCGCCCGTTCCCCAGACCTGAATCCAATTGAGCACATCTGGGACATCATGTCTCGCTCTATCCACCAACGTCAAGTTGCACCACAGACTGTCCAGGAGTTGGCAGATGCTTTAGTCCAGGTCTGGGAGGAGATCCCTCAGGAGACCGTCCGCCACCTCATCAGGAGCATGCACAGGCGTTGTAAGGAGGTCATACAGGCACGTGGAGGCCACACACACTACTGAGCCTCATTTTGACTTGTTTTAAGGACATTACATCAAAGTTGGATCAGCCTGTAGTGTGTTTTTCCACTTTCATTTTGAGTGTGACTCCAAATCCAGACCTCCATGGGTTGAAAAATTTGATTTCCATTTTTTTAATTTTTGTGTGATTTTGTTGTCAGCACATTCAACTATGTAAAGAACAAAGTATTTCAGAAGAATATTTAATTAACTCAGATCTAGGATGTGTTATTTTTTTCGAGCAATGTATATCAGGGGTCAGTACAGAGATCTAGCCCATCATCTATTTATCCCCAGGACTGTAACTGTGACGAGGGGACATCCTCTGCGTCTGGAGGAAAGAAGGTTTGTACACAAACATAGAAGAGGATTCT
Organism: Bufo bufo; assembly: GCF_905171765.1. NCBI lineage: Eukaryota > Metazoa > Chordata > Amphibia > Anura > Bufonidae > Bufo > Bufo bufo. The sequence continues at coordinate 417,952,951 of NC_053392.1, read as the reverse complement.
TTACGGTAAGAGCAGTGAGACTATGGAACTCTCTGCCTGAGGAGGTGGTGATGGTGAGTACAATAAAGGAATTCAAGAGGGGCCTGGATGTATTTCTGGAGTGTAATAATATTGCCTGATTGGAGTCGGGAAGGAATTTTTTATTCCCCTAAAGTGGGGAAAATTGGCTTCTACCTCACAGTTGTTGTTTTTTTGCCTTCCTCTGGATCAACTTGCAGGATGACAGGCCGAACTGGATGGACAAATTTCTTTTTTCGGCCTTATGTACTATGTTACTTATTCTTTATTTTATTTCTTAGGACGTTACAAGGCTTGGAATTTTAGAAGCAACTCTTAATTTTAAGAAAATTTCCAAAACCCACTTTTTAAGGACCAGTTCAGTTATGAAGACACTTTGTGGGGTTTACATAACAGAAACCACCCATAAATGACCCCATTTTAGAAACTAAACCCCTCAAGTTATTCATAACTGATTTTAGAAACTTTGTTAACCCTTTAGATGTTCCACAAGAATTAAAGGAAAATGGACATGAAATTGCAATATTTCACTTTTTTGGCAGACTTTCCATTTTAATCTGTAACACATCAAGGGTTAACAGCCAAACAAAACTCTATCTATTACCCTGATTCTTCCATTTAAAGAAACACGCCACGTGGTTGTAAACTGCTGTATAAGCACACAGTAGGGCGCAGAAGGAAAGGAGCGCCGTATGGAAGGCAGACTTTGCTGGACTGGTTTTTAGACACCATGTCCCGTTTGTAGCCCCCCTGATGCACCCTACAGTGGAAACTATCAAAGACACTTTTATTGATACTATTTTGAGGTACATATGATTTTTTTTATCGCTATATATTACGCTTTTTGTGAGGAAAGGGTAATCAAAAAATTGGCTGTTCTGGCAGTTTTTTATTTTTTACAATGTTCATCTGACAGGTTAGATCATGTGCGATTTTTTATACAACATAATGTTACGGACGTGACAATATCAATTATGTCTACCTTTTTAAAAAAAAAAAAATATATAGGAATTTAGACTTACTGGTAATTCGGTTTCCAGGGATTCCCTCATGACAGCACCACAGGAGGTTGTTCCCCTTTGACCTTCTTGGAACAGGAAACAGAGGTTAAAAGGTCCCTCCGACCACTACCCACCAGTGTTTTTTCTGATTACTATACCAGGATGAATGCAACAGATTTATTAAAATCATAAGAAAATCTTATATGCAATATTTACATAGTACCGTTAGTCAGTAATGGAGGGAATGGACGGGAGCTTTCATCTGGGAATCCCTGGAAACCGAATTACTAGTAAGTCTAATTCTTATTTTCCAGCTCATCCCTCATGACAGCACTATAGAAAAAGTACCAAATTATAATTTAGGGGGGGGACCAAGTCTAAGCACAATATTTTAATATATATATATATATATATATATATATATATATATATATACATATACACACATATACATATACACACACACACTCACCTAAAGAATTATTAGGAACACCTGTTCTATTTCTCATTAATGCAATTATCTAGTCAACCAATCACATGGCAGTTGCTTCAATGCATTTAGGGGTGTGGTCCTGGTCAAGACAATCTCTCGAACTCCAAACTGAATGTCAGAATGGGAAAGAAAGGTGATTTAAGCAATTATGAGCGTGGCATGGTTGTTGGTGTCAGACGGGCCGGTCTGAGTATTTCACAATCTGCTCAGTTACTTGGATTTTCACGCACAATCATTTCTAGGGTTTACAAAGAATGGTGTGAAAAGGGAAAAACATCCAGTATGCGGCAGTCCTTTGGGCAAAAATGCCTTGTGGATGCTAGAGGTCAGAGGAGAATGGGCCGACTGATTCAAGCTGATAGAAGAGCAACGTTGGCTGAAATAACCACTCGTTACAACCGAGGTATGCAGCAAAGCATTTGTGAAGCCACAACACGCACAACCTTGAGGCGGATGGGCTACAACAGCAGAAGACCCCACCGGGTACCACTCATCTCCACTACAAATAGGAAAAAGAGGGTACAATTTGCACAAGCTCACCAAAATTGGACTGTTGAAGACTGGAAAAATGTTGCCTGGTCTGATGAGTCTCGATTTCTGTTGAGACATTAAAATGGTAGAGTCCGAATTTGGCGTAAACAGAATGAGAACATGTATCCATCCTCTGATGGCTACTTCCAGCAGGATAATGCACCATGTCACAAAGCTCGAATCATTTCAAATTGGTTTCTTGAACATGACAATGAGTTCACTGTACTAAAATGGCCCCCACAGTCACCAGATCTCAACCCAATAGAGCATCTTTGTGATGTGGCGGAACGGGAGCTTCGTGCCCTGGATGTGCATCCCTCAAATTTCCATCAACTGCAAAATGCTATCCTATCAATATGGGCCAACATTTCTAAAGAATGCTATCAGCACCTTGTTGAATCAATGCCACATAGAATTAAGGCAGTTCTGAAGGCAAAAGGGGGTCCAACACCGTATTAGTATGGTGTTCCTAATAATTCTTTAGGTGATTATATATATATATATATATATATATATATATATATATATATAATGAAGGACGCATGTATGTATGTATGTATGTTCTTCGATCGCTCAAAAACGCAACCATCGATTTCAACGAAACTTGGTATACACATTCTTTGCTACCTGGAAAGAAATCTTGTGGGGGTAACAGCTCTCTAGCATGTACCGTTCCTGAGATATTCCCAAAAAATGCTAATATGGCTCATCACATGACCTACATTAGCCAATAGAAGCCTGCAGGTCTTTCTCTTCATATCCCAACTGACATACACACAGTTACATGTTCCGAATCAGCCAATAGAACCTCACAGGTACTTAGTATCCACATACACACAGTTTTACACCAGGTTTCCATAACAACCCAGCCATTTTTCTTCACTGCTGCAGGCCAGCTTTAAAGGGGCAAGGCACTGTGGATGACACTGTTAAGGGAGCGGAGTGCTGTGGAGGTCACAGTTCAGGGGCAGGTAGGGTGGCCGAGGGAGGGTGACTTTCTCCCTGCAGTTCATGCTCAGACAGCACAGTGCTGCTGTCTGAGAGTGAGCTGTTCAAAAGAACATACCTGTCTCCATCCAGGCCCTGCGCCGAATGGAGGACAGGGAGTCTGAAAGCCGGACTGTCCGGCCTAAAACCGGACCTCTGGCCACCCTAGGGGCAGGCTGCTGTGGAGGTCACAGTTAACCACCTCAGCCCCCATGGCTTAAACACCCTGAAAGACCAGGCCACTTTTTACACTTCTGACCTACACTACTTTCACTGTTTATTGCTCGGTCATGCAACTTACCACCCAAATGAATTTTACCTCCTTTTCTTCTAACTAATAGAGCTTTCATTTGTTGGTATTTCATTGCTGCTGACATTTTTACTTTTTTTGTTATTAATCGAAATTTAACGATTTTTTTGCAAAAAAATGACTTTTTTCACTTTGTTGTAAAATTTTGCAAAAAAAATTAGATCCATATATAAATTTTGCTCTAAATTTATTGTTCTACATGTCTTTGATAAAAAAAAAATGTTTGGGTAAAAAAAAAATGGTTTGGGTAAAAGTTTCCGCTTTTTGAAGCAGCTCTGACTTTCTGAGCACCTGTCATGTTTCCTGAGGTTCTACAATGCCCAGACAGTACAAACAACCCACAAATGACCCCATTTCTGAAAGTAGACACCCTAAGGTATTCGCTGATGGGCATAGTGAGTTCATAGAACTTTTTGTTTTTTGTCACAAGTTAGCGGAAAATGATTATTTTTTTATTTATTTTTTCTTACAAAGTCTCATATGTGGGCCCCTTTGCCCACCTAGGCTGCAAAAAAGTGTCACACATGTGGTATCTCCGTATTCAGGAGAAGTTGGGGAATGTGTTTTGGGGTGTCATTTTACATATACCCATGCTGGGTGAGATAAATATCTTGGTCAAAAGACAACTTTTCCCATTTTTTTATACAAAGTTGGCATTTGACCAAGATATTTATCTCACCCAGCATGGGTATATGTAAAATGACACCCCAAAACACATTCCCCAACTTCTCCTGAATACGGAGATACCACATGTGTGACACTTTTTTGCAGCCTAGGTGGGCAAAGGGGCCCAAATTCCTTTTAGGAGGGCATTTTTAGACATTTGGATACCAGACTTCTTCTCACGCTTTGGGGCCCCTAAAATGCCAGGGCAGTATAAATACCCCACATGTGACCCCATTTTGGAAAGAAGACACCCCAAGGTATTCAATGAGGGGCATGGCGAGTTCATAGAAAAAAAAAAATTTTGGCATAAGTTAGCGGAAATTGATTTTTTTTTTTTTTCTCACAAAGTCTCCCTTTCCGCTAACTTGGGACAAAAATTTCAATCTTTCATGGACTCAATAAGCCCCTCAGCAAATACCTTGGGGTGTCTTCTTTCCAAATTGGGGTCATTTGTGGGGTGTTTGTACTGCCCTGGCATTTGAGGGTCTCCGCAATCATTACATATATGCCCAGCATTAGGAGTTTCTGCTATTCTCCTTATATTGAGCATACAGGTAATGAGATTTTTTTTTCCGTTCAGCCTCTGGGCTGAAAGAGAAAAATGAACGGCACAGATTTCTTCATTCGCATCGATAAATGTGGATGAAAAAATCTCTGCCAAAAAAAGAAAAAGGAGTGGGAAAGGCGTCTGCCAGGACATAGGAGCTCCGCCCAACATCCATACCCACTTAGCTCGTATGCCCTGGCAAACCAGATTTCTCCATTCACATCAATCGATGTGGATGAATAAATCATTGCCGGGATTTTTATTTTTTTTATATATATACAAAGTGTTTGCCAAAGTATATGAACACCGCCACCTCCTCAGCTCATATGCCTCGGCAAATGTATCTTTTACTGCAGAAGAGAAATCTCGTCTTGCAGCGCCGCATACACGACTTGCGTGTAATCTGACAGCAGCGCAATGCTTCTGTCAGAATGCACATCAGTGCTGCAGCTAGTCGATCGGTTGGTCCACCTGGAAGGTAAAAAAAAAAAAAAAAAAAAAAAACCAGGCCGCAACGCAATAAATTTATTAACTTCAGAACAGAACATATTAACTTTTTTTTAACTTTTTTACTTACCGGTAATTTTTTTTTTGTTTAGTTTTTTTTACCTTTTATAGAACAAACCTCTCCTTCCCCATGGGACAATGTGCAAAGCGCAAATCGCCCAAAGATGTGGCGAAGTACGTTATGCACTTTATCCCAGGTGAAAGGAGAGGTTTGCAGCAGCTGTGAGTAAAAAGGCCCTAATAGCCCTGTGTGCCTGTCCTGTGAGATGCAATCCCTATGCTAGGTGTACCTGTGTGTGGTACTTCCGGAAACACTCTCCTAAGCATAGGGCAGGGTGGTCAGGACAGTCAGGACAGAAATAGCGGGTGTCACGCCTTATTCCACTCCTGCTACAGACACGACATTTTTTTCGGGGTGGCGGTTGGGTTGAGGTACCAGCAACGACACTGGGGAAATGTCGCTCGTGTAGACGGCTAACTACACTGGTGGATGGGGCCACGGAACCTTCTGGATACAGGAGGTTCTCGATGATCTCTTCCTGGAATTTGAGGAAGGATCGTGTTCTCCCAGCCTTACTGTAGAGAACAAAACTATTATACAGCGCCAATTGAATTAAATATACAGACACCTTCTTATACCAGCGTCTGGTTCTGCGGGAAACTAAATAGGGAGCCAACATCTGCTCATTGAAGTCCACCCCTCCCATGAGCGCATTATAGTCGTGGACTGAGAGGGGCTTTTCAATGACACGGGTTGCCCTTTCAATTTGGATTGTCGTGTCTGCGTGAATGGAGGAGAGCATGTAAACGTCACGCTTGTCTCTCCATTTCACCGCGAGCAGTTCTTCGTTACACAAGGCAGCCCTCTCCCCCCTTGCAAGACGGGTGGTAACAAGCCGTTGGGGGAAGCCCACGCGACTAGTTCGCGCGGTGCCACAGGCGCAAATCCGTTCTAGAAACAAATGCCTAAAGAGGGCCACACTTGTGTAAAAGTTGTCCACATAAAGATGGTACCCCTTGCCGAATAAGGGTGACACCAAGTCCCAGACTGTCTTCCCACTGCTCCCCAGGTAGTCAGGGCAACCGACCGGCTCCAGGGTCTGATCTTTTCCCTCATAGATCCGAAATTTGTGGGTATAGCCTGTGGCCCTTTCACAGAGCTTATACAATTTGACCCCATACCGGGCATGCTTGCTTGGGATGTATTGTTTAAAGCCAAGGCGCCCGGTAAAATGTATTAGGGACTCGTCTACGCAGATGTTTTGCTCAGGGGTATACAAATCTGCAAATTTCTGGTTGAAATGGTCTATGAGGAGCCGAATTTTGTGGAGCCGGTCAAAAGCTGGGTGGCCTCTGGGACGGGAGGTGGTGTTGTCGCTAAAATGCAGAAAACGCAGGATGGTCTCAAATCGTGTCCTGGACATAGCAGCAGAGAACATGGGCATGTGATGAATTGGGTTCGTGGACCAATATGACCGCAATTCATGCTTTTTAGTTAGACCCATGTTGAGGAGAAGGCCCAGAAAAATTTTAAGTTCGGAAACTTGGACTGGTATCCACCGGAAAGGCTGGGCATAATAGCTTCCCGGGTTTGCGGTTATAAATTGTGTGGCATACCGGTTTGTCTCTGCCACGACTAAGTCCAAGAGCTCCGCAGTCAAGAACAGCTCAAAAAATCCCAGGGCTGAACCGATTTGAGCCGTCTCAACCCGAACTCCAGACTGGGCGGTGAAAGGGGGAACTAATGGTGCGGCTGAAGTTGGTGACTGCCAATCAGGGTTTGCCAGCACCTCAGGGATTCTAGGGGCTCTACGGGCCTGTCTGTGCGGTGGCTGCGACGGGGTAACTACTGCACGTGCCACCGTACCAGCTTTAACTGCCCTTCTGGTGCTCGCTACTTCACCAGGTTGTACGGCAGTGCTGGTACTAGGTCCAGGAAGGGCTGCGCTGCTGGTGTATGCCTCACCACGTGATCCGGCAGCGACAGCCCCACTCTGCTGCTCTTGAAGCGGATCCTGCGTAACCTGTGGTCTAGCGACACGGGGCCGGGTACGCCTGGTTCTATCAGGGACCTCCACCTCCTCGTCCGAACTTTGGGTCAGAGAGCCACTGCTTTCCACAGGTTCATATTCTGACCCGCTAGATTCGTCAGATGAGGGTTCCCATTCCTCATCCGACTGGGTCAGAATCCTGTAGGCCTCTTCAGAAGAATACCCCCTGTTTGACATTTTGGACTACTAAATTTAGGGGTATTCCCTGAGACTACCCAAGAAAAAAAGCAAACCTGTCTTACAAAGGGGAGGCTAGCGAAGTACCGGAGGCCGCTGCGGTTGATAAAAAATATCAAAACTGATTTTTTTATCGCCGCAGTGCGTGTAAAGTGAATGTGAGTGATCAAAAAAAAATAACTTTTTTGTCACTGCGGTGGGGCGGGCGTGGGTGAACGCACGTGTGGGCGACCGATCAGGCCTGATCGGGCAAACACTGCGTTTTGGGTGGAGGGCGAGCTAAGGTGACACTAATACAATTATAGATCTGACCGTGATCAGTTTTGATCACTTACAGATACTATAAAAGTACAAATGCTGATTAGCGATACGCTAATCAGCGAATAAAAGTGACTGCGGTGCGGTGGGCTGGGCGCTAACTGACGCTAACTACCTAACTAGGGCCTAAACTATCCCTAAAACCTAACAGCCAATACTAGTGAAAAAAAAAAAGTGACAGTTTACACTATTCACTTTTTGTCTTTCACTAGTGATTGACAGGGGCGATCAAAGGGTTAATTGGGGTGCAGGGGGGTGATCTGGGGCTAAGGTGTAGTGTTGGTGCTACTCACTGTGAAGTCTGCTCCTCTGCTGGATCCAACCGACGAAAAGGACCAGCAGAGGAGCCATATAACAGATCATATTTACTAATATGATCTGTTATATGGCTTGTGATTAGAGTTGTTGCGATACCAAATTTTTGATTCGGTTTCGATACCATGAAAAAGTATTGCGATACTCGATACCATTCGATACCACGCGAAAAAAATAAACAAAAAAAGCCACGTGCATTCCTCATTTTTAAAAATGGCGAATCGCGCAGTTTTTATTTTATTTTTTCTGTTCCGGCATTCACCACCTAGATTTTTTTTTTATATTTTAATAGTTTGGACTTTTCTGACGTGGCGATGTAATATGTTTATTTATATATTTTATATGTGAAATTGGGAAAAGGGGGGTGATTTATACTTCATATTTTAGTGTTTTTTTTTTTTTCACTTTTTATTTAATAACTATTTCCCCCCTTAGGGGCTAGAACCTGGGATCTTTCATCCCTTTTCCTATTCACCCTGATAGATCTCTATCAGGGTGAATAGGACTCCACACTGTCCCTGCTGCTCTGTGCTTTGTGCACACAGCATCAGGGATGTTACCATGGCAACCAGTCCTGGCTGCCATGGTAACCGATCGGAGCCCCAGGCTTACACAGCTGGGGCTCCGATCAGAAGCTGCCACTGCACCACCAATGAGGGGGAGTGGAGAGGTCCCTGTGGCCACTGCCACCAATGATTTTAATACTGGAGGGTTGAGAGGGGCCGGCGCACTGTGCCACCAATGATTTTAATGGGATGGGGGGATTGAGGGGGGGCACACTGCACCACCAATGATTTTACCCCTTTATACAGGAGGCGGGTACTAGCAGATCAGCGGCAGTTAACTGCCGCTGATCGCAGCTCCCTGTCAGGGGCAGGGTGCCGGCAATGCGATTCTGCTGCCGGCACCCGCCTCCTGTATGTGTTAAAGACTGACTACTGTATACGAGTCCAGACTTTCACTATTAGGCCACACAGAGCGGCGCCCAGCGATGTCTCAGCACTCACCATTTAGTCCTGGGCGCCGCTCCGTTCGCCCGCAGTGCCCCATTACTGTCTCCTCTCCTGCTCCACATGCTGCTGATTACTATCGGAGCGATGGGAGGAGACATCAGCTTCACTAGTGGGCGTTCCTTCTCCCTGGCTGTAGCGCTGTCCAATCGCAGCGCAGGGAAAAGGAACGCCCACTAGTGAAGCTGATGTCTCCTCCCATCGCTCCGATAGTAATCCTATCATTGGGGGCGCAGTGCGCCCGCCCCTCTCTTCTCATTGCCGCCCCTCCTCCACCCCCTCTCTTCTCATTGCCGCCCCTCCTCCACCCCCTCTCTTCTCATTGCCGCCCCTCCTCCGCCCCTCTCTTCTCATTGCCGCCCCTCCTCCGCCCCTCTCTCCTCATTGGTGGCAGCGGCAGCAGCACAGGGGGAGGGAGGACAGCTTCCTTCTCCCCGTGCTGCTGAGAGAGAACATGAGCGCGCCGATAGCAGCGAGCTCATGTTCAGAGATACTAGACTGCGCAGAAGCGCAGCCCAGTATCGAAAAAACGGAAATCCCGGTATCGTATCGATACCGGGACAAAAGTATCGATTGGGTATCGAAATTTCGATACCCGCAACAACCCTACTTGTGATTCGATTTTTTAAAAATCAGCAACCTGCCAGCGACGATCATTGGCTGGCAGGTTGCTGATGCAATTGTCCTCAAACTTTTGCCGGCCCACGATGCGCATGCGCGGGTCGGCTGTGACCGAAATCTCGCGTCTCGCGAGAGGACGCGCCGGCGCGTCCAAGCGGAATGAAACAACCACCTCCAGGACGCGTCGCTGCGTTCGGCGGTCCGGAGGTGGTTAAGGGGACGGTCCGCTATGGAGGTCAGTGTTAAGGGGCAGATTGCTGTAGAGGCCACTGTTAAGGGGACGGGGTGTTGTGGAAATCACTGTTAAGGAGATGGGGTACTGTGGAGGTCACTAATGAAGGGGCGGGGTGCTGTAGAGTTCACTGTTAAGCCTCATTCACACGTCAGTGTTTGGTCAGTGATTTCCATCAGTGATTGGAAGCCAAAACCAGGACTGGAGCCTCCACAGACATAGGGTATAAGGGAGAGATCTGCTCCTGTTCTGTGTTTAGAGCCGCACCTGGTTTTGGCTCAAAATGACTGATGGAAATCACTGACCGAACACTGACGTGTGAACGAGGCTTTAAGGGGGATACTGTCGATATCTTTTAATGACATACACAAACATTAAATGAAATAGATGAAATATACCCGTGCGAAGCCAGGTCCTTCTGCTAGTCAGGAATAAATCTGAGACTGAAATTTTTTAAATTCTGCCAAGAACTAAATCTTGATGTCAGAATTTGTGAACCCAGGCCTAACTCTGAAATGTGTCTTTATCTGCATCCTTGATTAACAGACCTACCTCTGTTTATAATACTTTTGAGGAAGAATACATTTTCTTATTAGACATCGGCTATATAAAAAAAAAAAAAAAAAAGGATGCCCTTTACCTCTAAGCCTAGTCTATATGGTAAACAAAACATGCAATGCAACAGCTCACTGCAAATCAAATAAGGTACAAAATTGCATCATAATAGCAAATGCTGAACTAATAAGTTAGAGATACTTGGCAAATCGTTTTGTACAAAATAATTTGAGCCCGTCTGCCGAACGTCAAGGCAATCTCTAGTTAGACGGGTTCCTAACACTAAATATACCTGTTATGTGCTATAGCGGCTATCATAAAATTCAGAAAGTGCAAGTTTCACTTACATGCTGGATCCGCCTGAATTTCCGTCATTTTCGGTGCCAAAATGGCCTCCATTATATCCAGGGAAAGCAGTTACCAGCATGCACGCCGGGCCCACTCCACACCACCCCTGGCGCCACATGGTCACCAAGGACTGCAATGAGAGTCCACACACTATCTCTCTCTTGGTGCCAGATGGCTTCAGTGAGTGGGGGGGAGCAGGCCAAGCTAAATACTAACACTAATTAAAATCAACCTGTGGGACAGACGAGCTGGAGGCCATTTTGGCACTTTAAATGACAGAAATTCAGGCGGATCCAGCATGTAAGTTGCACCTGCACTTTCTGAATTTTATGATAGCCGCTATGGCACATAACAGGTATATTTAGTGTTAGGAACCCGTCTAACTAGAGATTGCCTTGACGTTCGGCAGATGGGCTCAAATAATTTTGTACAAAACGATTTGCCAAGTATCTCTAACTTATTAGTTCAGCATTTGCTATTATGATGCAATTTTGTACCTTATTTGATTTGCAGTGAGCTGTTGCATTGCATGTTTTGTTTAACAGTCTTGTTATCAGCCATAGCAACGTGCCCCTGCGCTTTGGGATGTGCTGACTGACCCCCTTTTTCTTTGCAGTTTGTACTGGAGGTGTGGCTGCCTCCCCAGTCGTGCACTCCTTCCAGCTAGTCTGTCCCACAGGTTGATTTTAATTAGTGTTAGTATTTAGCTTGGCCTGCTCCCCCCCACTCACTGAAGCCATCTGGCACCAGGAGAGAGATAGTGTGTGGACTCTCATTGCAGTCCTTGGTGACCATGTGGCGCCAGGGGTGGTGTGGAGTAGGCCCGGCGTGCATGCTGGTAACTGCTTTCCCTGGATATAATGGAGGCCATTTTGGCACCGAAAATGACGGAAATTCAGGTGGATCCAGCATGTAAGTGGAACCTGCACTTTCTGAATTTTATGATAGCCGCTATGGCACATAACAGGTATATTTAGTGTTAGGAACCCGTCTAACTAGAGATTGCCTTGATGTTCGGCAGACGGGCTCAAATTATTTTGTACAAAACGATTTGCCAAGTATCTCTAACTTATTAGTTCAGCATTTGCTATTATGATGCAATTTTGTACCTTATTTGATTTGCAGTGAGCTGTTGCATTGCATGTTTTGTTTAACAGTCTTGTTATCAGCCATAGCAACGTGCCCCTGCGCTTTGGGATGTGCTGACTGACCCCCTTTTTCTTTGTAGTCTATATGTTAAGTATCATTGAATAAAAGCGGCCCGCTCTGAAACCAGATAAAGTAGATAACCATTGCACAGAGTAAAAATTTACTGTAGACCACCATTGCAGTTCATTCCCAAGAGCTTAATTGTTATAATATGAAAAACAACTAACTCCGAAATGTCTATACGATATATGTAAGAAAGAGCCAAGCTGACAGCACTGGCACACAGCAGGTATGGACATCAACAATGAAGTAACCAAAACTGTACCATTAACTTCATACCGGTCCAGGACAAGATTGGGACCCCGTACCAGGAGATGCTGGTATGAACTCAAGGGAGAAGAAAGGACCCTCCCGACAAAACCAGGCCAACCGAGAGCCCACCTGCCCGCATAGCTTCAAGGTTAGAGGCAGTCTTAAAGGGAACTAGTCATCAACTTTATGATGCCCATACTAATGGCAGCATAACGTGGAGACAGGTGAGTTGATTTCAGGGGTCTGTCATTTAAAAGTTAAAAGTGGTTGCTGAGAACCAACATGACAATCATTGCAGACTGGGCCTGGAAAAGAGTCACGGCCACCTGAGAAGAGTCATGGTTATTCATAAATTCCTGCTCTCCCTGCCCACCTGCTGATGACTGACAGTCTTCTACCTAGTTTTCTCCCTTTCTCTCTAGGAGAGAACTGCCAATCATCAGCAGATGGGTGACAGTGCAGGAGATTATGAATAACCAGTGAGGTCAGCATAACGTTGATGACAGGTTCCCTTTAAGGGATTCACAAGATCTTCACATGGCACTAGCCAGGAGACACAGGGACTGAGGAGTGGCAAAAGGTTACAGGACCTGTGCAGCATACATAGCCACAGCTTATATGTGTGAGCATGGCTGTAAGTGTGAATGTGGACAGAAGAATGCACAGTCTCTATTGCTGTTTTGTAGCTCCCTGGGTGCCTTGAGGTTACGGGTATTAGGTGCAGCGAAGGTACAGTCCAAAATGTTCGTGACATCAGCACCCTTAGGTGCACATAGATAGAATAACAGAAGAGTTTCGTTGGGCACAAGTTGACATTACTGAAAATCACTTGTCTTGAGGTAGATATACCCATGTATTGCAATAGAAGGGATAGCTGTAATCCATAGAAGAATTCATAGCCAGGATGGCGCTGCCGCCTCCCATTATAACAGGTTTGGGTAGGATCTTTACTAAATTTTAGTGCTCTGGTCACACTAATGTTCCTTTAACTTTAGGCTGACCCATACTATCTCTAAGTGTAGCGTATACTATACTATACTATACCTGTTCCGCTCTCAAAACACTATGTGTGGTTCTAAACAGACAGCTAAACACTTGTCAGAAACTCCAGTAAACAGAAACCCACTGCTTGTGTTGTCTACCAAAGGAATCGAACTTTATTCTGTTTTATTTTGTGAAAATTTGATGTCTTAAGTCACTTGAGAGAGAAGCAGACAGGCTGCATCCACAGAGAATAGCAATCTAAAACGACTGAAGACACTTCCTAGACCAAGGGTCACTTCCTGCCCGAGTGATTTACATAACCTGGGTAAAGCTGCCAGTCACTTTTGCCACTAGATGGCAGTGATAAACTACATAGCCTATATAGATAACTATAACTTAATTAGCCTGTAAAGGCAGCACACTGCCTGCCTGATAGAATACATTATATCACTACCTATACTGTACAGGGAACACACAAAAAAAAAATATATACATTCTCGACTAGAACTGGTAACATAACCAACATGAGTCCACAATATCAGTGTCTCTTGACTGTGGTACTACAAGCTGGTAGCTAGCATGAAGATATAGTTTTGTTGTCTTCAGATTGGAGAAGCCGCACTAGGCCAAACTATCTCCAATGCCATTTGTAATCCACAGGATGGAATTTAACTCCTGGCGAATGTCATGTCTGAAAGTGATCAGTGACAAGCTCTATGTTATGTATTGTGCCAGCAACACAATAGAAATACTTATTCAAAGGAGAACAATGACATCTGAAACTGGTCTGGCGTACACATTAGCAGTCCCTTGTTTCGTAATTTTGACTTCAACCTTTCTGACATTACCATCTTTATTTGGCAACGCATTTGTGACAATTCTCATAGGCCAGTTGTTTCTGCTTTCTTGACTATCTTTCAATAACACGTCTCCAACTTTGACATTCGGACTGGTCTTAGTGCATTTCCTGTGGCGTTGTAAGGTAAACAGGTATTCTCTCCTCCATCTCTTCCAAAACGTATCAGCCAGACACTGGACTTGTTTCCATTGCTTTACATGAAGTTCTGTTGTACTAAAGTCCCCACAAGGGGCCGACAAAGAGTCTACCTTTTGGGTCAAGAGCATAGCAGGAGTAAGAACTGTTGGATTATATGGATCTGTAGATAGTGGTACCAAAGGTTTTGCATTCAAACGAGTAGGTTTAGCTTGGAGTAACATTGCATCTAAACTGCGCCTAGCCACACCTATTAATCTCTCCCAAGCACCACCCATGTGAGATGAGTGTGGAGTGTTAAAGATCCATGTGCATCCTTTGTCTTGAAGATAGTGTAGAAGTTTTGCATCATTTGAGCATATATGCAGCTCCTTGCATATACCTCTATCAGAGCGAATCAACTTAGCTGGACCATGAACAGAAAATAATCTTCTTAGAGCATTGATGAAACTGGATGCTGACATGGACTCAATCAATTCTATATGCACTGCTCTTGTAGAAAAACATGTGAAAAGAACAGCCCAGCGTTTGCTGTCAACGCTACCTACTCTAGTGCGGCATGTTACAACTGCCCAAGGACCAAACACATCAACACTCACACTAGTGAATGGAGGTCTCAGGATTGAATCTATCTTTTGGTAACTCTGCCATCTTTTGACTTTCCAGTCTTCCTCTGAGCTTATGACACATTACACATTTGTGAATGATTGAAGACACTAGGCATTTTCCACCAAGAATCCAGAAACCTGCAGCTCTGATTGCACCTTCTGTTATGTGGCGCCCTTGGTGAACTATTTGATTGTGATAATATCTTACAATCAATGTGGCAATCATGTGGAATGATGACAGGCTGCTTCTCCTCATCTGATAGTGTGGCAAAGGATAAGCAGCCACCTACTCTCAACAGTCCATCTTGATCTATAAAGTGACTGAGTTTTGTAAGACGGCTCTGTTTTGGAAGTGTCTTTTGTTGTTTAATACAGTCATATTCTTACCAGAAATATGTGTTGTACAGAAGAAATTATAACGGTCTTGGCTTGTGAAAGTTCTTCTAAACTGACCCTTTCATGGAAAACTCCCTAGCTTCCATGTTGATCATTGGTTTTCTTCTGAAGCTTTTAGCAACATAGATTAGTCTTGCTATAACCCTGCTTAGTCTCTTCCAGTTAGAAAATCTTTCAAAACATTGTGGCCGCAGTCTACAGGGAGTGCAGAATTATTAGGCAAATGAGTATTTTGACCACATCATCCTCTTTATGCATGTTGTCTTACTCCAAGCTGTATAGGCTCGAAAGCCTACTACCAATTAAGCATATTAGGTGATGTGCATCTCTGTAATGAGAAGGGGTGTGGTCTAATGACATCAACACCCTTTATTAGGTGTGCATAATTATTAGGCAACTTCCTTTCCTTTGGCAAAATGGGTCAAAAGAAGGACTTGACAGGCTCAGAAAAGTCAAAAATAGTGAGATATCTTGCAGAGGGATGCAGCACTCTTAAAATTGCAAAGCTTCTGAAGCGTGATCATCGAACAATCAAACGTTTCATTCAAAATAGTCAACAGGGTCGCAAGAAGCGTGTGGAAAAACCAAGGCGCAAAATAACTGCCCATGAACTGCGAAAAGTCAAAGTCAAGCGTGCAGCTGCCAAGATGCCACTTGCCACCAGTTTGGCCATATTTCAGAGCTGCAACATCACTGGAGTGGCCAAAAGCACAAGGTGTGCAATACTCAGACATGGCCAAGGTAAGAAAGGCTGAAAGACGACCACCACTGAACAAGACACACAAGCTGAAACGTCAAGACTGGGCCAAGAAATATCTAAGGTTTTATGGACTGATGAAATGAGAGTGAGTCTTGATGGGCCAGATGGATGGGCCCGTGGCTGGATTGGTAAAGGGCAGAGAGCTCCAGTCCGACTCAGACGCCAGCAAGGTGGAGGTGGAGTACTGGTTTGGGCTGGTATCATCAAAGATGAGCTTGTGGGGCCTTTTCGGGTTGAGGATGGAGTCAAGCTCAACTCCCAGTCCTACTGCCAGTTTCTGGAAGACACCTTCTTCAAGCAGTGGTACAGGAAGAAGTTTGCATCCTTCAAGAAAAACATGATTTTCATGCAGGACAATGCTCCATCACACACGTCCAAGTACTCCACAGCGTGGCTGGCAAGAAAGGGTATAAAAGAAGAAAATCTAATGACATGGCCTCCTTGTTCACCTGATCTGAACCCCATTGAGAACCTGTGGTCCATCATCAAATGTGAGATTTACAAGGAGGGAAAACAGTACACCTCTCTGAACAGTGTCTGGGAGGCTGTGGTTGCTGCTGCACGCAATGTTGATGGTGAACAGATCAAAACACTGACAGAATCCATGGATGGCAGGCTTTTGAGTGTCCTTGCAAAGAAAGGGTGGCTATATTGGTCACTGATTTGTTTTTGTTTTGTTTTTGAATGTCAGAAATGTATATTTGTGAATGTTGAGATGTTATATTGGTTTCACTGGTAAAAATAAATAATTGAAATGGGTATATATTAGTTTTTTGTTAAGTTGCCTAATAATTATGCACAGTAATAGTCACCTGCACACACAGATATCCCCCTAAAATAGCTAAAACTAAAAACAAACTAAAAACTACTTCCAAAAACATTCAGCTTTGATATTAATGAGTTTTTTGGGTTCATTGAGAACATGGTTGTTGTTCAATAATAAAATTAATCCTCAAAAATACAACTTGCCTAATAATTCTGCACTCCCTGTAGTGTCAAAAGGCTTTAGTACTGAAGCTTACTACTTCTGACCTAATTTCAGGATCAGCTTAAGGTTCAACTAAAGGGCCTGCAGGATTTTGTTCTGAGGGCACATAGAACCATTGCTCTGGACGGGTTGCTTGTCTGATCCTATTCACCCGATTGGAGACATACAAGAAGAATATCTTTGTAGTGTTGCAGATATAGCCTAGGACAGTTTTACTGTCTGTAAAGAATTTCACAGCATCTAGGTTTAGGTCCATCTCGCCTCTCACTAGCTAATACAGTTCAACCGCTAGTACAGCTGCACATAACTCTAGGCGTGGAATTGTATGTGCCTGCTTATGGCTTAGTTTGGATTTTCCCATAACAAATCCAACATGGCAGACATTTCCTGCATCGCTTACCTTCAAGTAAGCGACTGCACCTATTGCTATAACAGATACAGCTGAAAAAATGTACAGTTCTCTATTGCAGGCTTGTGACAATAAAACAGGAACATAACACCTGGATATTTGTAAACATTGTAAGACTTGTAAAGACTCTGTCCATTGGACCCACTCATGGAGTCTCTTGTGGAAGTAAGGCTACTTTCACACTTGCGGCAGGACGGATCAGACAGGCTGTTCACCCTGTCGGATCCATCCTTCCGCTATTTCACCGTGGCGCCGGACCGCCGCTCCGTCCCCATTGACTATAATGGGGACGGGGGCGGAGCTCCGGCGCAGCACGGCAGTGCACGGCGAGAGGCGCCGGACTAAAAAGTCGGACATGCAGGACTTTTAGTCCAGCGGCCTTTCGCCGTGCACTGCCGTGCTGTTCCGGAGCTCCGCCCCCATCCCCATTATAGTCAATGGGAACGGAGCAGCGGTCCGGCGGCACGGCGAGATAGCGGGAAGGACAGATCCGACAGGGTGAACAGCCTGTCGGATCCGTCCTGCCGCAAGTGTGAAAGTACCCTTAGGCATCCCACTCACTTTCTCCACTTCACAGTTCACAAACTAAGGACTTACCTTTTATGGTGACGGGTGCTACAAACACGAGAGGATCATAGAGACTGTTCACAGTGGATAGAATTCCTCTTTTTGTGAATGGCTTTTCTGCTAAAGAAACCTGAAAAACAAAACTGTCTTTCTCTAGATCCCAGCTTAGGCCTAAAACTCTTCTGTAAAGGAAGGGTGTCTGTTCCCAGGCAAAGGTCTTTGAGATCTTTAGCTCTGTTTACCGCGGCGAAAGCTTCCATGACTTGTTTGCGGTTAGAGGCAACGTTATGTAGTCGCAGATTAGATCTGCCAGCATTTGTTTTGCTTTGTTGAGAATGTTGACTGCTCCTTCAGGTGTGTTAGCTGAAGCAAGTCCATCGTCTACATAGAAAGGTCTTATCACAAAGTGTTTGGCATCTTGACCATAATGTTCTGCACCTTTCTGGGCAGCTTTACACATGCAGTATATGGCAACAGCAGGAGATGGGCTGTTACCAAAAACATGCACTCATTCTGTACTCTGCTACCTCTTTATGTCGTTATCCTTGTACCACAGGAAACGCAGGTACTCACGATGGTCCTCTCTCACTAAAACAATAAAACATCTGTTGCACATCATCTGTGAAGGCAATAGACTCTTTCCTGAAGCTTAAGAGGACACCCAGAAGTGTGTTGTTTAGATCTGGGCCACTCAGTAGTACATCATTTAATATAACACCTTCATGTTGAGCACTGGAATCGAACACAACTCTTATTTGGTCTGGCTAGTGTGGATGGTAAACGCCAAACATTGGCAGAGTTCTTTACCTTCATCCAGTGATGTTGCTACTTCAGCATGATTATTATCAAGCATCCTTTGGATGAATTCTGTAAAGTCTTTTTTCACTTCATGTTTTCTTTTTCACTTCAGGCGCTTCATGGCTTGCTCTCTGTTACTAGAATACCACCTTGGTGTGCAAAGGGTAAAGGAGCTACCCAATTGTTTTTTTTATCTTGGAAAGTCTCTTTATCCATGATCTGGAGAAAGGCTCGATCATCTATAGACATTGCTTGTTTGTCATCATCTTTTGTTTTCTGGAATACTGAGTTCCCTAAAGTGTCAGACTCCATGCCACTATTAATGTTCCTATTGTAACTAGAAGGAAAGTCACAGTATGGTGTTAAGGGTTTCTTTAACAACAAAGCTATTCTGGCATGGACTAAGAAGGGACGTGCGCCCATTTACTAGCACAGATGTCTTTGAAGTGTTGACACTGTCAGGCCGATGTGCTGCTCCCAGACAAACTTCTCATACTATAACCCACCCTAGGTCAAGTCTTTGAGCATAGGGGGCATTAAAGGGCTCATTAATTTGTTGGCGTACCTTATGTACCTATAGAATGTCTCTTCCAAGAAGTAGAAGAATAGAGGCATCTGTCTGGATAGCTGGAATAAGGGGAGATATTGAATTGAGATGAGGATGATGAAGGGCCACTTCTGGTGAAGGGATCTCGGATTTATCATCTGGTATCATATCACACTATCAAAATGGGAAGTGAGAGATGGACTCTCTTGTCAAGAGACTCAATAGTAAAGTCAGTAGCTCTTCTTCCTGAAGTTTCTAATCACTCCACATGTCTTTAGGGTGTATGGGACTGCACTCAATGTAATGTTGAAGGCATCGAAAAAGTCTGACCTTGCCAGTGACCTGTTACTCTGTTCATCCAGAACCACATACATCTTAACTGCCTTCTCCTTTTTCCCTTTGGGGTACACTGTTGCTAGGCAGATCTTGGAACATGAGCGTGGATTTGTACTGTCACCAAAAATTTCAGTGCATTTGGACATTACTGGGGTAGCTGAATCATCTTTTTGCTTCCTTCCCTTCATCTTTCGACGCTTCGGTTATCTCTAGTGGTTGATGCAATGTATCAGGGTGTACCGGAGGCAAGTGGCAGCAGGCCGCGCACAGGAGGCAAGTGGCAGCAGGCCGTGCCATGAACCCATAGCCGTCCATAGTGAGGTAACCACCAGCTACATTATCCACTTCATCAGGGTTAGGAGCAAGCCAGGGGACCTCCACATAAGAGGGACTGGCACGGCCACTTATAGGGTAGGAAGGATGAGGATGAATCCACCAATCGAACCCAGAGCATCAGAGAACCCACCTATAGGCCCAGACACCGCCAGGTGGGTTCTGGGCTGCTAAGGGGCCTCTACCCCAAGAGGTGTTAGCAAGGCTATTCGAGAATGGGAATGAGAGGCCGGACACCCCACGATCCAAGTCCCAGCCTTAGGCCCTGAAAGGGCTTGTAGAATCTCTTCAACCCTAGAGAATGGAACCTCTCTGCGTCTATCCCCTGTAGGGACAGGAAGAACACTGGTGGGTGGAGGTGGGAGGGACCTTTTAACCTCTTGTCAGGATTCGAACCCGTGACCAGCCACATCCCAGGCGGTAGCCCTGCTTACTAGGCTACCGTCCTCCCTGGACATTCCTCCCTGAAGCCTATTAGTTAACCTCAGTCTTGCCTAGCCTTGCTCATTACCCTTGATTCCCCACACCTGGTACTTCCCTATATAGTCCAGCCCCTTGCACTCCAGTTTGCTGATTATTGAGCTCCTGAGCCTTGATCAAGCTTCTCCTCATCTGTTGCTCCTGCTACTGCTGGAAGTCCACTGCTGACCAGGAATTGCCTACCGACTACTCTTCTGCCTTATCCCTACCTACTGAACTGCTACCACCGTTGCCATCCGGATTGTCTGACCACGCTTACTGCCGCCTGCCCTGACTCACCGCCTGCCTACCGACTACTCTTCTGCCTTATCGCTACCTACTGAACTGCTACCACCGTTGCCACCCGGATTGTCTGACCACGCTTACTACCTGCCTGTGGTCCTTGCCACTGGGCTCCACTCCTACCTCCAGCCAGCGGTCCTCTGACTCAGGTGAGCCTGTAGGACTGTTACAGAATAATCAGCCACACTATGGAGTCCGCAATGGCCACTCTGCGTAAGCAGGTCTCCGAACTTCAAGAATTTGGTACTACATATCAGGAGAAATTTGCCTAGCTCCAAGGCGTAGTCCAAAGCCAGCAAAGGGAGATTATTGAACTACAGAGGCAACACCTGGACGTCCGCGGCGCGGCCGCAGACACCCGCATGCCACTCCCATCAAGATTCTGTGGCGACAGACGCCAGTATCGGGGGTTTCTAAACCAATGCCGCATCTATTTTCAGATGTACCCGGCCCCCTTCACCACCGAGAAAAAGAAGGTGCTATTCATGGTCAATCTCCTGACGGAAGAAGCATTAGCATGGGCATCACCTTACGTGGAGACTAACAGTCAGCTCCTGGACGACCTAAACAACTTCATCACCGCCATGAGCCAAGTCTTCGACGACCCCAACCGCTGTGCGACAGCTGAGGCGCGTCTACATGGTCTGCGGCAAGGGAGACGCTCCGTCGCCGAATACACCGCCGAGTTTCGCCGTTGGGTCACGGACACCACCTGGAACCCAGCGGCACAGAGGAGCCAATTCCGGCGAGGCCTGTCAGAATTAATAAAGGACGAACTCGCCAGAGTTGAGGCCCCGGACGATCTGGATGACTTCATTCAGTTATGCATCCGGATAGATCAAAGACTCTCCGAGAGGAAGATAGAAAGACTCTGGTCCTCGGACCACAGACCCACTTACTCCTTCTCTTCCAACGCCCAGCGCGACCCCCAATCAGCAACTGAACCTATGCAGGTCGACGCTCTACGTAGGTCTCTATCTACAGCTGAGAAGGAGAGACGGCTGGCCGAAAACCTCTGCCTCTACTGTGGGGAGCCGGGTCATTTTGCCATCAAATGTCCTCATAAGATCCGAAAGACTATTGCCGTCACGGAACTAAAGGAGCAACCACAGACTCCAACCCCGTCAGCAGCCCCGGAAAATAACAATACGGCGGCTCATGGATCCCATTTCATCAATCCCATCCTCATCGACATTGAGGGGCGACAACTCCCCTGTTCAGCGATGTTAGACTCCGGGGCGGGAGGCAACTTCATGGACTTAACCTTCGCCCGCGAAAAGAACATTCCACTGACAATCAAGGCAGCCCCCGTTGACCTGGAAACCGTCGACGGATCCCCACTCTCCTCGGGGCCGGCCACTCACGAGACCACCGAACTACAACTCCTCATAGAACCCGATCACCGCGAAAAGATCCACTTCTCGCTGATCGCTTCCCCGAAGTTCCCGGTGATCTTGGGCATCCCTTGGTTGGCCACCCACAACCCCTCGGTAGACTGGGAAACCCGCTGCATACGATTCCCGTCCGAGTTCTGCTCGCTAAATTGCTCCCACAGACCCGTCCTTCCACCCGAAGACACCACCATCTCAAAGCTATCCGTCAAGGATCTGCTACCCCCTCAATACAGCGAGTTCCAGGATGTCTGCGACAAGAAAAACGCAGACAAGCTGCCACCACACCGACCCTACGACTGCCCTATAGAACTGTTGCCCGGGGCCGAAATACCCTTTGGCAGTATCTACTCCCTCTCAGAGCCTGAACTCAAGGCTCTGAAAGAGTACCTGGACGAGGACCTGAGGAAGGGGTTCATCAGGCCCTCCACCTCCCCCGCGGGAGCCCCCTTTTTCTTCGTAGAGAAAAAAGACTCCTCCCTGCGTCCCTGCATAGACTACAGAAAGCTTAATGACATAACCGTAAAAAACTGGTACCCGCTCCCACTGATTTCCGAACTCCTTGAGAGACTCCGGGAAGCAAAGATCTTCACCAAACTCGACCTTCGAGGGGCCTACAACCTCGTCCGAATCCGCCCTGGGGACGAATGGAAGACCGCCTTCCGGACATGTTATGGTCATTTCGAGTACCTGGTCATGCCTTTCGGACTCTGCAATGCTCCCACCACCTTCCAGCACTTCATTAACGACGTCCTCAGGGACATGCTGGATCTGTTTGTAGTCGTTTACCTGGACGACATCTTGATCTTCTCTGAAGACCTCGAGCAGCACCGCGAACACGTCCGCAGGGTACTGCAGAGGCTCAGACAGAACTCTCTCCATATTAAGCTAGAGAAATGCGAGTTTGAGCGAACCACCACTCAGTTCCTCGGATACATCATCTCCCCAGCGGGCCTAAGTATGGACCCGGGGAAGGTCCAAGCTGTGATGAACTGGCCCGTTCCGAAAAACGAGAAGGAGATACAAAGATTCATTGGCTTCGCCAACTTCTATCGGAAGTTTATCCGGAACTTCTCCAAGGTCATAGCACCAATCACCCAACTCACCAAGAAGGCAGTCCCCTTCTCCTGGACACCCGAGGCCCAGGAGGCCTTCACCAAGTTGAAACTCCTCTTCACTTCTGCCCCAATCCTAATCCACCCGAACCCCGAGCTCCCATTTACAGTCGAAGTGGATGCATCAGACTCTGCGGTGGGGGCAGTTTTGTCACAACGGACAGGGGAGAGGATGCTATTACACCCGTGCGCATATTTCTCCCGCCAGTTGTCCCCCTCCGAGAAGAACTATGACATCGGGAACAAAGAACTACTGGCGATCAAGGATGCCTTCTCCGAGTGGAGACACCTGCTGGAGGGAGCCACCAACCCCATAATCGTACTAACTGACCACAAGAACCTCGAGTTCATCCGCAGCGCTAAGAGACTCTCAGCCAGACAGGCCAGATGGAGCCTATTCTTTTCCCGCTTCAACTATCTCATCACCTATCGCCCTGGATCAAAAAACGGCAAGGCTGACGCCCTCTCCAGAATGTTTTCCGAGCCCTCACAGAGTAACAAGGGCCAAAATAACATCTTACCCGAGAGAAGGGTCGTAGGGGCCACCTACTCTAAAGAACTCCTGGGCACAATCAAAGAAGGATATGAAAATGACCCCTTCCTCTCCCACCCCACAGGCAATGTCAGCCTTACGTTTAAGAACGGTCATTGGTTTCATCAGGACCTACAACTATATGTACCAGAAATCGCACGGCTCGAAGTGCTCAAACTCAACCATGACTCCAAGGTGGCCGGCCATTTTGGCACAAGAAAGACCCAGGAGCTTCTCTCCCGCTCCTTCTGGTGGCCAACATACAAGGAGGACATCAAGAGGTACATCTCCTCGTGCACGGTCTGTGCCCGCAATAAGACTCCTCGTTCCTCTCCCGTGGGTCTGTTACAACCCCTCCCGATTCCCTCCCGCCCCTGGGGCTCGATCTCCATGGACTTTGTGGTAGACCTTCCTCCTTCAAAAGGGATGAACCCATCCTGGTCGCGGACGACCGTCTCACCAAGATGGCCCATTTCATCCCCTACAAAGGCCTACCCACAGCCAAACAGACGGCCGATCTTATTCTCAGAGAGGTCTTCAGGCTGCATGGGATCCCGGACGACGTGGTCTCCGACAGAGGCGTACAATTTGCCTCAAAGTTCTGGAAGAACTTCTGCCTGGCGCTCGGGGTTAAAGTGAACCTGTCCTCTGCTTTCCACCCTCAGTCAAACGGGCAGACGGAGAGAACTAATCAGACCCTAGAGCAATACCTACGCTGTTTCAGCTCCCACCTGCAGGATGACTGGCTTGATCATCTCCCCACGGCCGAGTTCGCCTACAACAATGCTGAGCACAGCTCAACCAAGCACAGCCCCTTCTTTGCTAACACAGGCTCGCACCCGGTGTTCATTCCCCACCTACCCGTTGCCTCCACCCTCCCAGCAGTGGCCGAACGCCTAACAACCCTACAGGAGGCACAAGAGAACATTATAGACAACCTCCAGCTTGCCCAGAGGCGCTTTAAACAGGGAGCAGACAGACGTCGCAAACCCACCCCGGGCTTCCATGTGGGAGACAAGGTGTGGCTGTCCACCAGGAACCTCAAATTGAAGGTCCCCTCCAAAAAATTTGCCCAAAGATACATGGGTCCGTTCCGGATCACCGCACAAATCAACGAGGTCACATTCCGGCTCGACCTCCCAGACTCCATTAGGGTGCACCCTGTCTTCCATTGCTCTCTCCTCAAGCCATACGTGGAGAACACCTTCACAGGCCGCCACTCGCCCCCTCCACCACCTGTGAGGGTACAGGGTGAAGAAGAATACGTTGTCGCAAAGATTCTCGACTCCAGGATCCACCGGGGAAGACTACAATACCTAATTGGGTGGGAGGGTTACCCTCCCGAGGATAACTCCTGGGAGCGAGAAGAAAATGTCCACGCCCCCAGACTGGTAAAAGAGTTCCACCAACGGCACCCCGGTAAGCCTGCCCCTGCGGTGCCCGGAGGTCACCTTGGAAGGGGGGGGGAGTACTGTCGGGATTCGAACCCGTTACCAGCCACATCCCAGGCGGTAGCCCTGCTTACTAGGCTACCGTCCTCCCTGGACATTCCTCCCTGAAGCCTATTAGTTAACCTCAGTCTTGCCTAGCCTTGCTCATTACCCTTGATTCCCCACACCTGGTACTTCCCTATATAGTCCAGCCCCTTGCACTCCAGTTTGCTGATTATTGAGCTCCTGAGCCTTGATCAAGCTTCTCCTCATCTGTTGCTCCTGCTACTGCTGGAAGTCCACTGCTGACCAGGAATTGCCTACCGACTACTCTTCTGCCTTATCCCTACCTACTGAACTGATACCACCGTTGCCATCCGGATTGTCTGACCACGCTTACTGCCGCCTGCCCTGACTCACCGCCTGCCTACCGACTACTCTTCTGCCTTATCCCTACCTACTGAACTGCTACCACCGTTGCCATCCGGATTGTCTGACCACGCTTACTACCTGCCTGTGGTCCTTGCCACTGGGCTCCACTCCTACCTCCAGCCAGCGGTCCTCTGACTCAGGTGAGCCTGTAGGACTGTTACACCTCTCTGTTTCATGTCCCAAGAAGGTCAAAGGGGAACAACCTCCTGTGGTGCTGTCATAAGGGATGAGCTGGAATATATGTTTTTGTGTCTTCGTTTTCTGAAAGCCATATTTATTTATTTATTTTCTGCCGATGGTCTTGTGCAGGGGCTTGTTTTTTTGCAAAAGAGTTGACGTTCTTATTGGTACCATTTATGGGTGCATAAGATTTTTTTGATCATTCAATATTACATTTTATGGGACAAGGTGACAAAAAAATAGGTTGTTTTGGCACAGTTTTTATATTTTTTTTATAGAGTAGGTCGTTACATACGTTGCAATACTTAATATGTATCTTTTTTTATTTATTAAACTTTTACACATCAAAAGCATTTTTGAAATAAAAACATGTTTGTGTCTCAATTTTCTGAAAGCCATATTTTTTTTATTTTTTGGGCGATTGTCTTATGTAGATGCTAATTTTTTGCAGGATAGGAGGCCCATCGCCTTACACCTCAAAGGATCAGAGGCTGCTGTAGTTGCATATATTAGTGTACACTATGTAGAAACACATAAGGGCAGATTTATGAAACTGTCTAAAAGTAAAACTGTCTTTGTTGACCAAAGCAACCATTCACAGCACAGCTTTAAATTCATATACTACACTTGAAAAATGAAAGTTGTGTTGTGATTGGTTGCTATGGGAAACAAAGACAATTTTACTTTTTGTGAGTCTTGTAAACCTGCCCCATAGTACTTGCCTTTAACTCCAAACTCAGGTAAAACAAGTTGCCTGCTGTATCTTAGAATGTCCACATTGGTAAGAGAGGTCTTTACAATTCCAGCCACTTTTTCATCCACATTATGCAGTTTTGGTGCTGAGCAGCATTTTTCCTAGAGAAAAGTAAATGAGTGTTAGTAAAAGAAGTAATGGTATTTCCAGTCCCATACTGCACAGACTCATGTACTCGGAAGCAGCATACAGCGCCAATATAAAAATTTGGGGTTTACTGCACTTACACAGGTCTCAGATTTTACACATAAGCAAACATTTTTTTCTCAGATCCTATGAGAAGAAATGCAAATATGATGCCTTATAGGGGAACCACATGAACCGCAGTCTGTATGCAGCCACGAGACAATTTACCACCAAGCTGTATAATCACTAGGCATAGTGATGCCATAAAAATTTACGAACTTTGTGTTACTCTGTGACATGTGTCCTGTCATTTGTTGCAGAATAATTTAGGCTCTGTTCACACCAGTGTTTTATTTTACATTTATTGGTTCTTTTGTTCCCCCAGAAAGGCACAGAGAAATATAACAGTTAATAGTCCCATTTATTTTCATGGGGTGTTCCGACGGCAAATACAATCAGTCAGCAAAGAGAAAAGTTCATGTATGTCCCTCTAAAGTCACTGATGTCACTTGCAGCAGAGTAAAATACTTTTCCTAGCATTTTTGAGGATTATGAAATAAAACGCTTTTATTTTTTTTTATGATGTTGTGGCACAAGGGCTTGTTTTTAGAGATAAATGTGACATGTGGTGGTACATATAACGCATTGATTAGCTTTTATAAACTTTTTGGGATGGTACTGGGTATAAATGATAATCATATTTACCGGAGCCAGCTTGTCATGCGGATGGACGGATCCGTCTGGCAGTCTTTTTCACAGTTTTTATGGTCTGCTCATGCGCAGACCGGAAGGACGGATCCGTCCTTCAGTTGTTTTGCGATGCGGGATCCGGCAGGCAGTTCCGTCGTCGCAGCTGCCTACCGAATCCGACGATCAGTGTGACAACTGACAGCATTTGTAGACAGATCCGGATGTGGACCCGTCTACCAATGCATTGCAAGAACGGATCTGTCTACCAATGCATTGCAAGAACGGATCCGTTGATCCGCTTGTCATGCGGATAGACGGATCCGTCTGGCAGTCTTTTTCACAGTTTTCATGGTCTGCTCATGCGCAGACCGGAAGGACGGATCCGTGTTTCAGTTGTCCGGAACTGCTCACCGGATCACTATGCTGCAAGTGTGAAAGTAGACTTAGTCCTGCGACCTCTCACCGTGCACTGCCGTGCTGCGCCAGAGCTCCGCCCCCGTCCCCATTATAGTCAATGTGGACAGAGCGGCAGTCCAGTGGCACGGCCAAATAGCGGCAGGGCGGATCCTACAGGGTGAACAGCCTGTCGGATACGTCCTGCCGCTAGTGTGAAAATACACTTACGCTAGTGTGAAAGTACCATTAGCAGTATCTGTATCTAAGCAATATCTATATTATTCAAATATATATTCAATATGGATATTGCTTAGATAAATATATATATATTGGTAGCAGATATAGATTATATATAGCTATATCAATAAATATGGACAATTATTTATTTATTTTTCCCAGGGGGTGGTAAATGTGGAATGTGTACTAGTGGGGGGGAACAGGGCTGTAAGAACAATCCCCAGACGCAGAGGGGAACGGGTACAAACTGGCACCTCTAGCCCATGTGAGTGCAGGAGCGATAAAGATACCCTGCTGCCGGAGAAGAGATCGCCTCGCCTCTGGTACGTACCGCGCATGCACGATCGCATACCATTGCCGAGGCAGTGGTAGAACAGCGAGAGAGGGAGCAGGAACCAGATGCTCTGACGTCTCGTTTACAGAGCCTGGCCACTCCCTCAAGCAGGTAGAAGCCTGTAAACGAGACGTCAGCGCCAGAGCCGGCTTGCTGACGTCGGGGGTCACATAACCCATAAGTGAACTGGCCAAACGGGGAAAGATAGCTAATATAAGTGATTTGAAGAATCTTTCAATGGTATATAATAAGAGTAATCAGAATGAATATATTTAAGTCATAATGAGTAATTTACATAAAAATTGCTCCCTCGCATGGATCCACATGGGTGTTACCAAACATGGTACATAACATAATAAAAAGGAAGGCATCACTTAAAATGAACCAAATAAAACAAAAAAACAAACAAAACAAAAATAATAACTAAAGCTCTCGCAGTACCTATTTAAATGGTCAATGTATGGTCTGTTTGGGAGTGTCTATTTATAAGTGTCATCAGCAGATATCTCAGAAATCAATGCAAATATCCCCTGCCAGTATGTCCTTAGTTTAGGACACATCCACAGAGTATGCAATAGGGTTCCTGTTTGTCCACATTATCTCCGACAGCATGCAGACACACCTGGGTAGATTCTACTTAATCTATGTGGAGTAAAATACCAGCGAAAGAGTGTCTTTATACCGGCTTCGTAGTGCGTTGTACATTTGAATGTGGTACCTAAGTAGGCCATGGCTTTGACCCAGTCCTAGTCAGTAAAGAGTTGCTGTAAGTCAACTTCCCACTCTAGAAGGGGAGGTGTTTTGACAAAGGTTCATCACCCAGGATATCATATTTTAGTGGAGAGCGATGGGGCCTGGAACAATCTGAGTATGTCTGAGTTGAGTCGGGGGGGGGGGGGGGGGGGGGGGGAGAGCAAAAAGTGGGTTTAGAAAGTGTCGTATTCTCAAATAGTTGTAAAATTCCCTGTGTGGGATCGAGAAGGCTGCTTGGAGTGATTCAAAGGATTTCAATGAATTACCCTCCACCAATTGTGCAACATTTCTAATCCCCGCTTGGTACCAGGTGGTAAGGTCTATATCCCCAATTCCAATGTTGAGACGGTTGTGAGTTGCTTTGGAGGGGTGGTAGATTTCCCACTAGAGGAGTGTAGCCGAGTCCAAAGTGCAATGGTGTGTTTCTGTAACGAACCAGCGCGTGAGTACCCACTGTGACTGGCAATACTCTGGATGAGTGTAACTAAGCAACACCAGGTCTTCACTAGCGCCTCTGGTGGTGAGGATAGACTTGAGCCACGGTAGTTGCCAGGGGTGACTCCAGCGCGTAAACAGAGTCAGTGGCAGCTGGTCCAGCAGACCAGAAGATACCAACAATGGTACCAGCATATACAGATTCAGGAACAGATACAGATACCACAGACAGGCAAGGCATAGCAAAGGCAGAAGCAGTTAGGCTACTTTCACACTCGCGTTTGGTGAGGATCCGTCATGGATCTGCACAAACGCATCCGTTTAGATAATACAACCGCATGCATCCATTCAGAACTGATCCGTTTGTAATATCTTTAACATGGCCAAAACTGATCAGTCTTGAGCACCATTGAAAGTCAATGGGGGACGGATCAGTTTTCTATTGTGCCATATTGTGTCAGTGAAAACGGATCCGTCCCCATTGACTTACATTGTGTGTCATTGTGATCCGTTTGGCTCAGTTTCGTCAAACGGACACTAAAACGTTTCCCCTCCGGGGAACACAGGAACCCTCTGCCGAAGGCAGACAAAAAACAAGCAGATAAAGGCATGGACAGAAACTGACATGAACAGAACAGGGAAAAAAGCCAGAGACAACAGGACAGACAAGGGACAGGATACATCAGAAGCAGTTAAGCACTGCCAGGCTCTCAGACTAGGGAACAGAACATAACATAATACAGGGCAGGTACAGACAGAACAGGACATGGCATGGCACAAAAAAGATACAGAATACAACAATGTAAACTAGGGATCGACCGATTATCGGTTTGGCCGATATTATCGGCCGATATTGAGGATTTTGAACGTTATCGGTATCGGCATCTATTTTGCCGATATACCGATAACGTTTTGGGAACACAGAACGCGCTGCTGACAGCGCTCTCTGTGTTCCCTCCGCAGCACAGGGGAGAAGGAAGCAGTGTCTCCTCCCCCTGTGCTGCTGCTGCCGCTAATGAGGGGATAGAACATAAGAGGAGGGGAGGGGCTGTGGCCGCTGCGCCACCAATGAAGATAAGCCTTTCATTCATTCATATATACAGGAGGCGGGAGCTGGCTGCAGAATCACATAGCCGGCTCCCGACCTCTATGAGCAATAGCTGCGGTCCGCGGTAGTTAACTCCTCAGGTGCCGCGGATCGCAGCTACCGCTGATAGAGGTCGGGAGCCGGCTATGTGATTCTGCAGCCAGCTCCCGCCTCCTGTATATGAATGATCGATAGACTTATCTTCATTGGTGGCGCAGTGCGCCCCCCCAAGCCCCCCAGTATTAATCATTGGTGGCGCAGTGCGCCCCCCACCCCCATCCCAATCCCGGCCAATAGTAAAAACATTGGTGGCGCAGAGCAGCAGGGACAGTGTGAGATCCTATTCACCCTGATAGAGATCTATCAGGGTGAATAGGACAAAGGTTCTAGTCCCTAAGGGGGTTAAAAGTTAGTAAAAAAAAAAACACAAAAATATTAAGTATAAATGAAAAAGATTTATAAAAAAAAAATACACATTAACAATAAACAAAAAAAATACACATTAACAATAAACATATTAATTTTCAGCAGATTTGTGTAGGAATTTTTTTTTTTTCTCAAAAATGAAAATTCCCAGAATATCGGTATAAATTATCGGCTATCGGCCTGAAAGTTCACAAATTATCGGTATCGGTATCGGCCCTAAAAAATCAATATCGGTCGATCCCTAATGTAAACCTAGCCAGAACCATACAAAAGGGCAGATAGTAAGACCCCTTGGGTCAGCAGCAAGGAGCTACACCTAGAACGGAACAGGACAAACTGACCCCAAGCCCCACAGCTCACTTAAAGGGAACCTGTCACCGGGATTTTGGGTATAGAGCTGAGGACATGGGTTGCTAGATGGCCGCTAGCACATCCGCAATATCCAGTCCCCATAGCTCTGTGTGCTTTTATTGTGTAAAAAAAACGATTTGATACATATGCAAATTAACCTGAGATGAGTCCTGGACAGGACTCATCTCAGGTTCATTTGCATATGTATCAAATCTGTTTTTTTACACAATAAAAGCACACAGAGCTATGGGGACTGGATATTGTGGATGTGCTAGCGGTGATCTAGCAACCCATGTTCTCAGCTCTATACACAAAATCCCGGTGACAGGTTCCCTTTAAAGCTGCATAACGAGGCACCTGAGAAGCCCCACCCAGCCACAGAACAGGGGAGTTAACCGCAACAGAACCAGAGTTCAGAACAGACCATAACAGAAAGACTGCAGCACAGGCCGTTGCCCTGGAGACACCCGCAGCCAGAACACCAGAGCACAACCAACCTGTGAACCGTAGACATACTGACACGGGGATAGCAACATCGCACTGACCCCCGCAGCCAGCATGCAGCCCCAAGCAACCAGCCTGCACACGAATTCAGTCTGCAGCCAGTATGCAAAGGTGCATGCAGCCAGCAAGGGGTTGTTTGGAGTATCTTTCCTCCAAATGGAACTAATCAATAGATCTCTTAGAGTGCCTTTACCTAAAGCATGGCTTTCTATCTGTACCCATGGTTTCTGGTGTCCGTCTATCTAAAACTCTTTCAGGAAGGATACCCCTATGGCTCTACGATAGTCTCTAATCGATGATAAGCCTATGCCTCCCACAATTTTTTCTCCTAACCAGCAGGGTGTGTGCTATTCTAGGTGGTCTTTTGTTCCAAATATATCTATTTAGAAGAGTCTGGGCTTTTTAAAAAAAAAATATTTGGGATGTGAATAAGTAGTGCGCGGAATACGTCTATCAATTTAGGGAGGGTCATCATTTAAAAGGATGACACCCTTCCCACACAAAATCAGTGAGGTCTCGCTCTAGTGTAGTCAATAGTGGTATAAAATTGTTGTTGTAGAGGAGCAAACATAGCGATGTAAGGTAGCCCAAGTAAGTAATGCTAGTGTTTTGCCAATCTAGCTGGAATGTAGACTTAAGAGCTTGGAGTTCATCTAGGGGAATCTGGATCGATAAGGCTTGCGATTTGGCTTCATTAATTTTATATTAAGACAGGGTACCGAAATGGGATATGACTTCTATAGCTTTGTTCAAAGATTGCCCCGGGTTTGTGAGGGCGAGAATGAAGTAGTCTGCGTAAAGCGCGATAGTATAAGTGTGATTGCCAATGGTGAGTCCTTCTCTCCGCATTGTTCCTAATATGCTGCGCTAAGGGTTCTAAGGCAATAATAAATATCAATGGCGAAAGTGGGCATCCTTGTCGTGACCCGTTTGTAATATTGAAGCTGCGAGATGTAACCCTGTTTGTATAAACTTGAGCTGATGGATTTGAATAAAGGCTGAAAATGGCCTGTGATTTGACCCTGGAAACCCATTTTGTCCAGTACAGAGAAGGCGAATGACCACCTGAGTCCATCGAACGCCTTCTCGGCGTCAAGGGTCACTGCAAGGAGCGGGGTCCCTCTAGATTCTGCATAGTTAAAAATATTAAAAAGCCTCCTAGTATTGTCTGCTGCTTGGCATCCCCTAATAAATCCTGTTTGGTCTGCTGTGATGAGTGAGGGTAATAGAGGGGCTAGACGGTTTGCGGTCAGTTTGGAAAAGATTTTTATATCCGTATTAAGCAATGAAAATGGCCTAAAATTCTGAGGGACATTATCAGGTTTACCTGGTTTAGGAAGGGTAATTATGAGTGCAGTTTGCATTTCAGCTGGGAAGGGTATTCCTTTGGCTGCCCTTTGGTACATAGAGGTCAAGTGAGGAAGTAGCGGCTTGGTGAATAGTTTGTAATATTCACTTGATAGACCATCTGGGCCAGGGGACTTGCCCAGAGGAAGAGACTTGATCACCGTCTCAATCTCCTTATCAGCAATAGTGTTATTAAGCTGCGTAAATGGAGCGTTGGAAAGAAAAGGTAGGGATGCACTTGTCAAAAAGTCATGCAATAGTATGGAGTAAGAGTCTGGTAGTGGGATTTGATCTCGGAGATTGTAGATTTTTTCATAATAAGATCTGAATTGATCTACTATGTCTCTGGGATCTGTAACTTTCCCATTTGTGTGGGGGTGTAGAATATCAGAAATTTGGGATTTGAATAGTGTTGTTTCGGTTTTGATACCATAAAAAAGTATTGCGATAATAGATACCACGCGGAAAAAAAGAAAACGCCAAAAAAATCCACGTGCATTCTGCATTTTATGGAGCGTCCGGACCATAATGGAACAGTCCTATCCTATTTTTGGGGGGGTCAAGGTGACAAAAAAAAAAAATATTAAAAAGGGATCTTACATTGTCCCTGCTGCCCTGTGCACACAGCAACAGGGAGCTGACTATGGCAGCCAGGGCTTCAGTAGCATCCTAGCTGCCATGGTAACCGATCGGAGACCCAGGATTACACTGCTGGGGCTCCAATCAGAACTGCCACTGCCACCAATGAGAGGAGGTGAGGGGACTCTGTGGCCACAGCCACCAACGATTTTAATACTGTGGAGAAGGAAGGGGGGGGGGGCGCACTGCGCCACCAATGATAATTAACGTTTAATATACAAATATTGAGGGCACCTGACCTCTCACAGGGTGCTGCGATCAGCAGCAGTTAACCCCTGCAGATAGCAGCACCCTGTCAGAGGCAGGGTGTCGGCAATGTGTTTCTGCCGCTTGTTTTTGTAATGAACGTTAGTTATCATTGGTGGCACAGTGGCCACAGCCTCTCCCCTCCTCCGCCCCTCTGCGCTCTCATTGGTGGCAGCAGCAGCACAAGGGGGAGGGAGAGACTGCTTCCTTCTCCCTGTGCTGCTGAGGGAACATGGCCGCGCTGAGAGCAGCGCGCTCATGTTCTCCGATACTGGGCTGTAGCACATCCTAGTATCGATAAAAGGCAAATCCCGGTATCGTATCGATACCGGGACAAAACTATCGACTGGGTATCGAAAGTTCGATACCCGAAACGACCCTAGATCTGAAATGTGTAGCTTTTAGTTTGGAGGCTAGGAGTTTACCTGCCTTGTTGCCCTGGGCATAGTATCTGGCTTTTGTACGTGATAGGGCTTTCTCATAGTTAAATAAGAGGAGGGTTCTCAACTTGTCTGTCTCGGATGTTATTTCTGCCGAGCGTATGGCTGTTAGTTGCTACTTATTAACTTGCTCTAGTGTGGCCAGTCTGTCTAGAATGGTATCTGTGTTTTCCTAGTTTTCTTCTCCTGGTGATCTATTTTGATCAGTAGCTCTCTTACAAATGCTTTGTGGGCTTGCCAAACAATGTAGTGATCTGAAACGGAGTCAGCATTAAATTTGAAGTATTCTGTTAGGGCCTCTGTTATTTCTCAGGTATATTTGTTGTGTCCCAATATGAAGGTATTGTTCCTCCAAACACATGCCCGTTGCGATTGGAATTGCTCCTTTAGGGATAGGGTTATTGGGGCGTGGTCTGAGACCTATTGTGGTGGATAGTGAATGAAACAGTAGTGCGGTCTACTAGGAACATGTCCTAGTAAATAGGAAGAGCGTTATTAGGAAGAGTGTGTGGGGGGGAGGGGGAGTAGGTTAAATCTCTGTCTCTGAGCGGCAGCTGGTGTTGGTAGAGTCTACTCACCCTGTATTCTGCCCCGCTCGTCCGTCAAGCCCGCCCATCTCTAGATTGCCAGCCTCCATCTCATCCATCGGCCTTATTCTCGCGCATGCGCTGTGTGCGTCTGTATTCGGCGCAGGCGCAGTGACTGTCTGACCGGCCAGGCGTCGTCTGTTCGGGAGCGGTCAGTCACTGCGCCGAATACAGACGCACACGGCGCAGGCGCGAGAATAAGGCCGATGGATGAGATGGAGGCTGGCAATCTAGAGATGGGCGGGCTTGACGGACGAGCGGGGCGGAATACAGGGTGAGTAGACGGGGCCTCTAGGTGCTGAAAAGACGCCCCCATACCACCTAGAGGCTAATTTGCATAGCAATAAAAGTTGTTTTTTTAGTGTAACGGCTGCACACAAAGGTCTTAGAATAGCATGGTTAGGTAGAGCAGACACTGGCAGATCGCTAGTGTCTGACAGCTAATTAGGTCCAAATGAGGTGGTAGAAACCCTTTAAGTGACAGCAATTTAATTCCCATTCAACCCATGAAAACAATGCTTAAGAACATTATGGGTACCAGAGAGCATTAAAAGAAAATTAGATTGATAGATAAAAACATATTCAAACAAAGAAACTGTAAAGGAAAACCAATACGGTGTAATGCCGCTTAAGGTAACATGGGTGAACAGTTGCATGTAGTAACCAAGGGCATAGGCTACTTAAAGCGGGCAGGCACGTTGTCATCTAGGGAGTGTTCATCTCTTGCTGGTTCTTCCTTGGAGGACGATGTTCCATTCCCTGCGCAGAGTTGGAAGGTTCAGAGTCCCTTTGTCTTTCTGTTGCTCCATGGGGATTTTCCACTCATTGAGTTGTTTCCCTTCTTAAAAAGGATTTCATTATGTGCAGAATCCCATCTGCGGAAAAAGTAATTTCAACGTGTAATGAGGTATTCAGGACTAACAGCATGTTTTTGAGGGTGTCTTCTGACACAAGTTTATCAATTGTGGGAAAGTCTATAATTGACTCAGGCACTTTTGCTAAAAGGGGGAGAGCGGCGTGCAGAGGCACTAACCTGGTTCAGGTCTGATGTTCAAACCACGGTCTCTGTTTCAGTGGGCTGCAGGAAGGTGATTCATGGCTCCCCTTCACGCGGCCGCCATCTTGCTCTTGTTGTACTCCCTCCTGTTGCATACTGACGTCCTCTGGAGTCGGAGGCAATGAGTGCATTGGAGAGTTTGGTGGTAGCGGAGGTGCCAAGTCGGAGGCTGGGGAGCACGAGAGAGATGTTGGTGGAGATGGAGAGCTCTGGTGGGAGGTAGGAGGAGTTGTGAGGCCTTGAGCTGCGGTGCCATCTTTGCTCCGGTCCCTCTCAAAGTATTGCTCTAAGTTGTTAGAGATTTTGGGGAGCTGCCTTTTCGTTTTCCCCATCTTCAGTAGGTGTTTGCCGTGTTTGGGATTGTGTAGGGCGAGATGGTGCTGTGTATTCGTCGCTTGGTGCGGAGAGCTTCAGCTACATAGCAGTATGATTACACTAATACAGATACGATTTTTGCTTTGCATCACCATATTTTAAAGTAACTTTTTATACTATTGGCAGTGTTGATGCTTGGTAGCTCATTTTTTGCGGAGCGAACTGTGCTTTTCAGTGATACTATTTTGGAGTGAGTGTGTATGACTTTTTGATTCAATTTTTTGGAGGAGGTGAAGCAGTAAAATAACGATGAATTGACCATTTTAATAAATACTCATTTTAAAAGTCATGGCGTTTTGGGACACAACATTGCATATTATCCTTATTTTTTCATGGTTTCTTTTTATTATGGGGAAAGAATTCAATTTTTCTTACATTTTTAACATATTTTAAAGTGCCCTTAGAGGACTTTTTTTTTATATTTAACAACTTTATTGGTATATAAAACAAATACACATAGAAAAAGAATTCAATTATAATTAATATTTTTTTTCCCCCAACCCAACCCCTATCTCCCCCCCCCCCCTCCACCTGCCTCATCTCAGGGACAGGACTCATCCCAGGTTAATTTGCATATGTATCAAATAGAGGTCGGGTTCCTCCTTAAGAAGCTCTCCATGGAAGTTCCTGTTTCCTGTCCTGGATAGAGGCGGGTTCTCAAGGGTGCTGTCATGGGCATAAGGGAAAAATGTACTTAAGGCTCCGGGTAGGCAGGGAGTGAAATACCCAAAGTCATAGAGCCCTCTAAGAGTTAAAGGGCTTTGCTGTGCGCCCATCTTTGTAGGCCATCCAGAGTTAATATAGGTATTCTGGTAAACCAAACTTAGCAAAGATCTCATTTATCACTCCCAGCTAGGAACACACATTGGCTCTTATAACCTACACAAGATCTACTCTTCTAAAGGTTTCATGCTAGAAACAAAGACCAAGCTGTCATTAAAGGGGTAACTTACATTTTTGAAAAACTGCAAGTTGTGACCCAACCAGAACCCATACCTATAACGCAAGTTTCAATTTACCTTCCGATCCATTTGTCTAGCTCCTGTGTGAGCTTGCAACACACAGTATCATGGCGCCTGATCTTCCCTCACAAAACTTCAAAGACTACAATCCCCACAATCCCTAGCTTTCCTGCTGTGAGTGTTGCTGTTTATTGATTGGCTGCCGGATATCACAGTCTGGTCACGCCCCCTCTACTCACTAACACTCCATTTGTTTCACAAGACATTTAACTACAGAATTGATAGCAACACACTGAGCATGCTCGACCTAACAAGGCTCAGAACTACAGGTCGATACCATGGTAATTTATGAGTAAACAGTGGGTAGCAGAGAAAGAAAACTATTTTTATAACTACAGAATGGTAAATATGTGAAATTTACATTATATTAGTTAATTATTGATGATGAATTAGTCGAAAACATAAGTTATATTTATGGTAATCGGAATAACCCTTTAAGGCTTGTCCTGAGCTAAATATCTTTACCTCCACCAGAGGGAATCTATGGCTGGGATCATAGATACTAGGTTCAAGGGCTGGAAGCACCAACCCAGGCCCCCCTCAACAGCAATCAAAAATTGAGGCAGCTGCTGGAAGCCCCCGCAATACTGAAGCCCAAAAATGCAAAGATACATCTTTAGACAGTTTAAAATCAAGAAAAGTAAACCTTAATGTCCAGAAACCGGCGCTGCAGGATCTGCAGAAGTAGGCCACCTTCACCACAAACAAGTTCAAATATTCAGATCCACGCTGCCAATGTCAGGAACATAAAAATCCAAAGAAGCAAGCTGGACTTAGTTTCTCCTCCTTTCTGCTCCAGATAATAACTGTAGTTGGACTTCAATGCTTTCCACACTTCAGATGTCCTCCTATGTTCCTTCCCAGAAACACAACAGAGGGGATCCAAATAGTGAAGAACTGTAGCAAATTAAATCAGCCAAGGTAATTTATTATACTCACAAAAGATGTATAAAATCACGCACATCATTAAAGCCATATGTCCCGGCAAGCCCAAACAAATAAAATCCTTCACTTGGCTTTTTTACTAGAAAAAGATTAGAATAAAATCCCATACCTTTTTCTGATGCTGGACAGGGAATAAATGCAGCTTTATAAAGTGATTATCCGTGTCTATAAAAATGTATGAACTCACTACAATAGCTTCTAATAACAGACTGAAGTACTGAGTACCTTGAAACATGTTTTGATCAAGCTGTGCTTTTCTAATGTCTCCCATGCAGCTAGTATTTTCTGCTTCTGTACTTCCTAGTTGTGGGAGCGTCAGCAGCGAAAAAGCAGCTATTCTCTGTATCCTCCCCCTGCCCCTCCCGGCAGTGCTGATCCATGCCCAACACGCCTCTCTGTATCCTCCCCCTGCCCCTCCCGGCAGTGCTGATCCATGCCCAACACGCCTCTCTGTATCCTCCCACTGCCCCTCCCAGCAGTGCTGCTGCATGCCTACCACTCCTCTCTGTATCCTCCCACTACCCATCCCAGCAGTGCTGCTGCACATCCACCACTCCTCTCTGTATCCTCCCAGCAGTGCTGCTGCACATCCACCACTCCTCTCTGTATCCTCCCAGCAGTGCTGCTGCACGCCCACCACTCCTCTCTGTATCCTCCCACTGCCCCTCCCAGCAGTGCTGCTCCACGCCCATCACTCCTCTCTGTATCCTCCCCCTGCTCTTCCCAGCAGTGCTGCTGCACGCCCACCACTCCTCTGTATCCTCAAACTGCCCCTCCCAGCAGTGCTGCTGCACGCCCACCACTCCTCTCTGTATCCTCCCACTGCCCCTCCCAGCAGTGCTGCTCCACGCCCATCACTCCTCTCTGTATCCTCCCCCTGCTCTTCCCAGCAGTGCTGCTGCACGCCCACCACTCCTCTGTATCCTCAAACTGCCCCTCCCAGCAGTGCTGCTGCACGCCTACCACTCCTCTCTGTATCCTCCCACTGCCCCTCCCAGCAGTGCTGCTCCACATCCACCACTCCTCTCTGTATCCTCCCCCTGATCTTCCCAGCAGTGCTGCTCCACGCCCACCACTCCTCTCTGTATCCTCCCATTGCCCTCCCAGCAGTGCTGCTGCACGCCCACCACTCCTCTTTCTCTTGTTCCTCCCCACCTACTACTCCAGCTCAGCCTAATAGCTACACCCTTTACACCAGTACTCCAGGGAGCATGCTTAGTATGTTTCCATGTACTAGACAGTACACTTCCTGCTTGCCAGATATAAACACGTAGCTTGGTTTTTCACCTCCTCCAAAGCTGACAGTGATACACAGAGCACTATTCCAATCACAAAAATGGTAATCATGATTATGTTAGCAGATTTTTCCTTTTTTCACTAGTAAGGCTTTTAATCCCCAGCAATGCATACTGATATAGATATAAAGTAAATTATATATACACACATATATTATATAAACTGTATATGAGCTATACAGTTCTCTTTGCACACTGTTATGCTACAAATGGTTGAATACACACATACCTCTGCTATCCCTCAGTGAATCACAGTAATCAAAGTGATCTAATGCACATTAGACTGTGCTATCATATTGTACCGTATATTACTTTTTATTGATATCACAAGAGTCAGATACACACTTGTCTCCGGTATAGCGGTGTTTCCCCAGCTATATGTTGATTTTCTTACGGTGTGATACACACGTAGCGCTAGGCAAACAGACTGAAAGAGTATGCACTTACTTTACCATAAGGGGCTCATTTACACGACCATATGGTCACCTTGCCCATGTTGCAGACCGCAAATAGTGGTCCTAAAAACAGGGCAGCAGCACTGTGGACTTCATATCCGGGTATGGACCCATTGATTTTATTGGGTCCACCATGCACAAAATATGACCAAAGATAGGACGTTATATTTTTTGCAGTGTAGAGATACAGACCCGAAAGCGCACAAAGTGCTTCCGGGTGTTTCTATGGGCCTGCCAAACAACTGTCAAGAATTCATGATGATCCAGATAGCACTGCATTCTGTTCACAGCGCACCAAGCACAGCACGGTACATTGTATAACGGCTATATATGGTACTGCAGCCCCATTTACTTTTATGTGGGTGAGATGCCCCTAGGTCACCAATAAACATGCCATCAATGGCCCAGACTAAGCTATAATCACACTGCTGAGCAGTGGTGGTCTCAAGTGTTGGACCCCCTCCGATCAGATAGTGATGACTCATCAAATCACCGTTTCTTTTTCCATTCTTAGGATCTGTCAGAAGAATAGAAAAAAGGGTAGCCAAAAAAAAAAAAAAAGAAGGATCCTGTTGCATCCGTTATAGCCATTTGTGTCTGAGAAGTTTTTACAGACAGAACAAAAGTTCGGAAAAAAACAGATCTCAGACAGAAATGGCTAAAACGAATGCAAAAGGATCCATTTTTTACAGGATACTTTTTTCCTCTTCTTCTGACAGATCAGAAGAACAGAAAAAGAAACTGATGTCAACTCCCCCTTAGGCCTCATACACATGGGCGCTGGCTGTCAGTGACCATATTACGGGCTGCAAATGGCTTGTCCGCATATACGGGGATGCTGATTCAGGGCTCATGTACACGGCCAAAAATTTACAACAGAAAGTGAAAATTTTGATTAATAAAAAAAGTTAAAATGTCAGCAGCAATGAAATACCACCAAATGAAAGCTCTATTAGTGAGAAGAAAAGGAGGTAAAATTCATTTGGGTGGTAAGTTGTATGACCGCGCAATAAACCGTGAAAGTAGTGTAGTGCAGAAGTGTAAAAAGTGGTCTGGTCGTTAAGGGTGTTTAAGCTAGGGGAGCTGAGGTGGTTAAAGGGCTTCTGTCACCCCTAAAACTCATTTTTTATTTTTGGGCATATTAAAATCCTTATTGTATGACTATTCCCTATATAGGGCTCTTACCTTGTTCTGTGGCTTTGTTTCATTAAAAATCGAACTTTTAAAATATGCAAATTACTTCACTACCAGCAAGTAGGGCGTCTACTTGCTGGTAGCCGCCGCATCCTCCTTTTAAAAAACGCCCCCTCCAGTTGATTGACAGGGCTAGCGAGCACTCTCCTACTCTGGCTGGCCCTGTCTGCAATTCAAATCTCGCGCCTGCGCCTTACGTGTCTTCATTCGGTGCAGGCGCTCTGAGAGAAGGACGCTCGCTTCCTCAGCACTCCCTCAGTGCGCCTGCGCGGATGACGTCTTCTCTTTCGGGTTTAGAGGTGACATCATCGGTGCGGGCGCACTGAGGGAGTGCTGAGGAAGCGAACGTCCTTCTCTCAGAGCGCTTGCGCCGAATGAAGACAGGTAAGGCGCAGGGGCAAGATTTAAATTGCAGACAGGGCCAGCCAGAGTAGGAGAGCGCTCCCTGGCCCTGTCAATTAACTGGAGGAGGGGGCATTTTTTTAAAAGGAGGATGCGGCGGCTACCAGCAAGTAGACGCCCTACTTGCTGGTAGTGAAGTCATTTGCATATTTTTAAAGTTCGATTTTTAATGAAACAAAGCGACAGAACAAGGTAAGAGCCCTATATAGGGAATAGTCATACAATAAGGATTTTAATATGCCCAAAAATGAAAAATGAGTTTTGGGGGTGACAGAAGCCCTTTAACTGACCCAGATCATCAAAAGGCAGGGAAGATATATGGAAAACTTTAGCTATAGGGACATCAATCTTCGGTGCTACGTATATCAGGATTTTTCCACTCATTTGTAATCATAGCTGAAACATTCTTATGAATGAAAAAAGATCTTTCTTTCTTCCAAGCCCTCAAACATAACATCCTGTGTTGATCTCACTTCCTTCGAATGCTCAATATTCATTGTGGCTCTGTGAGGGATGAGAATCCCTTTTGTATAAAAATATGTCCTCCATCTTATACATATATGGAAAAATTAATGAACCAGCTGGCAGGACGGAGGGAGTCTCTGTGTATATAAATCAAATGCTTCTAGCTGCAAGGCCAAGGTAAGCAGACCCCTCACTTCCTTATCTGAGTTTCAGGATGTACTGCTGGAGAAGAATATTATGTTTTAGTTTCACAGTTTCTGAGAACCTTCTTAATTAATTAGAATTCTTTTAGTATGATGCGGAAGTATTACCTTTTATGAATAACCAATCAAATCATTAGTTTCGATTTCCACCCCCTTGGCGGTGTGCGAGATTTGTCTATGATTACCTGTATAAAGATATATGCTTGTATGGAATAAAATATGAGAGTGTATCTGATTCAGCGATGCTCCTGTGTCAGCTCTCTGAATTCTCATAAGAATATTTCAATTGGGAACCCGACATTTATAGAGAAGGGGGTTTTGCCCCCAACAAAACTTGCCACCTCAACGAGGGTCTTGAATAAAAGACACTTCATTGATCTCCCGACAATGCATTGATCTCCCGTTATGCACATGGGAAGGAATAATGCAAGTCACCCGTACATACTAAATGGTAAAACACTCGGTAACATTGACATGAAAAAGGATCTAGGAATTTTTATAAACCGCAACCTAAGCTGCAAAAACCAGTGTCAGGCAGCTGCTGCCAAGGCCAATGAGATAATGGGTTGCATCAAAAGGAGCATAGATGCCCGTGATGAGAACATAGTCCTACCACTTTATAAATCGCTAGTCACACCACACATGGAGTACTGTGTACAGTTCTGGGCTCCTGTGAACAAGGTAGACAGAGCTGGAGAGGGTCCAGAGGAGGGCAACAAAAGTAGTAACTGGAATGGGGCAACTACAGTACCCTGAAAGATCAAAATTAGGGTTATTCACTTTAGAAAAAAAGATGACTGAGGGGAGATCTAATTACTATGTATAAATATATCAGGGGTCAGTACAGAGATATATCCCATCATCTATTTATCCCCAGGACTGTGACGAGGGGACATCCTCTGCGTCTGGAGGAAAGAAGGTTTGTACACAAACATAGAAGAGGATTCTTTGCGGTAAGAGCAGTGAGACTATGGAACGCCCTGCCTGAGGAGGTGGTAAAGGCGAGTAAAATAAAAGGAATTCAAAAGGGGCCTGGATGTATTTCTAGACTAGAGTGTAATAATATTACAGGCTATTGCTACTAGAGAGGACGGGTCGTTGATCCAGGGAGTTAAGCCTGATTGCCCTATGGGAGTCGGGAATGAATTTTTTTTCCCCCTAAAGTGTGGAAAATTGGCTTCTACCTCACAGTTTTTTTTTTTTTTGCCTTCCTCTGGTTCAACTTGCAGGATGACAGGCCGAACTGGATGGACAAATGTCTTTTTTCGGCCTTATGTACTATGTTACAACTTGGATAATCCGGACCAGGACGGACAGATAAAAAGGCAGCGCTGCAAGGTAAGAGCCTTTATCTTACATTTTATCTGTGCCTCCCTGACCGGTTGTATGGCTCGAGGAATTGTTGAAAGAACGTACGTATAAAGTCCTACAGTCGAGACCATATTGATAAAAAACCTTAAAAGTTGAAAATACCTATAATTGTTGGGTTTAGTTTCTGATCATAAGTAACTTTGATTGGGATGTTTTTGGTCTGGCTTTATGAGTCACGATATACGTTTTGTTTGTTCTTTACTGTGTTTGGAAAATTGCAGAACATTATAGAAAGGGAAATCAAAGTCCTTGGACTCCGATGTCCGGTTTGTAGACTTGATTTGTATAATAAATCTCAGTACAGAGTACACTAGATGAATATAGTGAGGAAGCTCTGTGGAAAACTAAGGGGAAACAGACATCTGAATTTTGTTACTTTCTATAGTAGTTCTGGTACAGTTGAAAAGCAATGGGGAATAATTTTAGTATACCCGAAGGTTATAAGACAGCCAAAACATTGCTGAAGGAAAGAGGAGGTAAGGAGGGTCTGAAGAATGTGAACAGAGTGTTGGATAAGGCAGGGATGAAGTATGGGAATCTTAACCTAGAAGTCTGGCAAAGATTCAGGAGGACGCATTGTGGTTGGAGAAAGGATCCATGTGAAGAAGTGGTTGATATATGGATAAAAGTGACTTGTGAGGTTGAACCTGAGGGATGGAAAGGAGCGGTTGTGCAAGGTAGATTGTTGTAAATTCAGCAACAGAAATGTGTGAAAACTGGACATACCCCACCTCCATACCCTCTGGCCAGTGCCCCTGCAGGCATTTCTCCTGTAT
The DNA here is from genome assembly GCF_905171765.1 of Bufo bufo. NCBI lineage: Eukaryota > Metazoa > Chordata > Amphibia > Anura > Bufonidae > Bufo > Bufo bufo. Next base: position 417,908,329 of record NC_053392.1, on the reverse strand, counting down.
TGACTAAGACTAGATTCCTACCTGCTCAGACACCCAAAACAGATGCCACGGGCCTATCTGCTCCTATGGCTCCCGAAGCCCCAGGACCGTCAGGACAGTATGGTTATGTTACGGTGACAGAATATCACCCTTGGAGCCCTAACGACCAATTAGGACTGTTGACTAGACTCTTAGACCGGGCTGACCTGAAGGACTTAATGTTGCTGAAACTAGGGGAATCACAGTATCAGGGTGTGGACCCTTTCCTGATTTAGCATAGGAGGAGGGTTTTGACAATTTGTCTCTAGAGAACTGGGAGAAGACTCTACCAGCAGGGGCAGAGTTTGTCCGCTTTTTCAAAGGGACGTAGTTCAGGGACCTCAAGAGACAGTAGAGACGTATGCAGCTGGACTGCGAACCATTTGGACTGACATGGGTTGGAATCAGACTGGGCCAATGGGTGAGAAATTATTGACATCAGCATTCATGGAAGGCTTGAGACCTGTTCTGCAAGCCAAGTTAAAAGCCTGTAAACCTCAGTGGCGAGTCACTCCACTGCCACAATTGATTGCTGCTGTAAAAGATTTAGAAGTGGACATGAAAAAGAATTCAGGGGCTGCAGTCAAATATGTCAATCAGAGCCAGGGACAGCAACAAACATCCCGTAGAGATTTCAGATGTTATAACTGTGGGAAACCTGGCTACATAAAACAAGATCGCCACACTCCGCATCGACAACGGGAAGCGCCCAAGGATACCGACAGTGGAGATCAACAGATCTCCACTGCCATTTTTACTCCCTGCTAGGAAATAGGCAACCCCATGCCGATACTGCTCGCAAAAACTTTAGAAAAGGGCCCTCAACTTCATGTACCGGTATCTATAGGTAACAGAAAGACAGTACCATTCCTGGATGACATGCAGGCAGCCAAAACAATAGTATACCAGAGTTTCTTGCAGCCTCATCATTTAATCCCTTGTTATGTACCAGCTGTGGGATTTACGGGATAAACAGTTTTTGTCCGTGAATCTGAGCCAGTTAAACTAAAGATAAAAGACTGGGAGTCCACATACACTTTTACCCCGATGGCACTACCAGTGTAGATTTTTGGGCCCCAGAGGAAATAATATGTCCCTTAATAGTGACACTAGCCTTGCCTGATACTGAACCATCAGAATTAACCCTTGTAGACCAGGCTGTTCTTGAGGTGGCACCAAAGGATTTATGGGCAACATCAAAAACAGACATAAGGAAACTCCCCGTGTCTCCAGTCACTGTGCATCTTAAAGGGTTTCTATCACTTCATATCACATATTTAGGTGTCAGACACTAGCGATCCGCTAGTGTCTGCTCTAACAAACCATCCTAATATGATAGGTTTTGGGGCAGCCGTTTTGCTAAAATAACAACTTATATCTATATGCTAATGAGCCTCTAGGTGCTATTGGGGCGTCATTAGCACCTAGAGGCTCTGTTTGCCTTCATAAACTGTCGCCGCCCAGCGCGTCCCTCCAGCCCGCCCATCTCCTGCTGAATGCGATCCTCTCCGTGCGCGTCTCTGTTCTGCGCATGCGCAGTGAATGTCTGACCGCTTCCCTGCTCAGACATCTCCACTGCGCCTGCGCCGATGACGTCATAGTGCTCCGAGGAACAGGCGCAGTGGAGATGTCTGAGCAGGGAAGCGGTCAGACATTCACTGCGCATGCGCAGAACAGAGACGCGCACGGAGAGGATCGCATTCAGCAGGAGATGGGCGGGCTGGAGGGACGCGCTGGGCGGCGACAGTTTAGGAAGGTAGACGGAGCCTCTAGGTGCTAATGACGCCCCCATAGCACCTAGAGGCTCATTAGCATATAGATATAAGTTGTTATTTTAGCAAAACGGCTGCCCCAAAACCTATTATATTAGGATGGTTTGTTAGAGCAGACACTAGCGGATCGCTAGTGTCTGACACCTAAATATGTGATATGAAGTGATAGAAACCCTTTAAGCCAGGATGTCAGCCCCCTCAGGTGAAGCAGTACCCCCTCAGTCATGCCCAGGAGATAGCAGTGGCCAGTCAAATTGATGCTTTTCTCCAGGCCAGTGTATTGATAAAAACAGTATTTACCGCTAATACCCCGTTGTTCCCAATAAAGAAGAAACCAGTTAAGGGACAGACAGCCTGTCAGTTACAGAATGGTTCATGATCTTCGAGAAGTTAACAAGGTGACAGTTTTACAAACTCCAGTAGTGCCAAACCCACATACCTTACTGTCACAAGTTCCATCACACTGCTACGTGGTTCACAGTGATAGATCTGGCAAATGTTTTGTTTAGTGTCCCGTTGCACCAAGAATGTCAGTATCGATTTGCCCTTTCATATAAAGGTAACCAGTATACTTGGCCCGTCCTGCCTCAGGGAGCTCAGAACTCCCCGACCATGTATACACAGGCACTGCAATCTGTCCTTGCAAACTGAGTACCACCCAGCTCAGTGGTCCTGTTACAATACATGGATGATTTGTTCCTGTGTGCTGAAGACAATGAGTCAACTATAGCTCTTAATTTTCCTACATCAGAACGGGTGTAAAGCCTCAAAACAGAAGCTACAGTTTTGTAAAAACAAGCTTGTATTTCTAGGACACTGCCTCTCCCATGGAGCTAGCCACCTAACCCCAGAAAGAAAGGAGGCTGTTGAAAGGATACAAGTGCCCAAAGGAGCACAAAGCCTAAGGGTGTTTTTGGGGCTGGTGTCATACTGTCACCCCTGGATTAGACATGCCTCCATGTTAATGCAGTCTCTGTATGATTGTCTGTCATCTGACCCATTTCACCTTACAGAAGAGGCAGTGAATAATTTTCATACTTTGAAGCTGTGCATAACCTCGGCCCCAGCCCTGGGTATTCCAAAATATGACGAGGAATTTAATCTGTGCTGTTGAGAAATGCAGGGTCACAGCACAGTTGTGCAAACTCAGAAACATGGTGACCGCCAGCAGCCAGTGGCGTACTTTTCAGCCAGATTAGATGCTGTGTCAGCGCGGTAGCGGCAGTGCAGGCAATGATAGAAAAAGCCTCTGAAATAGACTACCCGGTGATTTTACAAACACCCCATGACATACAGGGCATATTAACACAGGTTCAACCTAAGCATATTTTTATGGACAGGCAACTCAGACTCCAAAGTGCACTCCTCGTGCCCGCTAACCTTTATTTCAAAAGGTGTACCACTCTGAATCCTGCTACTTTGTTACCAACCACAGATTCAGAAATAAGGGAAGGAGGCACAGAAGGTACAGACATGATTGAACATGACCCCCATGACTGCGTACAATTAATGCAACAAGAAACGTCAGGATTTAATCATGCTCAAACAAGCCCCTCCAGAGGAAAAATAACTTTGGGCAAAATAAGGGGCCAAACCTGATGAACATGGAATTTGGAGAAACAAGGACAAAATTTGTCTACCATGACCTCTATACTGGATTGCTCCAGGATTTTCAACAGTAGCCGCTCGGTTTGTACAAGGATGTATGGTCTGTGCATTGAACAATCCTAGTCAAGTGGTGAAGACTCCAAGCAAGCACACCCCGAGGCCACTTTCCCCATTCCAGAGAATGCAGATAGACTATATACAACTGCCTAAGGTAGGAGTATATGAATTCGTCCTTGTGTGTGTTAATCTATTTTCAGGGTGGCCAGAAGCCTTCCCAGTAGCAAATGTTATTGAAATCAGACAGGGGTTCCCACTTTACAGGAGAAGTAATGATGGAAGTGATGCAGGCTTTAGGGTTCACCCAAGCTTTCCATACAGCATACCATCCTCAAAGCAGCAGCCGCCTAGAGCGCCTAAATGGCACGCTCAAAATGAAAATTCAGAAAGCCATGCAGGAAACTCAGCGGCCTTGGCCAGAGTGTTTGCCTTTAGCCTTATACTCAGTCAGGACCACTCCAAACAGAAAGACAGGATTATCCCCATTTGAGATTCTGTTTGGAAGCGCCCCCAGATTAGAATTGTATTTTCCACAACAGTTGCAAATGAACTATGATAGCCTAACAAGCTACATGTGGGCCCTCACAAAGAGGCTTGAGCACACCCATAAACAAATGTTTGCTTCCCTTCCAGATCCAGTAGAAGGAACACACAGTCTGCAACCAGGAGACTGGGTGGTGATAAAAAGACATGTGAGAAAATGCCTGGATCCCAGATTTGATGGTCCTTTCCAAGTCCTGTTGACTACTCATACAGCAGTAAAAGTTGAAGGAAAGCCTAACTGGATACATGCTTCTCACTGCAAGAAAGTTCTAACACTCAAGGATGAGGATTCTCCTGCTGATGGCTGCCCTAATCCTGGGAACGACGACACTGTACCAACAACTGAAGGATAACTGGGACAATGCACTTATCCGACACCACCAGGTACTGTTTAGAGGAGTCTGACTCAAAATTAAAGACGGTTGGATCTGTACTCCGTCCCGTGAGTTTAAGAACTATGCCTTATCTGGCACTCTTTGATTTTGGGTCCATTCACACGTCCGTAATTTGGGTCCGCATTCGTTCTGCAATTTGCGGACCCATTCACTTTCAATGGGGCTGGAACGGATGCGAATCAGCATTTTCGGGATCCGCAATTCAGTTCCTGAAAAACACTTTTGCGGATCCCCAAAACACTTACGGACGTGTGAATGGACCCTTTTAAAGAACTTATTCATATGTCTAGTTGGCAGTTTGTCTCACAAAGACGACCAGGGCCTGATGATCAAAAGTATAATTCCAATGAAGTCCCTCACCCCATAGCAGGGTGGGTGGACGCTCCCTGGTGGCAAGACAAACAATAATGCAAGTAGTGTTGATTATAATAGTAGTATATGCTGCGATTAATCTTATGTTTCTGTACCAAAAGGAAAAACTACCAGGATTATTGAGGTGTCTTGGGAACTGCATCAATACCCGAGAGGGAATCTGGCCTCCGGCTGGCAGTTGGACCTATCCCAACGGAAGTACCTTTGGGTTAACATGTCAGTTCCAAGATATCTCAAAATTGGGGAATTGTGAGGGATGAGAATCCATTTTGTATAAATATGTCCTCCATCTTCTACATATGTGGAAAAATTAATGAACCAGCTAGCAGGACGTAGGGAGTCTCTGTGTATATGAACCAAATGCCCCTAGCTGCAAGGCCAAGGTAAGCAGCCCCCTCGCTTCCTTATCCGAGTTTCAGGATGTACTGCTGGAGAAGAATATTATGTTTTGGTTTCTCCGTTTCGGAGAAACTTTTTAATTAACTTAATTAACACAGGAAGCCAGAGAGATTATGCAGAGGACAAGTCAGGCTTTCTCTGACTTTCTTCTGGATAAAGCGCAACAAAGGTTATTCTTTACAGGATGCAAATCTTTCTCAGAGGCAGGACGTCCTGGGAAGATGCTTTCCAGGGTAATAGCTAGCCAGGACTCAAAGAAAGAGATTCGTAGTATTCGTGCCTCGGATGGGACCATTATTGACGATCAGGAAGGAATAACTGAAATATTTATAAATTATTTCTATGAACTATACAAATCAGGGATTGTTCTCTCAGAGGAAATGATGGACTCATATTTGGATTCCATTTTACTTCCAGCTTTGGCAGATAGTCAAAAAGAATGTCTGGAGACGGACCTCTCTCTTCAAGAGATAGATGATGTATTTATAGCTTGCTCAGGGGATTCTTGGGGTTTGGGGTATCAGGAACGGAACGGAAGACAGTATTTCTCTGTATGCAGACGATATTCTATTTTATATCCAACAGACCCAATCTACTTTGTTGAATATTATACAAACGATAAAGCAGTTTGGAGAAGTTTCCGGTTTGGATGTGAATTCGGAAAAAAACACCCTTATGCCACTGGATAATACGATTCTGCCTCCGGATGTATGTGCATCTTTTGAGGATGCCCCCCCTTAACATCCTAAAAAATTCTGAGTCCTTTGAATACTTAGGTATCACAATCTCTCCTAGGGTGGAAGATTTTATCCCGCTGAACTTAATTCCATTGCTAAACAGCTTAAGGTCAAAAATAACAACATGGCTTCGCCTATTTCTATCTAAGGCTGATAGAATATCTTTAGTTAAAATGGTGATTCTTCCCCAACTACTCTACGTATTTAAGAACTCCCCAGTTTGGATAGAGGATAGGTTCTTCAAATTAATTGAAATAATTATTAATTATCTACTCTGGGGGAGGAAACGTGTAAGACTTAAATTAGAGCACTGGTATCCGCCCTTGGAGAGGGGAGGAGTTAATCTCCCTTGCTTCAAGGGATATTTTTTAGCCACAGTTTTCATTTTTTCGGGAGTGGAAGGATAGCCCACTTTGTAAGTATTTAGTGAACAGATCTCCATATGATAATTTTTTTACGTTACTGGAGTCTGATCAATTGACCAACCTCAATAAGGAATTTAAATCCGCCAGGAATCTTATTATGAAGTCATGGTATTCTATTCAATTTTGGTTTGGAGTGAAGGGCTTAAATGGGATGTACCCCTCTCTGGCATAATAAGCACTTCCAAACTTTAGTTTAGGTAGTGGGGATATAGTTCCATTCACGATATTATCACACAGAGAAAAATCACAGAAATTTTTATGGTTTCATTATTTACAGTTAAGATCGGCACTTCTAAGCATAAAAAAAAAAAGGCTTGAAATACACACTTCTACTCAATTTAATGATTTGATAGGGAATTTGGAGCAAAGGATGAAGCTCTCTGAATTGTCTAAAAATTTAATTACAGCACGATTTGTAGATATTTGTTCTCCTGGACAGAGGGCTTGGAAAAATGAATGTTTAATGATTCATTTGGATGATCAGGAAAAGGTAGTTCACGATTTAAAAGTGGTGTCACACAATTTTAATCACGTTGTGGTGCAGTTTAATATTCTACATAGACTCTACATCACCCCCATTTGGTTTAAGAGATGCGGTATTAGGAGCGATTCCATCTGTCCTAGGTGTGATATTCCTGATGCAGATTATTTGCATATGTTTTAGTTCTGTGCAGAGCTGAAACAATATTGGGAGACTATTCATGAATACATAGAGAGAACTGAAGGTGCGGATTCCTTTTACTGCCAAATGTTGGGTATTAGGGGATCTTGTTAATGTGGGCTGTCAGCAATATAAAAAAAATCTTCTCTTTAAGATAATGTTTCTGGCTAGACTTCTAGTAGCTCGCTTTTTCTTTGTGCTGGATGCCCCCAGTGTGAAGGCATGGTTAAATCTGACAAATATTAATAAGAGATATGAATATATATTGTGTAAGCAAAGAAAGAAGGAGATAAAATGGTTTAGAATCTGGGGAGATTGGAATCCCTAGAGCTTCTCCTTTTTTCTCCAGCCTTCCCCATCTCTCCTCTGTTCGGTTATGGAGGGGAGGTGGTGAAGAGAGGACGCATCATAGAAGGGGTGGGGGAGGGAGTGGGTGGGGACTTGGTTTGTAAAAGTGTAAATATTTATATGGTTTCTTTTTAAAACCGATTGTTAATATTGGATCTTTAAATAAAGAAAGTGAATAAAAAAAGAAAATTAACTTAAAGGGGTTGTCCCATCTCAGACAACAGGGGCATATCGCTAGGATATGTCCCCATTATCTAATAGGTGCGGGTCCCACCGCTGAGACCCGCAACTATATCAAGAACGGGGCCCCGCAAGTGAAGGAGGGTGCACTTCGCATGCGCAGCAGCTCTCCATTCATTTCTACGGGGCCGCCGAAAATAGCAGAGCGCTGGCTCGGCCATTTCTGTCTGCCCCATAGAAATGAATGGGAGCCTGGGCCGTGCATGCGCAGTACACTCCCATTCACTTCTATGGGACCAGCGCTTGGTGGTGGACGGACCCAGGGAAATCTGGGGTCCTCCAGCCACAACTCTCCCCACTCCGTTCTCGTTAAAGGTGCGGGTCCCGCACCTATCAGACAATGGAGGCATATCCTAGCAATATGCCCCCATTGTCTGAGATGGGAATATCCGATTAAGGACTTTGCCATTTTTCACCTTAAGGACCAGGCCATTTTTTGCAAATCTGACATGTGTCACTTTATGTGGCGATAACTTTAAAACGCTTTTACTTATCCAAGCCATTCTGAGAATGTTTTCTCGTCACATATTGTAATTCATGACGGTGGTAAATTTGATTCAAAATATTTCATTTTTATTTATAAAGAAATACCAAATTTACCAATTTACGTTAGAAGTTTAGAAGAAAATCTTGAAATTTTTCAGAAAATTTCCAAAACCCACTTTTTAACCACCTCCCGACCGCATAAAGCAGGGATGCGTCCTGCGGGCGGCCGGGTTATTCCTCTTGGACGCATCGGCGCGTCATCTCGCGAGATTTCCTGTGAACGCGCGCACACAGGATCGGAAGGTAAACGAGCTGATCTACAGCCTGACAGCGGCGATCATTCACTGGCAGGCTGTAGATGCGATTTTTTTAACCCCTGAAAAGGTATATCAGACGCTGTTTTGTTAACAGCGTCTGATATACCTGCTACCTGGTCCTCTGGTGGTCCCTTTTGCTTGGATCGACCACCAGAGGACACAGGCAGCTCTGTAAAGTAGCGCCAATCACCACACTACACTACACCCCCCCCCCCCCCCCCCCCCGTCACTTATTAACCCCTGATCACCCCATATAGACTCCCTGATCACCCCCCTGTCATTGATCACCCCCCTGTCATTGATCACCCCCCTGTCATTGATCACCCCCCTGTAAGGCTCCATTCAGACGTCCGTATGTGTTTTGCGGATCCGCAAAACACAGACACCGGCAATGTGCTTTCCGCATTTTGTGGATACGCACATTGCCAGAACTATATAGAAAATGCCTTTTCTTGTCCGCAATTGCGGACAAGAATAGGACATGTTCTATAGGCTCTACAAAAAACGCAGTGTTCGCCCGTTCAGGCCTGATCTTGTGCGCACACTTGCGTTCAGTCCGCCCCACCGCAGTGACAGAAATGTGATTTTTTTCCTGATCACTGCAAAAACACCATAAAATTGCTGCGGCGTTATAAAGATCACTTTTGAGGGGCATGACGAGTTCATAGAAGATTTTTTTTTTGGCTCAAGTTAGCAGAAATTGTTTTTTTTTTTGTTGTTTTTTCTTACAAAGTCTCATATTCCACTAACTTGTGACAAAAAATAAAATCTCACATGAACTCACTATACCCCTCACGGAATTCAAATGCGTAATATTTTTTAGACATTTATATTCCAGACTTCTTCTCACGCTTTAGGGCCCCTAAAATGCCAGGGCAGTATAAATACCCCACATTTTGGAAAGAAGACACCCCAAGGACACCCCAAGGCAACTCAGATCCGACAGTATATTCTAACACAGAGGTGTTCCCATGGTGATGGGGACGCTTCAAGTTAGAATATACTAAAAGAACTGTGTACATGACTGCCCCCTGCTGCCTGGCAGCACCCGATCTCTTACAGGGGGCTGTGATCCGCACAATTATTGTGCGAATCATAGCCCCCTGTAAGAGATCAGGTGCTGCCAGGCAGGAGGGGGCAAACCCCCTCCCTCCCCTGTATTAAATGTGACCAGTGCAGCCCCCCTCCCTCTATATTCATTGGTGGCCAGTGCGGATTCCCAGTATTAAATGTGACCAGTGCGGCCTCCCCTCTTCCCCCCCTCCCCTAATTAAAATTCCCCCCCCCCCCCATCATTGGTGGCAGCGGAGAGTTCCGATCGGAGTCCCAGTTTAATAGCTGGGGCTCCGATCGGTTACCATGGCAGCCAAGACACTATTGCAGTCTTGGCTGCCATGGTTACTTAGCAATAAATAAAAGCAGTATACTTACCTGCGAGCTGCGATGTCTGTGACCGGCCAGGAGCTCCTCCTACTGGTAAGTGAAAGGTCTGTGCGGTGCATTGCCTATAGCACAGACCTGTCACTTACCAGTAGGAGGAGCTCCCGGCCGGTCACAGACATCGCAGCTCGCAGGTAAGTATAATGCTTCTATTTATTGCTAAGTAACCATGACAGCCAAGACTGCAATAGCGTCTTGGCTGCCATGGTAACCGATCGGAGCCCCAGCGATTAAACTGGGACTCCGATCGGAACTCTCCGCTGCCACCAATGATGGGGGGGGTGTGATTTTAATTAGGGGAGGGGGGGAAGAGGGGAGGCCGCACTGGTCACATTTAATACTGGGAATCCGCACTGGCCACCAATGAATATAGAGGGAGGGGGGCCGCACTGGTCACAATTAATACTGGGGATGGAGGGAGGGGGGGCCACACTGGCCACCAATGAATATAGAGGGAGGGGGGCCGCACTGGTCACAATTAATACTGGGGATGGAGGGAGGGGGGGCCGCACTGGCCACCAATGAATATAGAGGGAGGGGGGCCGCACTGGTCACAATTAATACTGGGGAGGGAGGGAGGGGGGGGGGCCGCACTGGCCACCAATAAATATAGAGGGAGGGGGGCCGTACTGGTCACATTTAATACTGGGGAGGGAGGGGGGGCCGCACTGGCCACCAATGAGTTAAATACAGGGGGGGGGGGGGTCTGCCCCCTGCTGCTGCTGCCTGGCAGCAGGGGGCAGTCATGTACACAGTTCTCAGTATATTCTAACTTGAAGCGCCCCCATCACCATGGGTACGCCTCTGTGTTAGAATATACTGTCGGATCTGAGTTTCACGATCTAACTCAAATCCGATGGTATATTCTAACATAGAGGCGTTCCCATGGTGATGGGGACGCTTCAAGTTAAAATATACCATCGCATTGGAGAAAACTCAGATCTGATGGTATATTAATAGGGGACTCCTGACTTTACATTGAAAGTCAATGGGGGACGGATCCGTTTGAAATTGCACCATATTGTGTCAACGTCAAACGGATCCGTCCCCATTGACTTGCATTGTAAGCCTGGACGGATCCGTTTGGCTCCGCACGGCCAGGCGGACACAAAAACGCTGCAAGCTGCGTTCGGGTGTCTGCCTGCTGAGCGGAACGGAGGCCAAACGGTGCCAAACTAATGCATTCTGAGCGGATCCGCATCCACTCAGAATGCATTGGGGCTGTACGGATCCGTTCGGGGCCGCTTGTGAGAGCCTTTAAACGGAGCTCACAAGCGGAACCACGAACGCAAGTGTGAAAGTAGCCTTAGCGGAAAGGGAGACTTTGTGAGAAAAAAATATATAAAAAAAATCTATTTCCGCTAACTTGTGCCAAAAAAAATTAACTTCTATGAACTCGCCATGCCCCTCACGGAATACCTTGGGGTGTCTTCTTTCCAAAATGGGGTCACATGTGGGGTATTTATACTGCCCTGGCATTTTAGGGGCCCTAAAGCGTGAGAAGAAGTCTGGAATCCAAAGGACTAAAAATGCCCTCCTAAAAGATACTCATTGGAATTTGGGCCCCTTTGCGCACCTAGGCTGCAAAAAAAGTGTCACACATGTGGTATCGCCGTACTCAGGAGAAGTAGGGCAATGTGTTTTAGGGTGTATTTTTACATATACCCATGCTGGGTGAGAGAAATATCTCTGTAAAATGACAACTTTGTATAAAAAAAAAAAAGGGAAAAGTTGTCTTTTACAGAGATATTTATCTCACACAGTATGGGTATATGTAAAAATACACCCCAAAACACATTGCCCTACTTCTTCTGAGTACGGCGATACCACATGTGACACTTTTTTGCAGCCTAGGTGCGCAAAGGGGCCCAAATTCCAATGAGAATCTTTACGATTTCACAGGGCATTTTTTACGCATTTGGATTCCAAACTACTTCTCACGCTTTAGGTCCCCTAAAATGCCAGGGCAGTATAACTACCCCACAAGTGACCCCATTTTGGAAAGAAGACACCCCAAGGTATTTCGTGAGGGGTATGGAGAGTTCATGTAAAATTTTATTTTTTGTCACAAGTTAGTGGAATATGAGACTTTGTAAGAAAAAAATAAAAATAAAAAATCATTTTCCGCTAACTTGTGACAAAAAATAAAAACTTCCATGAACTCACTATGCCCATGAGCGAATACCTTAGGGTGTCTACTTTCCGAAATGGGGTCATTTGTGGGGCGTTTCTACTGTCTGGGCATTGTAGAACCTCAGGAAACATGACAGGTGCTCAGAAAGTCAAAGTGCGTAAATTCACATTTTTGCACCATAGTTTGTAAACGCTATAACTTTTACCCAAACCAATAAATATACACTTATTGCCTTTTTTTTTTTTTATCAAAGACATGTAGAACAATAAATGTAGAGAAAATTTTATATAGAAATGTAGTTATATTTGAAACATTTTACATTTTTTTGCAAAAAATTCTGTCAATTTCGATTAATATAAAAAAAAAGTAAAAATGTCAGCAGCAATGAAATACCACCAAATGAAAGCTCTATTAGTGAGAAGAAAAGGTAGTAAAATTCATTTGGGTGGTAACTTGTATGACCGAGCAATAAACCGTGAAAGTAGTGTAGTGCAAAATTGTAAAAAAGTGGTCTGGTCATTAAGGGGGTTTAAGCTAGGGGAGCTGAGGTGGTTAAGGACCAGTTCAGGTCTGAAGTCACTTTGTGTGGCTACATAATAGAAACCACCCATAAATGGCCCCAATTTAGAAACTACACCCCTCAAGGTATTTAAAACTGATTTTACAAACTTTGTTAACCCTTTAGGTGTTCCACAACAATTAAAGGAAAATGGAGATGAAATTCCAGAATTTCACTTTTTTTTTGCAGATTTTCCATTTTAATCCATTATTTCGAGTAACCAAGCAAGGGTTAACCGCCAAACAAAACAATATTACCGATTCTGTAGTTTACAGAAACACCCCATATGTGGTCGTAAACTGCTGTACGGGCACACGGCAGGGCGCAGAAGGAAAGGAATGCTATATAGTAGGGATGTCCCGATACCGATACCAGTATCGGTATCGGGACCGATACCGGGCATTTGCACGAGTACATGTACTCGTGCAAATGTCCCCGATACCACTGCCGATACCTGTGCGCCGCTTCTATGTGTCTGTGTCAGTCCGCAGCCTGCCCCTGCACCTCGCACAGCTAACAGCTTCAGAGGCAGCAGCAGGCACTGTGTAATAGGAGCCGACAGTGGAAGCTAGCTCCGCCCCGCCCCTCCCCGCCCTCCAACCAATCAGAGACTCACAGCACAGGGAGCGTAGTGCAGGGACTCAGAGAATCGTCTGACAGTTTATTAGTTAAAAGAATCCAATGAGTCACAGACTGTGTCACCGAGTCCCTGCCAGGCTTCCTGCTCTGCGGCTCCCTGTAAGTCCGTCCGGGGGAAGGGGGGGCATTATTAGCATAGCATGTAGTGGAGCTGGGTGTGTACAGGGTGCATGTAGCAGAGCAGGAAGTCTGGCAGGGATTCGGTGACACAGTCACTGACTCATTAGATTCTTTTAACTAATAAACTCTCAGACGATTCTCTGAGTCCCTGCAATAACTATACATTTTAATTATATCAGTCTGCTCCACTGCATTCACTGCAGCAGAGCTGTGTTTGCCAGGAGCGAGTCCCTGGTGATAGTGTCTGTCTTCTATGGCCCTGTTCCTTCCCTTCCTGCTTGCAAGCTGCACATTGATCTCTAAAAGCAGGCATTAGGGCAAGAAGAAATATACATTACTGTATGATGGCCACAAGACTATTATACTGAGGAGGGGGGGCTTCAAAAATTGTTTTCCTGACTCCTTACAGTAGCGTCTCCTTGTGGCCGTCCCATACAGTGTAACGTCTCCTTGTAGCCGCCCCATACAGTATAACGTCTCCTTGTGGCTGACCCCATACAGTATAACGTCTCCTTGTGGCTGCCCCCATACAGTATAACGTCTCCTTGTGGCCACCCCATGCAGTATAACGTCTCCTTGTGGCCGCCCCCATACAGTGTAACGTCTCCTTGTGGCCGCCCCATACAGTGTAACGTCTCCTTGTGGCCGCCCCATACAGTATAATTGTGGCTGCCCCCATACAGTATAACGTCTCCTTGTGGCTGCCCCCATACAGTATAACGTCTCCTTGTGGCTGCCCCTATACAGTATAACCTCTCCTTGTGGCTGCCCCCATACAGTATAACGTCTCCTTGTGGCCGCCCCATGCAGTATAACGTCTTCTTGTGGCCGCCCCCATACAGTGTAACGTCTCCTTGTGGCCGCCTCATACAGTGTAACGTCTCCTTGTGGCCGCCCCATACAGTATAATAGTGGCTGCCCCCATACAGTATAACGTCTCCTTGTGGCTGCCCCCATACAGTATAACGTCTCCTTGTGGCTGCCCCCATACAGTATAACGTCTCCTTGTGGCTGCCCCCCATACAGTATAACGTCTCCTTGTGGCTGCCCCCCATACAGTATAACGTCTCCTTGTGGCTGCCCCCCATACAGTATAACGTCTCCTTGTGGCTGCCCCCCATACAGTATAACGTCTCCTTGTGGCTGCCCCATACAGTATAACGTCTCCTTGTGGCTGCCCCATACAGTATAACGTCTCCTTGTGGCTGCCCCATACAGTATAACATCTCCTTGTGGCTGCCCCATACAGTATAACATCTCCTTGTGGCTGCCCCATACAGTATAACATCTCCTTGTGGCTGCCCCATACAGTATAACATCTCCTTGTGGCTGCCCCCATACAGTATAACGTCTCCTTGTGGCTGCCCCCATACAGTATAACATCTCCTTGTGGCTGCCCCCATACAGTATAACATCTCCTTGTGGCTGCCCCCATACAGTATAACATCTCCTTGTGGCTGCCCCCATACAGTATAACATCTCCTTGTGGCTGCCCCCATACAGTATAACATCTCCTTGTGGCTGCCCCCATACAGTATAACATCTCCTTGTGGCTGCCCCCATACAGTATAACATCTCCTTGTGGCTGCCCCCATACAGTATAACGTCTCCCTGCGGCTGCCCCCATACAGTATAATGTCTCCTTGTAGCTGCCCCCCATACAGTATATAACGTCTCCTTGTGGGTGCCCCCATACAGTATATAACGTCTCCTTGTGGGTGCCCCCATACAGTATAACATCTCCTTGTGGCTGCCCCCATACAGTATAACATCTCCTTGTGGCTGCCCCCATACAGTATAACGTCTCCCTGCGGCTGCCCCCATACAGTATAATGTCTCCTTGTAGCTGCCCCCCATACAGTATATAACGTCTCCTTGTGGGTGCCCCCATACAGTATATAACGTCTCCTTGTGGGTGCCCCCATACAGTATAACATCTCCTTGTGGCTGCCCCCATACAGTATAACATCTCCTTGTGGCTGCCCCATACAGTATAACGTCTCTTTGTGGCCCCCATACAGTATAATGTCTCCTTGGAATGTTATAGTTCTGTTTTTGGGCCTTTTGGTTGGTCAGTGGTCAGAAAATACATGTGTGTGTATTTTATTGTTAAAATTAGTATCGGTAATTGGTATCGGTGAGTACTTAAATAAAAGTATCGGTACTCGTACTCAGTCTTAAAAAAATGGTATCAGGACATCCCTACTATATAGTTTTTGGAAGGCAGATTTCACTGGGATCATTTTAAGTTGCCATGTTACATTTGAAGACCCCCTGATGCACCTCTAGAGTAGAAACTTCAAAAAAATACCCCATTTTGGAAACTACGGGATAAGGTGGCAGTCTTGTTGGTACTATTTTAGGGTACATATGATTTTTGGTTTCTCTATATTACACTTTTTGTGAGGCAAGGTAACAAAAAATATCTGTTTTGGCACAGTTTTTTTTTTTAGTTATGTACAATGTTCATCTGACAGGTTAGATCGTGTGGTATTTTTATAGAGCAGGTTGTTACGGATGCGACAATACCAAATATGACAACTCTTTTTGGTTGGTTGTTTCAGTTTTACATGAAGCATTTTTGAAAAAAAAATGATGTTATAGTGTCTCCATATTCTGAAAGCCATAGTTTGTTTTTTTTGTTATGTAGAGGCTTATTTTTTTCGGTATGAGATGACGGTTTGATTGGTACTATTTTAGGGTGCATATGACTTTTTGATTGCTTGGTATTACACTTTGTGATACAAGGTGACAAAGAAAAAACGGAATTAGACTTACTGGTAATTCTGTTTCCATGAGATCATCACGACGGCATACAAGGAGATTGACCCCTGACCTCTGTAGGGGCAGGAACAGAAAGGTTAAATACCCCCCTCCCACCACCAACACCAGTGTTTCCAAAATCACACAGAGTAACCCGGTGGTGAAAAAACAACAAACAATGGAGAAGGTATTACTTCATACCTTCTGGAGACCCTCCAAAAGTAAAAAAAAAATTGAAATATATGTAGGGAGGGAATAACGTGCCGTCGTGATGATCTCATGGAAACAGAATTACCGGTAAGTCTAATTCCGGTTTTTCCATAGCATCATCACGACGGCATACAAGGAGATATACAAAATATATCAGTTAAGGGGGGGGAGCTACGGCCTAGAGGATTTTCCGTCCAAAGGACAGATCAGAGGATCTGGAAAGATCTAGGCAGAAGTGTTTTATGGATGCTGGACCAAGTGGCAGCTTGACATATTTCTTCCAGGGAGGTGCCAGCTCGCTCTGCCTGAGAGGAAGACATGGCCCTAGTGGAATGGGCCCTAATTTTGACTGGACATGGAAGATTTTGAATTTGGTAACACAGGCAAATGGTCTCCTTGATTCATCTAGCTATAGAAGACCAGGAGGCCCTCTGGCCCTTGTACTTTCCTGCAAAGAGTACTAGTAAGTTGTCTGATTTTCTGAACTTTTCGGTAGCAGATATATAGTTTAGAACTGCCCGTCTAACGTCCAGAGAGGGGAAGGAATACTCTCTGTCATTAGAGGGTTGTTGACAAAAGGAAGGCAAGGTAATATCCTGGCTCCAATGAAAGCTGGATACAACTTTAGGGAGAAAGCCTGGGTCGAGTCAGAGAATGATCCCATCATCCAGGACACGAAGGTAAGGTTCCTTAACGGATAGAGCCTGTAACTCTGCGGGCCGAGGTTATTGCAACTAGTAAGGCGGTTTTTAGGGACAATAGTTTTATTGGACAAACCGGTAATGGGTTCAAATAATGGTAGAGACCCGTAAGGACAGTATTTAAATCCCAGGAGGGGACACGGGAAGTGAACGTTGGACAAAGTCTGGTAGCTGCTTTAATGAACCTTCTGACCCAACGATGACTAGCTATATCTTGATCGAAAAACAACTTAGGGCTGAGATTTGGACCCACAGGGTAGAGGGTCCAAGCCCCAGGCCGAACCCCTGTTGCAGGAAATCCAGGATTCTTTGAATGTTGGGTCTATGCAGGTGTGGAGCTTTTTTGCCACTACCGGGGCAGAAGCGCTTCCAGATTTTAGGGTAGATTGCGGACGTTACCTTTTTTTTCTGGAGGCTCTCCAGGTAGTTATAACCTTATCTGATGAGCCCTGTCGTTTTAGAGTCTGGGTCTCAGGATCCATGCTGCTAGTTTCAGAAGCTGTGGGTTTAGGTGTAGAACCGGACCCTGATGGAATAGATCCCCCCCGTATAGGAAGGGGCCAGGGATCCCGGAGGGAGAATCTCTGGAGAGATGTGAACCAGCTCCTCTTCAGCCATAGGGGAGCGATCACGATTACTGTGGCCTTGTCCTGGCGAATTTTCGGAAGCGGAGGGAAAGCATAGCATAGCTTCCAATGCCAACGGATTGCGAAGGCGTCCAAGGCGTGAGGTCTGTCCCTGAGGTTTAAGGAACAGAATGTCTCCACCTTTGGGTTTACCCTGGTGGTGGATAGGTCCACATCGGGCATCCCCCACTTGTCTACCACCAACCTGAATGTCTCTGAGCTTAAGGACCATTCCGTATGATCGATCCTGTGGAGGCTGAGGAAATCCGCTTCCAGGTTCAGCGTTCCTTTCAGATGAATTGCAGCGATGGAGGCCACTTTCTGCCCTGCCCATGACAAAAATTTTCATTGTCAGCGTTTGAAGAGTTGCTGATCGCGTTCCCCCTTGATGGAAAAGGTAAGCGATGGCATTAGTGCTGTCTGATAGCACTCTTATATAGTGAAGGCGTAGTATTCCCTCTGCTGCTTTCAATGCCTCCCAGACTGCTCTCAGTTCCCTGAAGTTTGACTACTGGGATTTGATCAATTGTGGCCAGGCCCTAAAAAAGATGGTCCCCTACTTTTGCGCCCCAGCCGGACAGACTTGCGTCCGATACTACTTGTATTAGGGGAGTTTCCTGCCAGGGAGCCCCTTGGATAGGTTCTCGTGGTTCTTCCACCAGTTTAGGGACAGAAGTACCCGAATTGGTAGGATTACTCGATGATCCAGGGAGGATTGACGCCTGTTCCAGACGCCCAGGATCCAAGACTGAAGAGGTCTGAAGTGAATCTGGCAACAGGGAACTGTCGGGATACAGGATGTTAACAGACCCAGCAGACTCATTGCTTCTTTGATTGAGCCCGACCTTTTCTTCTGAAAGAATTAGATTTTTTGCTGAAGAGTCGAGATCTTGTCTCGAGGTAGGAATACCGCTTGCCTTTGGGAGTCCAGGGTCATGCCTAGAAAACTGACTTTTCTTGAGGGGGCGAGGACGGACTTGATTTCATTTCTAATCCACCCGAGGTTGTTTAGGATGGACAGAAAATATTTCAGATCCTAGTTGATCTGATAAAGATCTTCGCTGATCAGGAGAAAGGCGACCAAGTAGGGTTTCACAATAAGCCCCCTTCCCCTGACGAAAGCCCTTTGGTAAAGATCCTCGGGGCCGATGAGATCCCGAAGGGGAGGGTTTCGAACTGATAATGATGAATTTCCAGTAAACAAATGTGTTTAAAGGTTTCCCTTTTTTTTTTTTTTTTTTTTTGACTACGAATAATGTTGAATAGTATCCCCGGTCCCCCGGGGTGATTACATTCGTCAGATTTTGGACTCCCTGTCAAAGGTTGGGTTAAAAACATGTTGGAAAGCGCCGCATCTTGGGCGGAGAATCGAGCCGGCTCAGCCGAGGCGTCCGCCAGGAAGGCAGTAGCAGATTTTAAGAGAGGAAGGGAGTTGAGGATTTCTCTCTAGACGTTTTATTCTTTATATATGATCCTCTAATTTCCCAGCCAAAGAAACATGGATCTAGCAACGGAAGTAGCCGCAATGTTAGTCTTAATATTAAACATGGCAGCCTGCCTCCCAAGATTTCCTGAGCAGGCTGCGGCTTTACGATCCATGGAATCCTTGAGCTGGTAGGCATCCCAAATGGGAGGGATGTCTTTTTGTTCACCTTAGCAACCTGAACATCTATTTTAGGAATCTCATTGAAGATCTTGGATTCCTCAATATCAAATCATAACCCGTTCTTAAAAGGAAGTAGAGACTCCCAGACGTCTTTCAGGGACTGCCCATTCCTCCAGAATCATGTCCCTAATGTTCTCGTTTATGAGAAACACACTTTTTTTTTTTTTTACTCTTAACCCTCCAAACATTTCTTCCTGTATGGAGTGGATGCGTTGTACTTCCTCCACACCCATTGTGGATCTGACCGCTTTGAGTAGGTCGGACATATTGCATAGAGAAACAGAATCTGCGGCCACTGTCCACAGAGTCTGAATCGGAGACTCTTTCCCCCTCTTCTGGGCCGAATGGACACTCTCGTCCACTATGGCCTGAGAATCAGAAGAGGAAGGTGACCCAGCATGCTTCCTCTTGGGTTGCGGTAAATCAGAGGGATTAGCGGATAGGTGGGCCCGAGATCGATTTTCAACCTGTATCATAGATTTAAGTTCCTCTTTCAGAGAGGCTGTTTCGTCACGTACAATGTTTGATATACAGGGTGGGCCATTTATATGGATACACCTTAATAAAATGGGAATGGTTGGTGATATTAACTTCCTGTTTGTGGCACATTAGTATATGTGAGGGGGGAAACTTTTCAAGATGGGTGGTGACCATGGCGGCCATTTTGAAGGTGGCCATTTTGAATCCAACTTTTGTTTTTTCAATAGGAAGAGGGTCATGTGACACATCAAACTTATTGGGAATTTCACACGAAAAACAATGGTGTGATTGGTTTTAACGTAACTTTATTCTTTCATGAGTTATTTACAAGTTTCTCTTTGTTTACAGCCATTGACTTGTCGCCGAGGTTAACACGTGAGGAGCGGATAGAAATTGTGTTGATGTCTGGTGAACGCAGTAACTGGGTCATTGCAGCAGATTTCAATGCAAGACACCCTACAAGACCACCCATCTCCCATGCTACAGTTAGCAAACTGCTTGCTAAGTTTCGTGAAACTGGTTCAGTGTTGGATTTGCCAAAATGTGGACGCATGAAATTTGTCTCTAATGAAGAAACATCAGTGGCTGTCCTAGCTTCATTCAGCAAGAGCCCACAGTGTAGCACTCGCCGCATGTCACTGGAGAGTGGCATTAGTCGAACATCCCTTCGGCGGATATTAGCTACTCACAAATGGCACCCTTACAAACTCCAGCATCTCCACGAGGATGACCCAGATTGGCGCACTGAATTTGCAGAATGGGCAAAACAAAAATTGGAACAGGACCCTCATTTACGCAGAAGATTTTGTTCAGTGATGAGGCAAACTTATGTGAATGGTGAAGTTAACAAACAAAACCACCGCTATTGGTCTGACACTAACCCACATTGGATAGATCCCTCCAAGACTGTTGGAACAAAAAAATTGATTGTATGGTGTGGTATATGGGGTACAAAGATAGTGGGGCCATTCTTCATCAATGGAAACCTCAAGGCCACTGGATATGCAAAATTGCTACATGATGATGTGTTTCCCTCTTTATGCACTGAAGCTGGCATGTTCCCTGAGTTTTTCCAGCAAGAAGGTGCACCACCACATTATGGGTGTCAGGTCCGAGCATTCCTAGATGAACAGTTTCCTGGAAAGTGGATTGGTCGTCGTGGGCCAGTTAAATGGCCCCCAAGGTCTCCTGATCTGACCCCCTTAGACTTTTATCTTTGGGGTCATCTGAAGGCAATTGTCTATGCTGTGAAGATCCGAGATGTGCAGCACCTGAAACTACGGATACTGGAAGCCTGTGCTAGCATTTCTCCTGCGCAGCGATCAGTGTGTGAAGAGTGGGAGAAGAGGGTTGCAGTGACAATCCAACACAATTGGCAGCACATTGAACACATTTTATAAGTGGTCAGAAACTTGTAAATAACTCATGAAAGAATAAAGTTACGTTAAAACCAAGCACACCATTGTTTTTCTTGTGAAATTCCCAAAAAGTTTGATGTGTCACATGACCCTCTTCCTATTGAAAAAACTAAAGTTGGATTCAAAATGGCCGACTTCAAAATTGCCGCCATGGTCACCACCCATCTTGAAAAGTTTCCCCCCTCACATATACTAATGTGCCACAAACAGGAAGTTAATATCACCAACCAATCCCATTTTATTAAGGTGTATCCATATAAATGGCCCACCCTGTACAATTTTCGCAAAACTTCTTGGGATAATTGTTTAGAAGATTGCCATTACAGGAGATACATCTGAGGGATCTCTTGACCTCTTTTTTTTTTTTTTTGAGTCTCCTTGGACAGTCTGAAAGGAGGAGAAGGTTGCTATAAAGAGACGGTCAGAGGAAAGGGAGGGGGGGGGATCCAAAGAGGTGTATACTGGATCCAGAGGCCTGAGGAATCCCCCAAATGTAACATCTGCACATAAAGTGGGCCCCTCAAGAGATAGAGAGGAGACCCCAGCATTATCTCCAGAGATAAGCAGTTAAAGACCAGCAGTAAGCTTATACAGGAGGATTAATATTCTCTCCCCCCCCCCCCCTTTTTTTTCCGCAGGAGAGGGGGACCAGCAGACTCCCTGACCATGCAAAAAACACCCAGAGGGGACTCACGGATGGCGGCAGCGGTGGTTCGGTCTCCTTAGGAGAGCATGCGTCCGTCCCAGGCATCGCGGCAGGATACTTCTCCCCTCAGTTCCCCCAGCAGAAGAGGCAGGTGAGGGGCCCCAGATTTCTCAGGCCAGGAGCATCCATTATCGGGGCCTCGGCATGGAGCCGGGCGCCGTATGCCGCCTACGTCACTCCGGAGCGCCGGGCGTGACGTCATCACCTATGCGCCACAGGCGCAGGGCGCGCAACCCTGCTGAAGCCTCGGTAGGCCAGGAGGGAGCCGGCCCCAGATATGACCGGAGCGAGTATTCCCATAACACCCCTGCCCAGCGTTAGTACTGAGACCGCGGGAGGGCAGGGGGACGTCATACCAGCGATTTTGTCAGGTAATAAAGAAATCATTATAGTTCCTAGCTTCATCTCCCTGCATACAGGGAGACCTTTCTCTGCCCTGTCCTCTGTAGGGACAGGAAACACTGGTGTTGGTGGTGAGTGGGGGGTATTTAACCTTTCTCTGTTCCTGCCCCTACAGAGGTCAGGGGTCAATCTCCTTGTATGCCATCGTGATGATGCTATGGAAAATGGCTTTTTTAACACTTTTTTTTTACGGTGTTCACCTGAGGGGTTAGGTCATGTGATATTTTTATACAGCAGGTTCTTACGGACGCAGCGATAACTAATATGTATACTTTTTTGTATTTAAATTTAAACAGCATTTTTTAAACAAAAAAATTTTAAATCATGTTTTAGTGTCTCCATATTCTGAGCGCCACAGGGATGAGATGACGGTTTGATTGGTACTATTTTAGGGTACATACTACTTTTTGATCACTTGCTATTACACTTTTTTTGATGAAAGGTGACAAATAAATAGGTTTTTTTAGCACAGTTTTTATTATTATTATTTACGCAGGTGTCCAGACGGGGTGGATCATGTGATATTTTTATAGAGCAGGTCGTTACGCACGCGGTGATACCTAATATGTCTTTTTTTTTAAAAAAATTATGTCTCTATGGGAAAAGGCTTTTTTTTTTTTTTTTTATTGAAACTTTCATTTTTGTTAAAAACACTTTTATTTCACCTTTAATATTTTTGTCCCACTATAGGATCTGGGCCTCATAGGCCTCCGTGCATGCCAGGCCCCAAGGCCTTGGAATGGCTTGGGGCTGCCATGGCAACCATCAGGTCCCCGCCACTGCAGCGTGGGAACCCGATGGCTAAGGAGAGGGAGAGCAAACCTCCCATATGCCGCGTCAGCGCATATGAGGGGATAATCCACCGGCATCGGAGTTATCACCGATGCTGGTGGATGCAGCAGGGATCGGGCTGTCAATAACAGCCGGATCCGTGCTGCTGATTGCAGGACCGCTTATGATGGGGGGGGGGGACGAGAATGCTCATCCTGGGGGGCAAAGTACCAGCCATTTCGGACGAGCATTCTAGTGCTGGCTCCTTAAGGTGCTATTGGAATTCTTTTAGTATGATGTGGAAGTATTACCTTTTATGAATAAGCAATCAAATAATTTGTTTAGATTTTCACCCCCTTGGCGGTGTGCCAGATTTGTCTATGATTATCTGTATAAAGATATATGCTTGTATGGAATAAAATATGAGAGTGTATCTGATTCAGCGATGCACTTGTGTCAGCTCTCTGAATTCTCATGAGAATATTTCAATTGGGACCCCAACAATTATAGAAAAGGGGGTTTTGCCCCAACAGCTCAAATAGCCTTTTAAAAGCTGGTCCACTGCCTGGGTGGCAAAGAATGGTTTACCACCCCTCTCCCCCTCAGAAGATGAGTCATAATCACCTTCTCCGCTTTCCACCCACTGGACTTCGTTGTCTGAAGTAGAGGCATCTGAATAAGCAGGTGAAGGAGGAGATCTGTCTAGACTCTATGAGATTCTATTTTAGATTTAAAAACATTACCCACTTTTTTTATTAATTTTTTCATACATTTCATCATAGATGGGGATTCTTCCACTATAGTATTCTCAATACAAGAGTAATACAATAAGTAATTTAACACAGGAAGGGGCTAATTTAGTCTTACACAGCCCAAATTCTTTGTGTCTTGTTTTTGAGGATCCCTTCCTTGGTTTATCCTGAAAAACAATATGCTCCAATAAACTACCATTCCAATAAAACAGGTGAAAAGGTAGATGGTTCCTTTTGAGCCTCTCCAGCACTTTCCATGCTGTTCAGAGGTTTTGTATGCTATGGATCCGGTCATTCCCGAGAAGGATCCTGAGGCCGCTTAGCTGGGCTTAATACTGGCGGAAAAAATCAAAAAAATCCCAAGCTGCTGCTCTTCCCGAGTTAAATCTCGCTAGACATGTGTAATCTAGCACTCCCGAGGCCTGGATTCATCCTGCCTGGAAGTCTTGCAGTATTTTGCGAGTGACATCACCTGCCAGTCGCATTGCTGCCTTCTCACGCTCCTTTAACACCTGTGTCTCCGACCAGGTATACAACACCGCTTCTAGGGATTAGAAGAGTCTTCAGGGTGTGCGGAGCGGAGAACTCACTGACACAACCACCCCCCCAGCCAGCGCTTAACTTGGAGAGAAACTACTCCCCTCACAATCCTATAACTGCACTGCTGGAATCCTCCTCCTAGGACAGGAAACCACTGAGGGATGGAGAGGCTCTTTTTTTATACCTGCAGGTTTCCTTTCCTGGGAGGCAGACCCTCTCTCCTGGTGCTGTCATAGGACGATGGGAAAAAGTGAGGAATCGAAGATGTCTGTGGGGCAAACTCTGCAGGGACCAGACGTGTCGTGTGTTGTCTGGACCAAATTGAGAAGATGAGCAAAGAGAATATCTACATTAGAGTAGACATAACGGCTATGTGGTGCGCTATTCTCCTATGGCAACACTGAATGTAATGTCGATCCAAATATGCTTTTACACTGGGTCTGGATCAAAAATTGAACATAATGAGCATTGGGACTTGGGCCTCAAATCTTTTGAGGCCCTAGTAACGTCCCTGGATACAGAAAAAAATACTGGTAAACCAAGCATTATACCTTTTTTCACAATGTGAGTCAACAACCAACAAATTGCACAGTGTAAACAATGGCATAAGTCGAGGGCTTCCATCAAATATGTTGTATACCTCCGATGGACTCAAGAACCAAGTTGTGAACAGAACCATAGAACAATAACCCAAGACAAAAACAAGTTTTAGGGAATAAAATATTGTAAAAACAGATGCTAAAATACTATCATCTGAATGAGGCCACAGTGCAGTTGGGTCACGGGTAGCATTACCCTGACTGGGGGAAGGTAGTCTTTATGAGAGGGGAGGTAGACTATGTGTATTTTTTTATTTTATTTCTATGTTCTGTCTCTCCCTATTGAGTTGTATTTTTTACACTATACATTTCCATGGAGGCCATTGTGGCACCAAAACAGGTATAATATAGTCTGTGCTCAGGATGCATGTGTAACCTGCATTCCCTGAATTTAATGGAGGCCAGTATGGCACGAGCGGAGGTAGCATTTAGTGTAGGTTCATGTCCTAAAGAGATTGCCTTGTTGGCGGACAGGCACTAATAATTTTGTACAAAATGGATTTGCCAAGAATCTAACATTTATAACGCAGCATTAGCACTAGTACATTTTCTATATTGAGTATGGCACAATTGTATTTACTTTGCTATTTGATTGTTTATACATTTCCATTGTAAATGGGGCTGCACAGTGCTGTTAGGGTGCCTTCACTTGCGGCAGTTTTTTTGGCAGAAAATTCTGCGACTGAAAATCAGCTCCATTCACTTTAGGCCGAATGCACACGGCCGTGTTCCGCGGCCGAGAGCGGTCCGTGGTATGCCGGGCTGGATTCCTGTTCAGAGCAGGAGCGCACGGCGTCATTGGTTGCTATAACGCCGTGCGCTTCATGTCGTCGCTGCTGTACAGTAATACACTCGTATAGTGTATTACTGTAGTGCAGCGGCGGCATGAAGGGCACGGCGTCATAGCAACCAATAACGCCGTGCGCTCCTGCTCTGAACAGGAATCCAGCCCGGCATACCACGGACCACTCTCGGCCACGGAACACGGCCGTGTGCATTCGGCCTTAATGGGGCTTTTGTAAATCCATGTGCTTGTTGCCCAATTCAAATGAATGCACCTGATTTTCGGTCACATAATTTTCTGCCACGCGTGAACGCACGCTTACAGAGAAACTGAACAGTGTGGGGATATACTAAAAAGAATGAAGAAAAGGAATGAAGAAAAAGAATGAGCAATATCATTAATTTGTAAAGCTATATATAGAGATATAATATGCTGCTTGCATTTTTTCTAATCATGAAATGAATATATAATCCACATATACACGTCTATACCGAATTCCTTGGCCTTCCTAGACAGGGAATGCACAGGATATGTGTGGAGTTTATACTGGAATTAATACTAATTCCAGATATATAGGTGCATGCTGAATTACCTGTGCTTTCTGGACAGGGAATGAACAGGATGCATATATCCTGTTCATTCCCTGTCCAGAAAGCACAGGAAATTCTGTAAACACATGTATATGTGAAATGTGTTTATTCCCGTATAAACTGCACATATCTATTCATCCCAGTCTATATGTACAGAGAACTCTGTATAAACCTGTCTATATGGAATATGTGCTCATTCCACTATAAACTACACATATATCTTGTTCCTTCCCTGCCTAAGGGAACTTGCACAGTTGCGTTTCTAAAACCGGCAGGTTGTTCCGGTATAGATGCCAGCAGTCGGCCACACAAAACTCAGCATTTATGCCAGAAATCGGCTGTGAATGTAAGAATATGACATTGCTGGATCCGATAAACTCCAGCAGAACAACCTAAAGGATCAGATTACCAGAGATGTGAACGAGCCCTAAGCAGCACAAGAAATTCAGTATACACCTGTTTTTGTTAATTTCATCATAAACTATTCATATATCCTGTACGAGTCTGAAGTTGGTTTCGTATTCAGATCATTTGTATTTTTTTTTAATGAATTTTGAGGACACTTTATCTCAAGTAATAGAAAAAGCTGCAGTGAGCTGTCCTTAAAGTAAATAAGTTAAAAGCGGCATTAAAATACAAATGACGGGCACGAAAAAGTGTGATTTAAAGAAATAAATTAATTCAGGCCAGTGATCTCACACTGCCAAGATACATAGGGTGATGCCCTGCATCAGATACAGCCTAGCCTGAACAGGTTCCGGGCAGAAGAACTGGCATCAAAGTGGTAAACAGACACTTAACGGATTTGAATACGTGACTGGTGTTTTTAAAGGGTTAAATGAATTAAGTCCACTAAAATCAAATGACTATGATGCTGGGCTTCTGGTTCTTGTTGGCCGTGTGACATCAGTGGCCCGAATTCATTTAACCCTTGAAAAACACTAGTTACTTGTTCAAATCAGTGAGAAGTGTCCATCTGCCCACTTTGATGGCTGTATCTGATACAGGGCATCGCCCTCTGTATGTTGGCAGTGTAAGATCACTGGCCTGAATTCATTTCATTCTTTAATTTACACTTTTTGTGCCCACCATTGGTATTTTAATGCCGCTTTCAACTAATTTACTTTAACGACAGCTCACTGCAACTTTTTTAATTAGTTGGAATAAGGTGTCCTCAAAAATCCTTAAATATATTCACTGTACATACACTGTGACTATAACATACACCTGCACATGTTGAATACTAGGCTTGAGCGAATCGACCTTCAGATCAGAGATCTGAAGTCGATTCGTTCAAATACTTCTATTTTAATGCTGTATCCGTACAGCATTCAAATGTATTGGCTCCGTGGAGCCAAAGTTTGTTTCGCCCAAAAATTTGGTTAACTCTTACTGTATGCATATCAGGGTATTGAAAAACTATTTTAAATAACAATCCAAACAAAACCTAGTTTGGATTGTCATTTAATTTTTTTTTAAATGGGGGGAAAATGCTAGTGCATCTTATGGGGTGAATACAGGGCAAACAAATCGCAAATGTGCACCACGTTGATTATGCGCGGTACATCGCAGCCGACTCTGCATAGGAACAGCAGCCTGCGATGTACCCGACAGTTACCTGAAGTAAGAACCCAGCGCTCGAAGCGCGGGCTTGCTGATGGGTACTGGCCGCGGCGTGCAGGGTGTAGGGCAGCTGGTGTACGCTAGTAGAGACTGTCCGGCCATGTCTCGGGCTGGTCGACAGGGACCAGCCGGCAGATTTCAGTGACAACGTTGGTATGAGGGATGATGAGAGGCTGGGGGGCTGTTGAAAGGCTAGGGGGCTACGAGGCTGGGGGATGATGAAAGGCTAGGGGACTGAGGAGAGGCCGGGGGGGGGGGGATGATGAAAGGCTAAAGGGATGATAATAGGTCTGAATAGGGTCTCATTTATATTGGGGCTCTTATCTGAAGTCCTATTGGGGTCATACACCTTGGGGTCTGAGCTGAGGTTTTATTGGGGTCTTATTAACATTGGGGGGTCTGATTGCTGGTTTGACCTCAGGTCAAATGAAATTTTTTTATTTTTATTATTGTATTCCTCTAAAATGTAGGTGCGTCTTATAGGGCAAAAAATACGGTACTTACCTGGCTCCCCGCACGCAGATCAAAACATCCGGTGTCGGGGAAGGGGGGACAGCCAATGCCCGTCATAGTGTTACCCGCCATACTAGGGAGACTCGTCCCCCTCACTGCCTGCTCCCCCCACCCCCAAATGTTTTCATCCGGGGACAAGCAGCAGTGGTAGTGTGGGGCCCAGGAGCGGCAAGCCAAGTAAGTAGAATCAGTGTGAGGGGCCAGGGCATATGGGGGGGCATTTGTTAGTGTTGGATAAACCCTTTAAAATGTAAGCATTTGAACAGATCGACTTCGGATCTACGATCTGAAGGTCCATTTGCTCAAGCCTATGGAACGTGTGTTCATTCCACCTCTAACAAATACAGGAAACCTATTAGACCTCTCTCTATAGTCTTACAGATTGCTTAGTGTTCTTTTGTTTTCGTCATTCTTTTTAGTATGTCCCAGCAGTGTACATCTGAGAACAGAGAAGTCAGCAGGCTCCTGTCTTCTCTCCATGGCGCATGTTATTTGCAGTGGTAAGATTTGCACTTTTACTATGCAAGGGCGGCAGAAGTTCCAGAATATACAAATGGGGTCTATCAGACACGGTTTGTATACGTCCTGCGATGGATGGGGCTCTTCCGTTATAAACCAGGGCACAGATCTTAATATACTGGGTCTTATCGCAATATCAGAGAAAAAGCTCTTTCTGAATCTACTGACAACGAGGTCTAACAATAAGCGAAGTGACGCCTCCATAACCCACGTGTGTTCTTCACTGAGGCTGAGCTCGCACCCGATAACCACTTAATTACCGCATGGTGTGCAGCGAGCTGCTCTCTCAGGCTCTGTATCTCGGCGTCTCTTTGCCGGATCTCTTCTCTGAAAGCATCTAGGTCAGCAGACTCCATGCTCATAAGGTCTTAGCTAGAAAGGAGTTGCTTCTGGTAAGTAAGATGTCACGGGAAGAGGCGGGGACTCCTAGAATAAGGAAGCAGCATATATACTTCATGCACGGTAGGAGCCTGCTGACGGTGTTCTGCCAGATTCCTATACCTGGCAGAATGCTATACCAGGAAGTGACGCGGGGCACCGGAATCAACTGGAGGAGGGTGTGTGTGGGCAGATCCACTGGATTTGTGCAAATAATTGCACTGCCACGGGAGAAGCACCTACTTCATTTGCATGCGTGAAACCTTACACTGGGCGTGCGCACTCAGGGACTGTACTCAGCACTGCTATGTGGTGACCCCACCACCCCAATATCCTGCACTCAGCTCTGCTATGTGGTGAGGCTGAACTGCTCCAGATGATTTGTCCATGTGTGCACACCTAGGGGTAGGAAGATCTGATGGAACGTTTTGCACTGAAAAAAATACCTACCCCCTGAGTGCGCACGCGTGGTGTAAGGTTTCGCACATGCAGGGGCGGACTGACTGGTCGGGCATTTCGGACGTGGTCCGAGGGCCCGGCCAGGATAGGGGCCCGCCGCAGCTGTGCTAAAGAGTTTTTTTTCACCGCCTATTTCGCATCCCCTCGTCACGTGACCTATTCCTCCCAGTAGCCCATACATTACAGGCTTTTTCTAGTTGGAGGAGGCTAAAAGACCTTTCATGATGTCACGACCACGTGATCCTGCATGGGCGGAGTCTGTCTCCTGGGCTGGCTGTTCAGCGTGAGGAGGTAAAGGACCTGTGATGATGTCAAGACCATGTGATCCTGTGTGGGAGGAGTCAGGCTCACAGGCTGTGCAACTGGAGGAGGTAAAGGACCTGTGATGCTGTCGCTACCCTGTGATGCTGTATGGGCGAAGTCAAGTGAGATTCCCTAGGTAAAGTCTGTGACCAGGGCCCCACCTATGTTGCAGATCTACAACTTTCAGAATTTCTTGCCCACCAAAGACTGCCAGGACATGCTCAGAGTTTTAGCAGCAGCCTCAGAGCCACAGGTTGGAAAATATTGGTCTACAGAATTATTCATATATCTTAAGGCCTCTTTCACACTTGTGTTGTCCGGATCAGGCGTGTACTCCATTTGCCGGAATTACACGCCGGATCCGGAAAAACGCAAGTGAACTGAAAGCATTTGAAGACGGATCCGTCTTCAAAATGCGTTCAGTGTTACTATGGCAGCCAGGACGCTATTAAAGTCCTGGCTGCCATAGTAGTAGTGGGGAGCGGGAGAGCAGTATACTTACAGTCCGTGCGGCTCCCGGGGCGCTCCAGAATGACGTCAGAGCGCCCCATGCGCATGGATGACGTGCCATGCGATCACGTCATCCATGCTCGTGGGGCGCCCTGACGTCACTCTGGAGCGCCCCAGGAGCCGCACGGACGGTAAGTATGCTGCTCCCCCGCGCCTCACTACACTTTACCATGGCTGCCAGGACTTTAGCGTCCCGGCAGCCATGGTAACCATTCCGAAAAAGCTAAACGTCGGATCCGGTAATGCGCCGAAACGACGTTTAGCTTAAGGCCGGATCAATGCCTTTCAATGGGCATTAATTCCGGATCCGGCCTTGCGGCAAGTGTTCAGGATTTTTGGCCGGAGCAAAAAGCGCAGCATGCTGCGGTATTTTCTCCGGCCAAAAAACGTTCCGGTCCGGAACTGAAGACATCCTGATGCATCCTGAACGGATTTCTCTCCATTCAGAATGCATTAGGATAAAACTGATCAGGATTCTTCCGGCATAGAGCCCCGACGACGGAACTCTATGCCGGAAGAAAAGAACGCAAGTGTGAAAGAGCCCTAACTTGAACAAGTAATAGTTCATTTGGCTTTATTTGTGTCATCCTCTAGGCTCATACTTGCTTGTCTAAAATAAATATTTTCTTTCCTTCTTGGTCTATAGTTTCTGAGTTTCTTTGTGAATGTACACTACTTGAAATATATCAAATTCCCTTATGTCCTCTTAGTGAAATTGGCACCTCCTAACCTCCAATGGCATCAGGGATCCAACAACTTTTATATTTTAAAGGGTTGTCAATTATCCTATTAGGGTATCCTAGATTGGTCCTAGAAGGGGCCTATGTTTTGTATGTTCATTAATTAGCACAACTGTGTGTGTCCTCCTGCCCCTTACCTCATCCTAGTGGTGGTCCCAGCCCTTCTGTACCTTGGTGCCTCCATTACAGCACCTGTGTTACAGTGTGTCAGCCCACAGAGAGCCCTGCATACAACCTGCTGACTGTCTCCATCTAACATAAGCTTTTCCAGGGTGAGATCCACCTGAAGCTGCTCGGTTCTTTCTTTCAGCCAGATGTTCTCTGTGATTTCTGGGATCTGTCTACAGTACTCTGTGAGAGTCTGTCCCTGTGTGTGTGTGTGTCTCTCCCTGTGTTTGTGTGTGTCTCTCCCTGTGTTTGTGTGTGTCTCTCCCTGTGTGTGTGTCTGTGTCTCTCTGTGTGTGTGTGTGTCTGTGTCTCTCTCTGTGGCTCTCCGTGTGTGTGTGTGTGTGTCTCTCCGTGTGTGTCTGTGTCTCTCCGTGTGTGTCTGTGTCTCTCCGTGTGTGTGTGTCTGTGTCTCTCCGTGTGTGTCTGTGTCTCTCCGTGTGTGTCTGTGTCTCTCCGTGTGTGTGTATGTCTGGGTCTCTCCGTGTGTGTGTGTGTATGTCTGTGGCTCTCCGTGTGTATGTGTGTCTGTGGCTCTCCGTGTGTCTGTCTGTGTCTCTCCGTGTGTGTGTCTGTCTGTGTCTCTCCATGTGTGTGTGTGTGTCTGTGGCTCTCTGTCCCTGTGTGTCACCATCACCATGCCCACAGTGTTCCTATGTCTTGACGCAGATGCATCAAGACATTCTGTGCGGGGCAAGAAGAAAAGGAGGAGGCAGCGCCGCCAGCATGGAGTCCGTGGGAGAGACATAGGGAAGTGTGTTGAGCGAACTTGTGTTTTAAGTTCGGCATCTAAAGTTCGGGTTCGGATTATCAAAGTATCCCGTTATGGATTCTGCTACCACGGACCATAACAGAATTTAGAATCCATAACGGGATACTTTGATAACCTGAACCCGAACTTTAGACGCCGAACTTAAAACACAAGTTCGCTCAACACTAATAGGGAGGCACCCTAAGGACGTAGGTAACACTACCACATTATCAGCACTAGTGTTATCTGTAGTTTTACATACGACTGCAGGTAACACTACTACAATTTCTGTACTCAGATAGCCATCACTGTGTTATCTGTGGTGTTACATAGGACTGCAGGGGACATCTACTATATTTTCTGTACTCAGAGAATTATCACTGTATAGGGGGACCCACTGAGACTTTATCGCCCAAGGGCCCACATGAGCCTGAAGCCGACACGGTGCGATGTGGGTGGGGCTGTGTGTGGGTGTGGATTGAGGGTGGGCGGGGACACAGGGGCCCCAGTCCGCCCCTGCGCACATGCAAATGAAGTAGGTGCTTCCCTTACATTCTAACCAGTGGCACAAATGGGGTATTCTGCCCCTGTGGACTGGTTAGGACAGGTGGAATTTTTAATAAAATAAAACTAAATGAACACACGCCCTCACTCCCTCCCCCAATAAAAAGGGGGCGTCACCCCCAGGCCCTTGTGTTTTTTTCTGTCCTCTGGACAACCAGGACGGGTGGTCCCCCCTCCTCCGTTTTTTCGGAGGGGGTGGTGGTTGTCCTTTTTCTTTCTTTAAGCGGTGGGGAGAGCGCCTTGCCGCCATTCTGGTCGGGACGCTCGGTTGCGTCATGACTGTGCTAAGGCCGGGGGTGGTCTCCTACTCTGGGCACTCACCTCTGCAGTAGTGCCTCGCTCGGCGCTGTCCCCATGCGGTAACGGCGTCCGCGTGTGCAGCTGGGCGCCGCCATCTTGGGGAAAGGTCGTCATATGACGTCACTTCCCTCCTCCGCCCGGCCGATAGTAGTTCGGGCTGTGTGTGTTTTTGCATACTCTCATGGAGCCCCGCCCCTTTCGCGGCAGAGCCTGAGCTTTTTGGCGCCAGTTAGACTATTTAAAGCTGGGGCTTCTCCCAGTTCGGTCTCCTAGAGCGCAGATTTACCTTGAATCTGTTTCTTTGAGATTGTTACTGTTGCAGTTTGCTTGCAAATTCTTGTGAGTGCTGTTTTCTTGCTGTTAGCAATTCAGACCTTGTTAGGATCTTCTGGGTAAAGATCCTGAGGGTTTTTGATAATTGGCTTTTTTCCTCCGAATTTTGCGGTTAAAGAGGACCTTTCACCTGAAAATGAAAGTTAAACTAAAGCTTTAGCCTTACTTACATGCCCCGGTATTGCTTTTTCAGTCATTCATTTTTCAATCAGTGCCCCCGTTTGTCCGCGCTGCCACCCGGAATATTTGCCGCCTTTTATGCTAATGAGCCATTCGGCTCAACTAGGCGGGCCTTCAAAAGTTCTCCCGGGGGTGTCATTCTTCTCCCTGGCATGGAGCTCATCCAATCAGCGCGCTCCACTCTTAGCCAGGGAGAAGACGCTCCAGTTCTCGCGAGATTCGCGAGAACTGGAGCGATTTCATCCATCCGGAGCCGGCGCCATCTCGCGAGAACTGAAGAGTCTTCTCCCTGGCTAAGAGCGGAGCGAACTGATTGGATGCGCTCCATGCCAGGGAGAAGAATGACACGCCCGGGAGAACTTTTGAAGGCCCGCCCAGTTGAGCCAAATGGCTCATTAGCATACAAGGCAGCAAATAATCCGGGGGCAGCACGGACAAACGGGGGCACTGATTGAAAAATGAATGACTGACTAAGCAATACCGGGGGCATATCTTTAGTTTAACTTTAATTTTCAGGTGAAAGGTCCTCTTTACTTCTGTTCTTATATTGCAGCCATGTCTTCTACCAGGGACGGTGATCGGGAGCCCAGCAGAAAGAATACTGGCAAAAGACGTCACCTGCAATGCCATGATTGCCAGATTGTGCTGGAAGACAGCTACGCGTTTTCCCGATGCCCGCCCTGTAGGGCCAAAGCACTTCCCTAGCAGGAACCGACGGTCCATGATGTGGTAGACTGGGTGAAGGGCTACATGGAAACGAACATAAGCCAGATGCACTCTTCCATAGAAGAACTGAAGCATGCTTTGGCGTGGAGGTGTCGGGGGCTCAGGATGTAAGAGAGGGATCGGTCTCTTCCTCCTCTGAGGACGAAGATGGTTTTTCTTATCTTTTTCCTCCTGAGAAAGCCCAGCGGCTGTTGAGATCCATCCGGTCGGGGGACCAGGACATTGATCCTGGGGAAGCCTCATCTTCTGCCTCTAAGGGGCCCAGGGCCTTTTAAAGTAGATAGTTCCCTCTTGTCGTTAATGGAGACAGAGTGGAAGAAACCAGAGAAGGGTCCTTAGTACTGTCTCTATGCCTAAGGCGAGCGGTGGTCTGGGAGTACCTGATTTCCTAAAATATCACCAGTCAATACACATAGCTAAACTAATGGAGTGGTTTATTAAACCTTCCAGAAAGAGATGGATAGATGTAGAAAAGGAGTCGCTGCTCCCTGAACACCACTTGTTGCTGTGGAAATCAGTAAAAAATCTTTACCCTCACAAAACCCAAAAAACAGGAGATCCTCTGACCAGTTTCTCCTTAAAAATCTGGCATAAAACTAATAAAAAAACACAATTTCTGACTCCAGACTTGACAGTGACCCCGATCGGAACATTGATCCCTCCTCATCTCAAAGATCTAAAAAACAAGATAATGAAGGCGGAAGAATTATTCCTTGCACCAATAGGAAATTTAGCATATGATAATGTCTTCATCTCATATACAGATCTTAACAATTATTTTCCGGAAATAGACATTTCCTTCAGGGAATACTCGCTGCTCAAGGACCATGTAATGAAGCCAGAAATTTATCATTCTCCGGCCATCCCCTTAACGACAATACAAAAATGTATCAAAAATAACTCACCGATAAAAAAAGCTATCTCCTCTATTTACAACATACTCAACAATCCCACCTCACCCCCCTCATACCTAGAAAAATGGACAGCAGAGTTAGGTAGAGAGTTCAATAGCTCTGAGATAAAAGACATCATCTCAAATGTAAGATCTAAATCAATTAGTCCCAAAATACAGGAAACTCACTTCAAGATAGTCTTACGTTGGTATAGAACCCCTATTATACTTAATCGAATGTTCCCAGACATTTCCCCGTTGTGCTGGAGGTGTGAGACAGAGAGGGGTACTATATCCCATATCTGGGTTCATTGCAAAAAAATAGAAATGTTTTGGAAATCCATTGAAACGATAATAAGTAAAACATTTAGCACGACAGCAAAAATCTCACCAAACCTGATTTTATTCAGTATATTCAACATACAAACCTCTAATATTAGGCACCCTCTAACACTTCATATGTTAAATGTAGCCAAACTACTTATCCCCAAATTATGGAGGGAAAAAGAACCCCCATCTTTCTCAGA